>NW_026057582.1:59859550-60214850 GCF_023721935.1 Panthera uncia | reverse complement strand
GGGGGGGGGGGGAGTGAGTTTACAGCTGGGGTGTGTGCGTGTGTGTGAAAGGTGACTTTAGATCTTTATGGTCTCTGTAACTTGACATCTGTTAAAGAGAACATTGGGGCTTTTAGGAAGAGTTTTGCATTAGATTGAGCAAGCCGGCGGAAGCTGTGCAGATCGTCCCCACCCCCTACCCCCCATCGATTGGTTCTCCTGAGATCTTCTCAGAGGTGAAAATGCTTTGCAAGGACGTTTAAAAACACAACGCCTGCCTAAGAGGCACTAACTTGAGGAGGTTAATAAATTATTCCCTTTTGAAATAAAAATGGAATCGGCATTAAGCACATACTATTATTAGACTGGGTTTCTGCCTGCCAGAAAGTTTGTTAGATGTTTGTATCTAGGCGTAGGCGGAATCTCTCTTTTCCGTAGGAAAACTCGTTAGGGAAACAGCAGCAGTTCGCTGGCTTTGTTTGATTTTGTTTATCCAAATAAAGATTGTGTTTTCAGATCGTTAAAAAAAAAAAAATCCCTTCAGGTTAGGGTTTTGATCATCATCGTGACCCAGTGAACTAATTATCTGTATATTCTGGGGTCAAACTTCACGGGAAATTTCTACTTATCCTCACACCAGACTTCTTAGTGTGGTCTCCAGAAGGGGTTAGGAGCCTGTCGGCAGACAGCTCAGAGTATAGGCTGTTCCCAGCGTGAACTGAAAACGGGCTGGAGAGTCACCTGCTAGCCTTGCCGAGGGTGGGGGGTGGGGATGGGGGGTTCGAGAGGTTGGGTGGGAAGAGAGCGCGTGGCCGCAAGCTGCGCGTGGGAGGGAAGACCTCGGGTGGGCGGGGTGACGCCTAGGACTGGGGTTAGAGCGGGAGGCCGAGGGGGTGGGGAGTGCAGAGGCCGCGGGCAGGAGGGGGGAGGTCGCCGACAGCTGTTACACTGGGTTCTAGAAACCGAAACTTTTTACGACGAAAGACCGTAAAATAGCCGGAGATTTTAAGTGTCCACATTTGCAGCTGGGTCGCCTGACAACAAATTTGAAACCGCGGGGCCGCTAGGGGCCCTTAGGTCTTTGGCGGTGCAACTGGGAGGCCGCGGAGCCGCCCGTAGGGCTTCGGTCACAGCTCTGCGCCCGGGCCCCGCAGACATCCTGCTGGTCCCCGAAACACCCCGGCAGGGCTTCACGACTCCAACGCGCGAAATTTTAGCCCCGAGCAACCTCTTCTGGCGGCCCTTCCTTTAAAAACAAGTTTGAATTTCACATCAAATCTTTTGCCCGTCTACTCTTCACTAAATGACTATCAATCAGCAACGAGAGGAAGCACAAACATGGTTTCTCTCTCACCTTTCCTGCTGTTTCTTTCCCCCCTCCAACCATGGAGTCTCAATTTTCTAAGCAATTAAATTATATATACAACAGGAATATTCGATTTCAAATACACCGGGACTAAAGCCTGATGCATACGGCCTGAGGCTAGAAGAAAATATTTAGTGCTTGCCTGTAGATTCTGTCACCCATCATCTGCTCAGAAAGCGCTCTGTATCTTTCAGCGTGTCCGGCTCTTATGATTGCAAATGGCCCTGTTTTCAAATGGAAATAAGACTTGCAAACTGATTATGTGTATTGAATCGGAATCACTCCCTAGATCCTCTTGTTGAAAATGTATTGGAAAAAAAAAAAAGGATGATGGCTGCAGACCTCTGGAACTGGCTCCCCTTCTTCTCAGGGAGGCCGATCTATTTTGCAACTTTTTGCCTTTTGAGCTTGTTTCAGCTAGGTAATTATGTTCCCATTGTGTTACACTCCAGCCAAGAGGTGGGACACACATTGCCTTTCAGCCGGCCCCCCTGCCCTACCCACCAGCATCACCCCCTAAAAATCACATACAGTACACACTCATCCATCTGCCCCAACCCTTGGACCCAAAGGCCAGTATGACTCAGCTGTCAAAAACACCAGCAGAACTCCACACACTGTCACCAGGCAGTGTTCCTCTCTTCTCCCTTCCCCTCCTTTCCAGTCCCCTCTCCTTTCCTCTTTTCTCTTCTGTGCAGAACCACACACACACACACACACGCACACACAACCCTCCAGCTTCCACAGAACCTAAGTATTTAGCTCTGTCGAGAATTTTCAGTAACCAATTTAGGGTTGGTATGGCATACGGTTGTTAGAAAACAGTTCATACCGGAAAGTTAATATCAACTATTAGGGATGCCTGAAGCTCCGTGTATGCTACCATAGATCTCATAGATGTTCTCTTTAACCCATCCAGGGCTAGATTATGGCTATGGGTTGACTTTTTGTGGAATATTTCCAAAGATTCTCCCATTGGATTTCAGTACGAAGCCAACGTGAAGTGCACATAGATAACTGAACTCTCCCTGCTATGTGAATTGTATATAATGATATGCTGCGGTACTTCCAAAGTTTACTACACCCAGGCCTCAGTCTCAGCAGTCCTGCCAGGAAATGGTAATCAACATTTCAGTTCATAGTGCAGGTTAGTGAGTAGTAATGAACTGGCTACAACTTGTGTCTACCCTGGCTCGGGATGGGGATGTATGCTCTGTGCATGCCTTTGGTGAAAGAGTTGCAATTCTTTCTGAAGCACACTCAGAAGGGGAGGAGGAAGCCGTCACTGCCCAGCTCCGCACCCACCCCACCCCCACCCCCCATTAGTCCCCACCCAGAAAACAGTGCCTTGCAGACCTCAAGGCACCGTCGAGTGGCCAGGCGGGGAGAGTGGTTTAATCCTCTTTGGCTTCAGAATCTCCTCTGAAAAAGCCTGTCGCTCCAAACCTGTTTAGAAACCCAGTGCTTTGGGGGCGCCCGCGGGGACCCTAACCATGCCGGATTTGCTGTATACATCAACATAGCCAGATTCGTTAAACCATTGACCTGTTCTCCTAGGTTAGAACAGAGCGAACAGCCAGCTCGGAGGAGTCAGCTCCCAGTCCTCTTCGTGTCATTACGGTAATTCCCAGGTTTACATCTGCGCGCGCGCACTCAGCTGTGTGTGTGCCGAGGAGATCAGGTAAATCGGCAGCGCGCGAACCAAATAAACCCTTGTTTTCCTAGAGCTTTGGACACCTTCGAGCAGCAGTATTGAGAGGGAAAATGCTAGGCAAGGTGGAGGCCCTACCATCCTGGGTGATTTTCCACAGAACGGCTCCAGGGCAATAGTGACTGGGGAAGGGTATCCAAGCACACTTTTCATTGCCTAACATCTTTGATTTTGTAGAAATGACATTATCAACAATTGCTGAAAACCCTAGAAATGCAATGTTTGACCCTCTACCAACAGCCTGGTGGTTACTGACAATTATTGACAATTTCATCTAGCAAAGACAGGATTCCTGGAAATGTAGGAAATGGAGGGAAGGAGAAAAAGTTGGTCTTTTTCCTTGTTGCCAGACTACACTCAGACCTGCCCTCTTATTTCCACTACTCTGTGAAGACCAGAGTAGGAGGGAAGTTTGCTACAAAGGAGCGGCAGAAACATTTCCATTTGATTTTGTTAGCTGGCCAATAGTGTTCATACTAATGATATCTATTAGTGGATAATGGAGATGTGACAAACGATAATTTTTCTAAAAGATTGCCTCAAGAAGTCTCATCTACAGCTGTGCGTCTCAGACAACAAGTTCATTTTCTTTAAGAACAAATTTTAATATTTTCCCCAAACATAATTCTCCAGAATTTTGCATGAAAATAAATTAATATTCCAATTTAAAATGGATAAAGCTGAAGAAAGTTTTTCTTTACTCGTATAATTTTTTTAAGGGACACTCGGTTTTATGTGAATCTTAATTGAGGCAATGAATGCATTCAACTTTTTTGCATCTAACAGTTTCCATAAGATGCCCTACTGAGAGAATCCTACATTAAGTTTTTTTCTATTTTAATACCTTCTAAAATAGATATATGAGATAGATACATATGTGTATACTTCTATAATGCATACAAAGACAGATGTCTCTATGCAACCATTTATACCTACATACAGAGTTGGCAGAATCAGATGTGAATATTATGTTGGAGGAGAGTCCTCTTTAACAAGACCTATTGCTTGCAAAATTAAAAAAAAAATTGTTTATTTGCATTTCAAGTAGAGCAATAACAATAATCAATTTATATTGCAGTGTCCTGCAAGTAACTAAAAAAATAAATAGAACAGGAGAATGGATTTAAATCTCATCCTTTCCAAAACTTATTTACAACTCAGCATAACAAAGACAATAAATGTTTAAGAAGCAGAGATCAAATGGGAAACATGAAATAAGAAGTCTGGGGCCATGCCTAGATGCCCTCCAAGTACGGTATTAGGTCACTATCAGAGAGAAACTCAGCCTGCTACTTCAGCTGTGGCTTCAGATGAGGCAGAAACTGTGCTGTCAAGTTGCTAAGCCTGTTTCTCCTCTGCTCCTTTGAGAACCATCAAGTTGAGAAACACAACTACGTGGGAAGAGGGAGCATGCACACCCTGGGCCTCCCTTTCAATAAAACACATTCTTCCCACTACTCTTATCCATACCCAATATATCCAGCCACTTGGGTGGACAAACTTGCCACAGAGGGCAACTGGGGATAGGACACTCCTTCCAGAAGCTCCTGGCCAAAGCAGCGCAAGAAAATTTTCTGTGCTCCTAGTGGAGGAGGGAGCCCAAATCGAGCCCCACAAAGGGTGGGCCTTGAGCTGAAAAGGACCCAACTACACAACCACAAACACACCAGTCAGGAAGTCAGGGAGGGTCAGAGGAAGGTGGTGTCCAGCATCTCTTAATAGGAACCTGGCAGAGCAAAGAAAACATTCAGCTTCATCCCTCCCAACACTCATGTCTGTCACTTTCCTTCCATTCTAAAAGAAAGACACATTTGAAGCAAACAAGCCAGCAAACCATGCCTAAGAGCCATATCATCTCAGATTCACATTTCCCAACAGGCTTTCTAGTTCTCCACAAATAATATCCTCCCGCACTCTGCTCCCAGCTCTAATAATTGGGGGAGGGGGTGAGCCGTGTCTAGAGAGACTGGAGACATTCGATCAGAATTCAAGGCAGCTTCTCACAACTCTCTTGTTTGTAGAAAATGAATGTCTGCCTGGCTTGCTTTTAGTTCTGGAAAGGGGTCAGTCTTTATCAGTACGGTTCACACAGATCCTGGATTTTTTTTCCCTTATCTTAAATTGACCCGCTTTTAAGATAAAGACATAATAGAGAAAGCATTGACCTTACCTGGTCCCTAATGAGTTGGAAGTCAGAAAACCCCGCTCTCATTTCCTCTTATCTCCAGTCGCCTGAGAAGAGACTCGCGCTACCTTTTGTGCACTCGCGCCTGGAGATAGCCCTTCACCGACGCGCATACGCCGGCGAGCGCGCTCGGAGAAGTGTGTGGCCTCAGTATGAGAATTCCTCCCTGGGGTCTCAAAACCCGATACCTTGATGCCAGCCCCAGGCCTGCCCCTGACCCAGGAGGATTTAAAATCCTCGGAAGGCTCCCGAGCAAGTCTTCCCTTTTGTAAGGCCAAGTCCTAAACAGCGGGAAGGAGACCTGCCTCCTGCGAGGCCCTTGGACTGGAGCGCGCGGGGCCTCCTCCGCCTCCAGGAGTAAGTGCCCCGACCGTTTCTCGCGCGGTCGCCTCGGGCCTGAGTCTGATTTCACTCGAGGGCCCCAAGCTACCTCCCTCAGGGCCAGCCCCTATCCCAGAGCCCCTGCCCGGCTGCTGAGCATTCCCTGCCCCCACCCACCTCCAGGCCTTGACAACTCCAGCTGTACCCACAAGTGTCTCTGTTGGTGGGGGGGGGGGGGCGCGGCAGCCGGGTCTCCCTTCTCCCCTGCTCAGAGCATCTCTGGCCGACTCTTCTCGCCTTTCCAGAACCAAGTCCAGTCCCCGGCCTGGCCGACTGAGAGGGCTGCTTTCCTCCCTCTCCGACCCACAGCTCCAAGTTCCCAGGCTGGGGAGGGGGTGGTGTGCCGCTTTGGGATGCTAAACATCAAACAAGCCAAGCCTGGGGTTTCAGGCTCCAAGCCACTAGAGCCGCTCTCCAGGGCTCTCGAGAAAGTCCCCGTGTTTACTTGGCAGGGTGGGGTGGGGGAGAGGAGGTATGGGGGATGCTGTCTGCAAGATCTCCCCCACTCTCCTCACCCGTCAGGGTTTAGGGATGGGTGGGGTGCATAGGCGGGGGCGCTCAGCTTCTCTGGGATCTTGGGGCGAACTGCGCTGCCCCCTACGTGGGAAAGCTTCCGGCTCTTCCAGCATTCAGGGCCAGGGACATCCCCAGAAGGCTGATTTCTCCGGGCCAGAACCTGGGCCAGAGATGCTGGAGACCGAGGGGAGGTCTACTTCAGGAGTAGATGATGACAGGCGTCGCAGAGGCTCTTCGAGATGTGGGCTGGGGAATGTTCCCAGGCTGGGGTCTTTAGCTGCGCCCAGCGCGCACACGTTTCCCTATCAAAAAAGCTTCAGCTTGCGTTCCACGGCTGCTTCCTGAAGTTACTACACTCTCCCGGCCAGAGCGTGATGGATGGAGAAGCAGCCAAGCCTCTATTTGTCTCGATCCCATCCACAGACCCGGCTGAAATCACCTCCTTCCCCCACCCCACACCTGAACAAGTAAACAGACTTCAAACTAAGCCGACCCTAGACGGCAGGGAGAAGAATGTATTTGAGAAAATTCCATCCAGTGTAAGGGTGATAAGGCCGAGGGTACCACAACCCACTAAAAATTGTGACTCTCAGGCGCCTGCTCCCGGCTAGGAGTTGGGGGAGCAGCCATCCTTGCAGTGTCCTGCCTCAAGCCCCACCTGCTTCCCCTCCCCCGCCCCGGGGCTTGTGCTGGGCCTGGGGCAGGTTGAGTGGAATCTCCCATCCCCCATGGAATTGGGACCTTAGAGCAAACATCTCCCTGGCAAAGACCCGGCGCGAGCTGTGACTCGACCACCTATGCAGCCTGTCCCCGGACCACTGCTGCTCTTTCCAACACAAGTGTTCAAACTTTACTGATTTTTGCTTGTTTACCAAAATGTGAGGCCTGCTGAGATTTTCCCCAACCAGCACACTCTGTAAACCCAACCAACTATCCTCGGATTCTCCAGTCTCTTCTGGATATTGGAAACCATATCTCAGCAGCCAGACCCAGGGGAGGAAGCTCACCCTGGCCCCCAGTCCTAAGGCATTCAGGGAGAGGAGCCCCCAGGAAGTTAACAAAGAATACTGCTGGTCATGGAGCAAGGCCTTGGTCTATGCAATTTCCTTCACAAGTGGGGTATGGGAAAAGTCCGGTGAAAAGAGAGATGGAGACAGAATGAGATGAAAAGAAGAGAGGAAGAAAAGATGAAGAGAGGGAAGAAAGGAAAAAGAAAGATGGAATTCTGGGCATGAAATGAGTAAATGCCAAGTATGAACCCCACAAACACTTTCAGGCTAATAGGAGCTCACCCGGCCCCTTTTGTTGGGTAGGTTTATCAAGGGTGACACTGAAACCGGCAATAGCCCATCTAGGGACTATGATTTCTCTCTGTCCACAGCCACTCCTTCCTCCTCCCCTCCTCAGGGCAACCTAAGAGTTCCCCAACAACCACATCTGGGTACCAAAGAGACCAGGAAATTAGAAGGAGGGAGAAAGGTCAAAGATGATTATTTTGCTGGGGTGGTGGTGACAGGGGGTGGGCAGCGAGAAGTAGAGAGTTGGAGACAGGAAAAAGATTCCTTACTACAAAGATATTCCAGAGATGGAAACCGGTGGAACAAAGAGGGAAAGCCCAGCTTCCAAAGTCCTGCCTTTGGTGTAGCCCAGTCAGAAACCTCCCAAGACCAGAAAGACCCTGAGAGGCTTGGGATCCATGTCTAACCCTGCATGGGGGATAGCTGTTTTAGAACAGAACAGAGACCCAGATAAACTTTCCCACTTTTGAAAATAGTCTTCCCCTGAATTCCAATTCTGACGAGGCTCTACAGCAGATTAGAAACAAGGATTGGTGTTGAAATCTACAGGGACCATTCGTTCAGTAAAAATGATCCCTCATTCAGATTATTTAAAATGCATGTTATTTAAACACTTTAAAGTCTTAAACGTTGCCTTAGCTGTATAAGACCACAGTAGACACTTCTGAGGTTTCAAAAAAAACCCAAAAAACAAAAAAACAGAAGCCTGGTGCTGAAAACTAGTCCTTTGGTCTCTTTCTCTTCCTTTCACCCTTTCCCTCCTGATGGAAGTATTTAGTTTTTTTCCTTTTGGTTGTCAAGTCCCAGGACTGCTCAAGGTTTGGTTCTACTCAATCTGGAGACAGAACAAAACTCCGTTTCCCTGTGGGACAAGGACTCTGGGCCCAGCTCTTTAGCTGGTTTAGTATCCTTTCAGCCCCCAAACAATTCCAACCCCATCAGGCCAATGATGAGCTGACCCCACCACCACCACCAAAAAAAAAAAAAGCCTTTTAAAGCCAAATTAAAACCAAACAAAAGGTGGACTTTTAATCAGAAAAAGAATCCTTTTAATTTGTATAATTTATTAGAAGCTTCTTAGGAACTATATTTAAGCCAAATATCTACATAAGTTACAACAGAAAAAGACTGACGCTGCAAATACCAAACTGCCAAATAATATACACAGATTTGTCAATGCCCATAAAAAATATGATGGGCTGGGGACAGGGGTTGGTTTTGTTTTTGTTTTTGTTTTTTTTACAACAAAATGTACAGATTACTAAAAACTAGGCATGTAGTCCAACTTTTGACAGCGTTTTACAGCTACAAGTTCACATCAAACATAAAACAATTTTAGCCAGGGCTTTTCCCCGGGGCTGAGCCTGGGCGGCCAGAGGGCGCTGGGAGGGGGCATTTCCTTTGTGTCAATGACAAGTGGGTCCTGTCGAAGAGTCTTTCCTCTCCCCAGCCCCCATCATCCCTTCAAAAGAAACCCGGGTATTTACAAGCGAGTCCGCCTTGCTGGCACAGTGTACCCAGAGTGAAGTTTGCGATCTTTAGAGTCCAGAGCCAGTCATCGTGGAGCCCTCTCCAAACTGCACCCTGCCTGAGCAAGTGAAACCATTTCAATCACCAAAAAGACACCCCAAAAGCTGTTCTTGTTATGTCCTTCTCTTTTTAAAGACTCCTTAAAGAATTGGATTCACTTGGATGTTTTTATTTTCTTTTTTTAAAAAATCCCACAAATTTTAGAAAAAAAAAAAAAAGACGTCCAGCAGTTTGGCTTTTGTGTTTTTTCCCCTCGGTCTAAACGGGACAGATTATTAAGAAAAGTCGAAGCGCAGGGAGCGGCGGGTAGTTGGTGATTGTGTGACCGGCAGGAGGGGAAGCGATGAGGCAGCGCGCTGGGCCCGGCCTGGCCCGGTGTCCTCTCACCAGGTCCGACCATATAGCAAGGTGGAGCAAGACATGGTGCCATAGTCCGAGCCCGAGGAGTTCAGGTGGGACAAGCTGGAGACCTGGCCCTGAAGCGCCGCGGGGCTGGCGGCGTGGTGTGCCAGGTCCGGAGACTGGCCTGCGCTGCCCGGCTGGTGGCCCGGGTGTGCACCCAGGCCAGGGCCACCGCTGCCCACTGAGATAGCCGCCGCGGCCGCCTGAGCAGCCTGCGCCTGCTGCTGCGCCTGCTGTTGCGCGTGGCCTTGAAGGCTGCCGGCACCAGGCGCGGGGGCGCCTGCCTGGCAGGGTTTGCCGTCTTTCACCAGGACCGGCACTGCCACGCGGCGCGGCGACTGCTGCTGCGCTTGCTGCTGCTGCGGGCACCCGGCGCCCCCGCCGCCGCCGCCGCTGTCCTGCTGTAGTTGCTGCTGTGCCGCCTTGTCCTTGGCTTGGCGCTTCATCTTGTAGCGGTGGTTCTGGAACCAGATCTTGACCTGCGTGGGTGTCAGGTGGATCATGCTGGCCAGGTGCTCCCGCTCGGGCGCCGACAGGTACTTCTGTTGCTTGAAGCGTCGCTCCAGCTCGTACACCTGAGCCTGGGAGAAGAGCACCCGGCGCTTCCGGCGTGGTGCGCTTGGCAGCGGGGCCATGTTCTTGCTCACGTCCCCCAGCGAGCCCAGGCCGCCCATGCCGCTCATGTTCATGCCGCTCGCCGGGCCCATGAAGCGGGTGACTGTAGGCGACAAACGCACAGCGTCGGCGGGGACCGGGCCGGGCCAGGCCACCTCTGCCTTCCGCGGCCTTGGCCGGCCCTGCCCACCCCGACGGCTCCCTCCTCACCTAAGCTGCCTCCGCCCTGAGAGGCCTAGGTGTCAAGGATGGCTAGCGCCTGCCCCAGGCCTTGCCGTCGAGGGATTTACTGGAAAGCTCCCCACCTCAACCCCGGTTGCCTCCCCAGTCTCAGTGCTCCAGCCCAAAAGCAAAGTGGAGAAAGGCCGCTTCCGTTCCTTTCGTGCCCATCCCCGGCCAGAGTCGTGGGGTTATCGGGGCACAGGCGGTGAACTGGGCCCACACCAAAAGCTGGGGTCCCACGGTAGACCCCAACTTTGGGAGCTTAGGAGAGTGGAGTCTTCACTTTCGGAAAGCTAGAACCCCAGACGCTTTGCCTCTTGGCCGCTCTCTCTCCTGTCAGCCCCAGTGAGGGCACTTGCTCGTTCCATTTACAGCCCCCTCTGGAGCCACGCGCGCCCTTCCACCTGCCTAGACTGGAGAGCCAGCCGGGCCGGACGCCTGAGCGCGTCGCAGTAGGGCAGCCTCCGGCCCGGCCAGGCCGCGCCTCTCTGCTCCCTGCTTGCCCCCAGCTCCCTTAGGGGTTTTTTGGGGGTGGGGTGGGGGAGGGAGGCTCTCCCTCGGCACTCCGAGGTCTCCTGCGCCGAGCAGAGCTCCTAGTCGGCCGCACTGGGGAGACGCCGAATACTGCTCGCAGGACCCCAGCGTTACCAAGTGTCTCTTCTGGGACACCTCAATCCAGCAGGGGAAAGAATCCCCAGCTCCCGCACCCTACTCCCTGGCGCGGCTGCCGGGCCGCCCACCCTGACGCCCAGTGCGCAGCTGGCAGGAGCCGCGCCTTCTGGGCTGCTCTCCCCGCGCCTCCCGTACTCAGCCCGCGGCCCGGCAGTGGGGCGGCCTCACTTACTGGCGGGGAAGCGCGGGTCTGGGTTGGCGCCGTACCATCCGGGGCCGGAGGCGCTGTTCCGCATGGTGTCCTGGTACGGCGGCAGCTCACTCATGTTGCCCAGGTTGCCGTTGCAGTAGCCCCCCACGGCGGAGTGCGAGAGCTGGGGCACCCCTGCCGCCGTCATGTGGTAGGCGGCGGTGACGGCGCCGTGGTGCCCCACGGCGTGCTGCTGCATGGCCGCGGCCGGCGGAGCCGCCTGGCCCTGCCTGTAAGCCGCCAGCGGAGCCCCGAGGCCGCCGCCCTCCATGCCCACTTTCTTGTAGCTTTCCTCCAGGGGACTCAAGATGTCAGACACTGAGAACGGAGTCGTGTGCTTTGGACTCATCGACATGATTCGGCGGCGGCTGGAGGAGGAAGGAAGAGGAGGAAAAAAAAAGGGAGAGGGGGAAGGCGAAGCCTCGCTGCTTTTTTTTTCTCCCTTTGCCAAATATTCTGGTGTTACCTTAACGCCGATCTTGTTGGATGTACACGTAACCGAGTGGACCGAGTCCGCCTTAATTGGCTTGAGTGGAGGCTCGGGGGCTGCCTCGCGTTTGTTTTAGCCCGGCGCCAGGTTTTAGGCAGCCACCAGAGGCGGGGCGTAAGCGCTAAAGCAACAAGACAATAGAAGCCTACATCTTGCCCGAGATAATTAGCTTACATGCTGATGACAAGGTAAACACCTTTAAGTTTCACTTGTCAGGATTTTTAGGTCTCAAAGAGGGAGAGAGAGAGAGAGAGGCAGAGACACGACCCAAAGCATTTCTTTCCCCCTCCCCCGGACACCCCCACCCCATTTTTTGTGGGGTGCGGGCGGCGCGCGGGGGGAGACAGGGGAGGGAAAGGAGGAGGGAACCGAGAGAGGGGAGGGCAAGAGGTGGGGTGAGGAGTAGCCGAGGAGGGGGGATGGTGGGGAGGAAGGAAGGTGAATGCTGCTTTACAACCAACTTTCGGAGTTACAAAGTGAACCACTTTCCAATATAGTCGGGGTTCCCGGGCGGGGACAAGTCTATAGAGGGAGGGGGCCAAGGGACAGGGTAGGGGTTTCACCTGAGCCTGCTGGGGCTGCTCCTCCCTCCCGCCGCGGCCTCCCAGCCCCGCGCCTTCCCACTGCCTCCGGACCACATCGGGCTTCGCGGCGCTGAGCCCCAGTCACCACCAAACGAGCTCGCGAGTCTGGGGACGAACCCTGGGGCCGCACTGTTGTTCTGCGTGTCTGTCCGTCTGTCTGCCTCTTCTGCCGCCGTCAGAGGGACACCTCTGCTCCCCGCCCCCTTTCCCCCTACCCGAGAGAGAATCCCAGCGGGCGGAGGGGACGCTGAGCAGGGGATCGGCTGCCTCGGAGAGGCTGTCCCAGATCCCCGCGTCCCCCTCCCCCCAGCTCAGGGTCTTCTCAGCGGTCCAGGGCCCCCTGCATCACGCCCCCCCCCCCAACAACCCACCCGCGGCTCCCTTTCCCCACCCCCATTCCTGGCCAAGACAAGCACACTACTGGCCGCCAGAGCTGGGAAGCTGGGGGGCACTAACCCGAAGGGCCATTGCTGAAGTTGCCCCACCTCGAACAAACCTGGTGTCCCCGACCCTCGCCCATCGCCCGGACACGCGGGGTTCTGGGGCTGGAGCTGACTTTCCGAGGACATCACAGCCCCAGCACCCGAGCCCAGGGCCACGCTGTTTTCCCCTCTGATGCTTCAGGGAGGGCGCGGGCAGGGAGCGTCGTAAGTACCCGCCCGCCTGTTGCCGGGCGGAACTGAGCCTGAACCCCGGCGGGACCAGCTGGCCGGGAGGGGGCGAATCCCGAGGCGCGAGCAGCCCAGCAGGCGGGAGGCTGGGCTGAGGCTCGCCTCCGCCCGGAGCTCAGCCATGCAAAAGTGCACTTGCTTCCCCGGGAATAACCAAATATCTTTGTTTAAAGTGGCGGCGTAAATGGCCAGTCGCTTTGTGGCCACGCTGGATATTAGTAGATGAGGATCATTCTGCTTCAATTGGGCGCCTCTCATCCGGCGAGCAAGAAACTGCTTAGGAGGAAGTGGGTTTCCTGTCAGCGCGTTCCCAGGCTTCAAGTGTGAGCCCCGCGCCTTGAGGGTCCTTGGGCGCCTGGAGAGGGGGAGCTGTGGGCTTTCGCTCCCCAGCCGGACCAGAGGCACCGGCCTTGCTGCTCCGGCCAGGCCCCGGCCTCCAGCCCAATGGACTACAGTGTCGCGCCCTGCGTGGCACAGATCCCGAGACCCACTCCGACGTTTCCCCCTGAGATTCCAAACGTTTTGTCGTTGTTTTGGTTTGGTTTTTCTTTGGCTCTTTTAGCCTCCTCTCCGGCTAGAGGCTGGGAGGGTGGAAAGCTCCTTGTCCAGGCTGGGGCCTCCAACACGCTGCCAGGGCCAGTTAAGGGGGCTTCTCGAACTTGTTTTTTTGTTTTCATTTTCTTTCCCCTCCTTGTAGAGAAGGAACTCCCAGTGATGAACAGGCACTTTTGAACGATTTAATTCAGCAGGTTAGGCGCCTTTTCCATTAACAGCAATTGTAGTAAGGAAACTTGTTTTGTTATTGGCTTTTTAACATTTCGGTTCTCTCCTTGAGAAGTGCTCTGTGCTCCCTCAATACAAAGCCAACTTGTATACTAACATTCGGTTTCCTCACCACCTACGTCGCTTATGAAGGGTGACAAAGCCCAGGGCACCCCCTTCCTCCCGCATGTGCCCACGTTTTTGCGCAGCTCCCCTGGCGGCTTTGGGGCAGGCAACCCTGCACTTGGGCTCTGAGACGTGCTTGTCCGCTGTACTGTGAAAGACAAGCGCCAGGCTGGTTCCTTGCGCTTCTTCCAAGGGGCTTGTCTGGGAGGGTGGGGGGGGCGGCGCTCTCAGGAAGACTCAGGCTCCATCAACTGCGCGTTGATCTATGTGATATTTAAGCCCTAGGAGCAAGGAGGGAAGACGACGCTGAGCTCAAATGAACCGTCGAGGAGAGCAGACAAAACTGAATACAGATCTTGTCTGCAGGCGGCCCAGAATCCCGGGCTTTTGTTTTGACTGGGGTCTTATTGCTAAGGCGGGGTGGGTTTCCCAGTCACCTGTCTTCTTTCTCCCTTTCCCTCTCCATTATTTCACATTACTGGTAAGTATAAGAAACACCAAGTATAGAATGGTGTACGTCTCTCTCGGTCTCAATGCCGTTTAGAAGTGTAGGTAATTCTTCACAAGGTTTCTCTGAGATTTTCAGATAAGATGGGGCACATAAAAGCTCTCCGAAAGCTTTAGAAAATTTTTAATTTCATTGCCAGATCGCCAGATTTCTGTATTGTCGTTAGCACACCCCCCACCCTGCCCTGCCTTTAGGCCTTGAGTGAAGGGGAGAGTTGGGTGCGTCTTCCGCAGGCCCTGAGCCTGGGCCTTCGTCCCTCGGCAGCTTCGCAGTCCCGCAGCAGGCTCCGGCTGCGCACGTGGCTGGCAGCTCCCCACCCCCACCCTCAGGCTTGCAGAATGGACCTCGACCCCCAGCCACGCAGCAGGCATTGAGCACTGAGCTGGAGCTGGGCCGGGAGTTGGGGGGCAGAGGGCGGCGGCTGGCCGAGGCTGCTGCTCCGCCCTCCCCCCTGCACCCCCGCAACCAAGATTATGCTGCACCTCACCGCCAGGCGCGCGCGCACCAGCACTAGCTCTGGACTAGACCTCGCCTAGACCTCGCCTGGGCCTTTGCACCACCTTGCGGCACCCCACCCCCACCTCTTCTACCCTTGCCCCTTACACACACACACACACACACACACACACACACACACACACAGCCCCACACTCTCTGCACTGCCAACAATAAGCCTGAAGGACTGAGGCGTCTACCGGAGGGAAAAGGCATATATCTCCATCTCTGCTCTTGCCGGACCAAAGGCTTTGAGAGTCCGTCCCTGGCCCCAACACCTCTTCCTAACCCAGGAGTGTCCTTTCTTTTAGTTACCTTCCCCTTCATCTTAAGTAGGGTGACCGAGGTTAACCTAGTAATTTCTTCATGGCTGCAGGGAATACTTGGGAAGCCTGAGATCCTCCCTGTAGGTCCTCGCGTCTTCAGTAACTCTCTCAGGCAGAGTGGGCGCAGTGGGGTCCATTTCGGGCTTCTCAAGGAGCTTTCCCTGGTGGGGCCGCACATGCCCACCTCAACGCGGCCACAGAGCTTTGCTCTCTGCAGCTTGGCCTGGAATCTAAGGAGCCCGGGAGACTGGGGCTCAGGTCCAGGCCTGGCCAGGGACGCGTTGAACTGCCACCAACCTTTGCTCACCACCCTTATGGTGGGGGGAAGCGCCTTTCTGTCCCTCTGAAGTCACTTCTTTGAGAATTTAGGACGGAGGGCTCATACAAGGCTGTATGACTCGGAGTCTGAAGCTTGGATCGCTAGAGAAATGAAAAGTCCTTCCCAGTCCTCAGCGCCACATTTTTCTAATTCTCTTCATGGTCCTTCACACCTCTCTTAGGACGGTGAGCGGCCATGTTCCCTTCTGGTGTTATTTTGCTCCGAGTTTTATCGCAATTCGTGATTTATTCAACAAATGTTTGTTGAGTACTGGCTCTGTGCCAGGCTCCGTGCGAGGCCTAACAATTCAGCTTTAAAGAAGCTAGATGTGGCTCCTACCCACACAGAGCTTATAAACTAACAATAAATCACCCAAATAATATGTACATAGTTACTTTGTGACAATGTTACTCTGGGATCCAACCAAGATAGAGGTTTTGATGAAGTCTCCTGGCCCCAACACCTCTTCCTAACCCAGGAGTGTCCTTTCTTTTAGCTACCTTCCCCTTCATCTTAAGTTGTGTGTGTGTGTGTGTGTGTGTGTGTGTGTAGGACGGGGGTGGGGAGTGTTCTTCACCATAGCCCATCTTAAAGTGCTCAGGGGTCATAGGCAGAGCATTTGAGTACAAGTCAGAAGTCCTGGGACTGGAGCCCTGGCTTTGCCACGTTTCAGCTCTGTGGTATAGTTCTCCTGGACTCCCACCACACCCTGGAGCCGCTCTGCCCACAGCCTGAGTAAACTAAGGTGTTGCTTACTGGCCTCCCTAATTTAGAGTGAGATCCTGTTTTATTTATTCTTGAATTTTCCAGTGTCTCAAGAAATGTTGAATTAAGGAAACAAAGCCTCTTAGCACCTGATTCCTGAACGGCAAAAAAATAGTCATAATCTCTCCTTGTGTACCTCCCAGGTTGTACTAGGGATCCAAGTATTTAAGGATGAGATCCATGAGTTTGTAAAGCATAAAAATTGCTAGCAAATGAAAGGGATTATTACTTAGGACTCTGTATCTTGAATTTATAGAAACTATGAATCCAGGCTTCTAACTCTGCATGAAGCTCTCTGGGCCCTCGGCTGTTCCTGTGCCTAGCCCCCCCCAGAGGGCAAACCTTCCTCAGCCAGGAGCAGGCTCCCGAGCCTGGCTGAGCTGGGTTCTCGGTGCCGTTGAGGCAACGACACCCAGGAAGAGAAAGCAGGAAAGCAGCCAGGCGCGGGGGGTCGCTGCTCCCCAATGAGATCCAAGGAACGGAGAATCCGGAGCCCCCTCTGGAGGGCGTCTTTCTCTCCCTGAAGGATCTCACCGGAACCCCTTGCGCTTTTTTCCCAGGCACCAGAATTGAGAGCCTCTGAGGATCTATTCGAAGAAGGTGGGTGGAGGGCAGGGGCTGTAGTAGGGGGATTTCCTGAGGAGGCTTTCGAAGAGGCTGTTCGAGGAACAGATTCGGAGCTAAGGCGCGCTCTCTCACTGCTCCCTGTCTGGACTTGAGCATCTAGGGTCTTCGCGGGCCATCTTCCTTTTCCGGACACCCTCCTCAAGCCGTGGCTTCTGCGCAGGCCCGGGGTGGGGGGGGGGGGGGGCTACGCTGGGATGTCTGAGAGTAGCTCCAGTGTCACCTTCTCCCTGCACTGGCGCTGTCTGGTGTTCGAGTGGGAGTCTTCCCAGGGAGGAGAGTCCATCCTCCGGCCTTTAGTGTCAAAGAACCTTTTCCTCTGTCAGGTCAAGTCTTCCAAGAGGTTCACACCTGTGGTCTCAGAACTTGCCTATTTTCATGTCACACGGTTCAAGCCTAATTCAACTTGTCCCAAGTTACAGCCAGAGCCCTTATAGTCAAGGCGCCCCCTGGCGGGAAGAGATCTTGGGTAGCAGCGACTTCGGGGATTGGTTTACAAAGTAGAGAGAAGGAGGAAATTCAGCGCTAGCAGCATCCTTTGAAATGCGGAGAAACCGATACTGGGGTGGGAAGTGGGGAGGGGGCCGACCTACAGCTGCTGGGAGACCCAGCGAGGCCGATGCGGGGCGCCCTGGAAGACAGAGGCATAAGTAGAGCCAGAGCCCTGTAGCGGATTGGCTTGTTTGCTCCCAGTTCTTCGTTCCTGTTTAAATTAAAAGCCTGTAAGTGGGCGAGACAGGGTGGACGGTGGTGATTTCGCCATACTCTGGACAGGTAGGAAGCCCCCATCCTAAGGAATGGGAACATCCTAGGAGGCGCGTGCAGTTCGGAAGAAAGTTTTGGAGCGACTGCTGAAGCCGAAATGACAAGATTCAAGAAGGTTCCTCGCGGCGCCGCGGCTGTTTCGCCCTAGGACCTGTGCAGCTGCATTCAACTTTAGATAGCTGAAGCCTGCAGCTCTTCCACCCTTCGGTCTCCCATCAAACCGAAGCCCCAGCAGTGTGAGCCCGAGGGCCTATAGTAGTCGTGATTTCCTCAGAGTTGCCAGCAGCGCTCTGGGGTTTATTTCTCTGTTCCTTTCCCCTCTCCAATCTCCCATCCTTCCCCCCAACCCCCAACACTGGGTCCAGGCAAAGTTTCAAGCAGCCGCATTAACACCCCCGCCAGGCGCTCTGCGGAAGATTTCAGCAGCTTCGGGTTTTCTGGGAGGAGACCTAGCTTGGCTTCCCCACCCCTCGCCTCCCAGGACTCTGGGTCGACCTCGGACTTTACCGGACCAGTGCGATCCGCAGCGCCCTCTTCCAGCCATTCGGAGAACTGCACCCTCAGGGCCGTCCTGGGGGAAGCAAGCTTTGTTCCCAGGTCCGCCAGGCAAGACTGGTAGCGTTCAGACTGGTAGTGGTTCATCCTCCACGAATTTGCCCATATCACTATTCATCATACTGTCTACCCGGCCATACGCCTGGCTGCTAATCGGTCCACCCAGAGCCACTGCAGTATAGATGTTATGATGGATGCTTGGGATCTCCCAGTCTCCTGCACCTGCTATTTGAAAAAGCTCATGTGTAGATCAGGGCCATGGAAACTGCTGTGATATCTAAAGCTTTGCTCTAATTATGCTTTCCCTTGATATCTAGTTATAATCTCCTCTCCGTATCTGACGGCAATTCGACACGTATTTGGTGGCCCCTGTAGAAGCTTGCACTTTCTGCATGTCCAAGTTCTGCAGAAAGCAGTGGCCCCACTGGCTCGACACAAGGGGGCTCTCCTTGCTATTGAAGCAGTAGGTAGATAGCACCTAGAAAATATACCGGATCGGGAATACTTCTGGAACTAGTTACACTCTGACGGGTGCCCTCCAGCCCTCCAATCTCTGGCACAAACTCACCTAGCCAGGCTTTCTTCCCAGATAGTCACCCCTTCTTAGACTCTTGCCAAGACTGCATCCTTTCCACCCCCTCTCCTCATGTGCCTAAATTACTCAGCTTTTATTCTTTTTCACTTAGAATATCATTTCCACCTCCATAACTAAGTCATGCCCTTCTTTTAAAAAAGCCCAATCGCCTCTTTCAAAAACGAAATGTCTGACACACAGTAGGAGCTCAATATGTTTGCAGAATAAATGGATGGATCTATATTGCACTTGTCTGTTACAGTAATAAGACAATTTACTCTAATTGAATGATTTCCTAATTGTTTCATATGTTTGTGTTCTCCTTTCAGCTAGACTGTTGGGCCCTTGATTTCAAGGGTTGTGCCAAACACTTAGACAGGTCCCCAGAAATGGGCTCAGTGCACTGCATTTGATCCTGTTAATCATCTCTTTTCAAAATTCTCTCATTGGCTTCAAAGTCACTACTCAGTTATGGTTCTCCTCCATCTCTGGCTATTTTATTCTGCATTGTTGAACTTCTTTCCTCCTCTGCTTGCCCATCTCCATGGCTTCAACTACCACCTACTGCTGATGGTTTCCAAGTATGTACTTCCAGCCAACCACTCCCCAGAGTTTCATACATAGATTTCCAGCCATTTATCTTCTCATATAAATGTCTATGATTTAGACATCCCAATCTTGAGATATCCCAATCTGAACTCAAAACATTGCTGCAACTGGCTTCTTGTTTTGTGTTCTTGATCCAGGTGAATTGCATGAACATGTCCCCTCCCCATAATCCCACTCCTCCCATTGGCTCTTGTATTAGTCTGCTTGGGCTTCCATAACAAAATAGCATAGACTGGGTGGCTTAAACAACAGAAATTTATTTTTTCACAGTTCTGGAAGCTGGGAAGTCCAAGATCAAGCTCTTGCCATTTAGTTTCAGGTGAACTCTTCCTGGCTTGTATACAGTACCTTCTAACTGAAGGGAAGAGATCTCTCTCTCTCTCTCTTCCTGTTTTCATAAGGCCACAGTCCTATTGGATTAGGGCCCCACCCTTATGACCTCATTTAACATATTTAACATCAATTATCTCCTAAATACCTTACCTCCAGGTACAGTTATATTGATGGTTAGGGCTTCAACATATGAATTTGGGGGACAAATTCAGTCTAAACCAGCTTCCAAGCCATCTATCTGAATATCATCCTTTTCCTGTTCCTCATCCAACTAGTTATAAAGTCATATCAATTCCACATCTTAGATGTCTCCCAAATCCAGCCTTACTTCTTCATAACCAGTTCTTCCCTCCTTACGCTTCTGTCAAGTCCATTCATCATCTATTGCCTATCATGTAGCTCTTGTTTCTACCTTTAGGCTCTCTCCACTCTAGTCTATGGTTCTTGTCCACAGGACAGAGTCCAACATATTCCTCCAAACTAATTTCTCCCTGCCTCACTACCTACCTCTTCTCCCCCTTATCTCCAGCTGCCCTAAACTTTTGTTGAAGGAGGTCACCGAGAGGACATGACCACTGGCTGACCTGTGAGCTGAACTTAGGCAATCAGGTGTTCCTCATCCCCTCCCCTGTGTGTGTGTGTGTATATATATATATATATATATATATATATGATAGCTTTTTTTTTAGCAAGGGACTAGGGAGAGTGTTGTAAAAGGAAGTCACATCATCTTTTTTGTCAACTTCCTTTAGTTGAATCTCATATTTTTGAAATTACTGAAATTTTTCTTTCACCAGTTTATCTAGATCTACTTTTTTGTCTTGAAAGTCTCACTGAAGATTTCTTTCCAGCAAAATGAATATAGCCATTAATAACTCCACAATTGATATTTGTGGCTAGTTGATATTTTCCAACATGACTTCAAGAAGGAGAAAGACATTTCTCTCATATATTATCATATCTGACAGGTTGGTTGCTATGGTAAATGCTTCCCAGATATGATACCATTGAGTGTTTGTTTTGTTTTGTTTTTTGTTTTTTGTTTTGCAGGATCTGTGCTGCTTGGCCAGAGAACTCAGTGGAAGTTCTATTCAAAGACTCACTGGTTCGATGCCTGGTTAGTCATATTTCATGCTGTTGTGGCTGAAAAATATCCAAAAGAACTGGGCTGTGTCCTGTTTAAACTTCTGGGCCTTAATATCCTGATGCATGTAACAGTAGAAAATACTTCTCATGCATTTTACAGCCAAGCTCCTACGTCCTTCTCTTTTCATTATCAATGTGACTACATGCAAGGGTTTAAAGCCCAAGTCCAAAAAGCACAGTATAGGCTGTACTGGATCTTGGTATTGTGGTCATCATCATATATTCTAGCGGAAAAGACACCTGTGGTTGGACCTTGAAACACCAGCAATATTAACTTGACAATTCTGTAATAATATTCTGATTTATCCCACAGCGTTTAACAATCAGATCTTAGGAGATTAATGCTTTTAAGAGGTTCATAAACTGAGAGAGATCTTAAGAAATTGGATGAAGAGGACATGACTGCATCAGGTGAAGCTGCCATTTCAAATTATTCATTCTAATTATAAGCATTGCAAGCTAAACTTAATGCTTGGTCTGGACTCTGTCTTGCTCCAGGGTCTTCCACCTCACTTTGGCCAAGAGCCCCACATCCTTACCATATGTTCAGGCTGTGGACTTGCCATTTGATTCTCACTTATAGTTTCTGTTTGTTCATTTACTACAAGTATATTTTCCTTTATGTCCTTGAGCACAGTTATAATAGCTGCTTTAAAATCCTTGTCTGCTCATTTCAACACTAGGGTCATTCTAAGGTTGGTATTCATTGATTATGTTTTGTGTATGGGTCTCATTTTATTTTTTCTCCATAGTATCATTGGGATTGCATCCATCTTGATGATTCATTGTAGAAACTCTGTAGCTTTCCAGCTAAGGCTTAGTTGCAACTATGGCTTCTCTTTAAGAAAAAAGCAAAAAAGTCAAAAATTTCTCCAGTTCCATTACTTGTTAGAACTTCCCCATCCAGTGTGAGCTATGGAAACTTTTCACTTGACAGATCCATTCATTACTTAGCCTTCTGGAATCCCATCCTATTTATACACTGCTTACATTCAGTCAAAAACTCAAGGATATGTTATGCGTATTTCTGGAGCTCTTTTTTTGTCATTGCTCTGTCCTCTCTAGACTGTTCCACACATTCTACCTACCTTATCCTCCTCAAACTTTTTTTTCTTCTCCTCAAACTTTGATCTCTATATGCTGCTTAAGATCCCTTCTCTGTGTCCTTGTCTAAATGGTCCTTGCATCCAGAAAGCTGGGGTGATTATACAGCCCTCCTCATTTGTTTCTCTATTTTCAAGATCACAGTTCTGAATTAGTTGTGGTCCAATGTCTGAAAATTTGTTTCACATGTTTTGTCTAGTTGTCTACGTGCAGACAGTGAGAAGGCATGATTGGCACTAGTTAGTCATGGCTAGAAGTGGGACCAGTGATCTTTTTCTTAATTCCCAGAAATCTTCAAAACAAGAGCTAGAGTCAATAGAGTGACATTTGTATGGACATAAAACATATAGAATTAGATTTGGGCTGACAATGATTTCCCTCCCAGGAATCAGCTGTAGAAAATATTTACATAAGCCCCTGCACCTAAAACCCTCATGGATTGATCATTGCTTCTGATTTACTAGGCAAAGACAATATCACGGGCCCAAAAGGCAAAGGAGTTTCTGTTAAATGAGGTGCACATTCAACTGAAAGTCACTGAGTGTTGTAGTGAAAGCCCTTTCCTAAGAAACAACAAAATAACCACAAAGTTAAATTGAGACTTTGGGAGAAGCCAACCAGAATTCCCAAACTTTGAAGCAAAATAACAGGAACTAAAGTGGGTCATGGATCAGATGTGGAGCTTTTTTAGTTGAGATTCAATTAAAGAAGCAGAATCACTATGAAATATACATGATAGATAGATATGTAGGTAGCTAGACAACTAGATATAGATAGCTATACTAAGATGTATTTCAGACACACACACAAATGTCTTTGTTATAGAAATTTGACCTCAATTGTAGAAGCTGCTCTAGAAGTCTTTGTAAGGCTGTTGATTTTACCTGATGTTAGAGCTTGAAGTTCACAGGGTAGATAGGTGGGAAGGGAAGATGAATTTATTTTATTTTATTTTATTTTATTTTATTTTATTTTATTTTATTTTATTATTTTATTATTTTATTCTTATTTTTTAATATTTTATTTTTTAATTTTAATTTTATTTTTTATTTTTTTAAATTTACATCCAAATTAGTTAGCACATAGTGCAACAATGATTTCAGGAGTAGATTCCTTAATGCCCCTTACCCATTTAGCCCATCTGCCCTCCCACAACCCCTCCCATAACCCTCAGTTTGTTCTTCATATTTATGAGTCTCTTCTGTTTTGTCCCCCTCCCGCTTTTATATTATTTTTGTTTCCCTTCCCTTATGTTCATCTGTTTTGTCTCTTAAAGTCCTCATAGGAGTGAAGTCATATGATTTTTGTCTTTCTCTGACTGGCTAATTTCATTTAGCATAATACCCTCCAGTTCCATCCACATAGTTGCAAATGGCAAGATTTCATTCTTTTTGATTGCCGAGTAATACTCCATTATATATATATATACCACCTCTTCTTCATCCATTCATCCATCGATGGACATTTGGGCTCTTTCCATACTTTAGCTATTGTTGATAGTACTGCTATAAACATGGGGGTGCATGTGTCCCTTCGAAACAGCACACCTGTATCCCATGGATAAATGCCTAGTACTGCAACTGCTGGGTCATAGGGTACTTCTATTTTTAGTTTTTTGAGGAACCTCCATACTTTTTTCCAGAGTGGCTGCACCAGCTTGCATTCCCATCAACAATGCAAAAGAGATCCTCTTTCTCCACATCCTTGCCAACATCTGTTGTTGCCTGAGTTGTTCATGTTAGCCATTCTGACAGGTGTAAGGTGGTATCTCATTGTGGTTTTGATTGTATTTCCCTGACGATGAGTGATGTTGAGCATTTTTTCCTGTGTCGGTTGGCCATCTGGATGTCTTCTTTGGAGAAGTGTCTATTCATATCTTTTGCCCATGTCTTCACTGAATTATTTGTTTTCTGGGTGTTGAGTTTGATAAGTTCTTTATAGATTTTGGATACTAACCCTTTATCTGATATGCCATTTGCAAATATCTTCTCCCATTCTGTTGGTTGCCTTTTAGTTTTGCTGATGGTTTCCTTCGCTGTGCAGAAGCTTTTTATTTTGATGAAGTCCCAGTAGTTCATTTTTACTTTTGTTTCCCTTGCCTCCGGAGACGTGTTGAGTAAGAAGTTGCTGTGGACAAGATCAAAGAGATTTTTGCCTGCTTTTTCCTCAAGGATTTTGATGGCTTCCTGTCATACATTGAGGTCTTTCATCCATTTTGAGTTTATTTTTGTGTATGGTTTAGGAAACTGGTCCAGGTTCATTCTTGTGCATGTCGCTGTCCAGTTTTCACAGCACCACTTGCTGAAGAGACTGTCTTTTTTCCATTGGATATTCTTTCCTGCTTTGTCAAAGATTAGTTGGCCATACATTTGTGGGTCCATTTGTGGGTTCTCTCTTCTGTTCCATTGATCTGAGTGTCTGTTCTTGTGCCAGTACCATACTGTCTTGATGATTACAGCTTTGTAGTATACCTTGAAGTCCGGGATTGTGATGCCTCCTGTTTTGGTTTTCTTTTTCAAGATTGCTTTGGCTATTCGGGGTCTTTTCTGATTCCATACAAATTTTAGAATTGTTTGTTCTAGCTCTGTGATGAATGCTGGTGTTATTTTGATAGGGATTGCATTGAATATGTAGATTGCTTTGGGCAGTATCAGCATTTTAACAGTGTTTGTTCTTCCTATCCAGGAGCATGGAATCTTCTTCCTTTTTTGTGTGTGTCTTCTTCAATTTCTTTCATAAGCTTTCTATAGTTTTCAGTGTATAGATTTTTCACCTCTTTGGTGAGATTTATTCCTAGGTATTTTATGGTTTTGGTGTAATTGTAAATGGGATCGATTCCTAGATTTCTCTTTCTGTCGCTTCATTGTTGGTGTATAGGATGCAACCGATTTCTGTGCATTGATTTTATATCCTGCCACTTTGCTGAATTAATGAATCAGTTCTAGCATTTTTTTGTGGGATCTTTTGGGTTTTCCATATAGAGTATCATGTCATCCGTGAAGAGTGAAAGTTTGACCTCCTCCTGGCCAATTTGGATGCCTTTTATGTCTTTGTGTTGTCTGATTGCAGAAGCTAAGACTTCCAATACTATGTTGAATACCAGTGGTGAGAGTGGACATCCCTGTCTTGTTCCTGACCTTAGAGGGAAATCTCTCAGTTTTTCCCCATTGAGGATGATATTAGTGTTGGGTTGTTCATATATGGCTTTTATGATCTCGAGGTATGCTCCTTCTATCCCTACTTTCTTGAGGGTTTTTATTAAGAAAGGATGCTGTATTTTGTCAAGTGCTTTCTCTGCATCTATTTAGAGGATCATATGGTTCTTGTCCTTTCTTTTATTGATGTGATGAGTCATGTGAATTGTTTTGCGGATATTGAACCAGCCCTGCATCCCAGGTATAAATCCCACTTGGTCGTGGTGAGTAATTTTTTCAATGTATTGTTGGATCCGGTTGGCTAATATCTTGTTGAGGGTTTTTGCGTCCATGTTCATCAGGGAAATTGGTCTATAGTTCTCCTTTTTAGTGGGGTCTCTGTCTGGTTTTGGAATCAAGGTAATGCTGGCTTCCTAGAAAGAGTTTGGAAGTTTTCCTTCCATTTCTGTTTTTTGGAACAGCTTCAAGAGAATAGGTGTTAACTCTTCCTTAAATGTTTGGTAGAATTCCCCTGGAAAGCCATCTGGCCCTGGGCTCTTGTGTTTTGGCAGATTTTTGATTACTAATTCAATTTCCTTACTGGTTATGGGTCTGTTCAAATTTTCTATTTCTTCCTGTTTCAGTTTTGGTAGTGTATATGTTTCTAGGAATTTGTCCATTTCTTCCAGATTGCCCGTTTTATTGGCATATACTTGCTCATAATATTCTCTTATTATTGTTTGTATTTCTGCTGTGTTGGTTGTGATCTCTCCTCTTTCATTCTGGATTTTATTTATTTGGGTCCTTTCCTTTTTTCTTTTTTGATCAAACTGGCTAGAGGTTTATCAATTTTGTTAATTCTTTTAAAGAACCAGCTTCTGATTTCATTGACCTGTTCTACTGCTTTTTGGTTTTGATAACATTAATTTCTGCTTTAATCTTTGTTATTTCTTGTCTTCTGCTGGGTTTGGGTTTTATTTGCTGTTCTTTTTCCAGCTCCTTAAGGCATAAGGTTAGGTTGTGTATCTGAGATCTTTCTTCCTTCTTTAGGAAGGCGTGGATTGCTATATATTTTCCTCTTATGACCGCCTTTGCTGCAACCCAGAGGTTTTGCGTTGTGGTGTTATCATTTTCATTGGCTTCCTTATACTCTTTAATTTCGTCTTTAACTGCTTGGTTAGCCCATTCATTCTTTAGTAGGATGTTTTTCAGTCTCCAAGTATTTGTTACCTTTCCAAATTTTTTCTTGTGGTTGATTTCGAGTTTCATAGCGCTGTGGTCTGAAAATATGCATGGTATGATCTCGATCTTTTTGTACTTGTTGAGGGCTGATTTGTGTCCCAGTATATGGTCTATTCTGGAGAAAGTTCCATGTGCGCTGGAGAAGAATGTATATTCTGCTGCTTTTGGATGAAATGTTCTGAATCTATCTGTTAAGTCCATCTGGTCCGGTCATTCAAAGCCATTGTTTCCTTATTAATTTTTTGATTAGATGATCTGTCCATTGCTGTGAGTGGAGTGTTGATGTCTCCTCCTATTATGGTATTACTATTGATGAGTTTCCTTATGTTTGTGATTAATTGATTTATATAGTTGGGTGCTCTCACATTTGGCACATAAATATTTACAATTGTTAGGTCTTCTTGGTGGATAGACCCCTTGATTATGATATAATGCCCTTCTGCATCTCTTGATACAGTCTTTATTTTAAAGTCTAGATTGTCTGATATAAATATGGCTACTCCAGCTTTATTTTGTCAACCATTAGCATGGTAGAAGGTTCTTCATCCCCTTATTTTCAATCTGAAGGTGTCTTTAGGTCTAAAGTGAGTCTCTTGTAAACAACACATAGATGGATCTTGTTTTCTTATCCGTTCTGTTACCCTATGTTTTTGATTGGAGCATTGAGTCAATTGACGTTTAGAGTGAATATGGAAAGATATGAATTTATTGCCATTATGATGCTTGTAGAGTTGGAGTTTCTGGTCCTTCTAGTCATTGTTGCTTTTGGTATTTATTTATATATATATTTTTTCATCTTTCCTCCCCTCAGAGAGTCCCCCTTAAAATTTCTTGCAGGGCTGGCTTAGTGGTCACAAATTCCTTTAATTTTTGTTTGTTTGGGAAACTTTTTATCTCCCTTCTATTTTGAAAGACAGCCTTGCTGGATGAAGAATTCTTGGCTGCATATTTTTCTGATTCAGCACACTGAATATATCCTGCCACTCCTTTCTGGCCTGCCAAGTTTCTGTGGATAGTTCTGCTGCAAACCTGATCTGTTTTCCCTTGTAGGTTAGGGACTTTTTTTCCCTTGCTGCTTCATGATACTCTCCTAGCCTGAGTATTTTGTGAAGCTGACTATGATATGCCTTGATGGTGGTCAGTTTTTGTTGAATCTAATGGGGGTCCTCTGTGCTTCCTGGATTTTGATGTCTATGTCTTTCCCCAGGTTAGGAAAGTTTTCCACTATGATTTGCTCACATAACCCTTCTACCCCTATTTCTCTCTCTTCCTCTTCTGGGACCCCTATGATTCTGATGTTTCTTTTTAATGAGTCACTGATTTCTCTAAATCTTGAATCATTCTCTTTTGCCTTAATCTCCCTCTTTTTTTCTGCTTTGTTATTCTCTAAGTTTGTCCTCTATACCACTGATTCTCTGTTCTGCCTTGTCCATTCTTGCCGCTGCTTCATCCATCCGTGATTGCAGCTCAGTTACAGCATTTTAAATTTCATTCTGGCTATTTTTTACTTCTTTTATCTCTGCAGAAAGATATTCTAATCTATTTTCAACTCCAGCTAGTATTCTTATTATCGTGGTTCTAAATTCTGGTTCAGACATGTTGCTTGTATCTGTGTTGGTTAAATCCCTGGCTGTCATTTCTTCATGCTCTTCTTTTGGGGTGAATTCCTTTGTTTTGTCATTTTGAAGGGAGAAAAGGAATTAATGAGGTAGAAAAATTAAAATTAAAAAATTAAAATTAAAAAATTAAAAACACACACACACACACCAAAATCAAATAAATGATGCTAGATTCTAGGTGTGTTTTGGTCTGGGTGTTGAAAGTGGTTTGACAGATTAGAGAAAAAAAGGGGGGGTAGGAAATTGAGAATTTAAAAAATGAATACACTGAAGTAGACTAAAATGAGATGATGGGAGTAAAATAGAATTTGAAAAAATATACACAAAAGTAATGAATAAAGTAAGAAAAAAATAAAGAAAAATATTTTTAATAAAAATTAAAAATAAATATGAATCCTCTCTTTTTGTATTCAAGAAAAAGAAAAGAAATGAAAAACAGAAAGAAGATAAAAAAAGAAAAAAAGGAAATCGTTTGAAAATTTGAAAAAGTGAATACACTGTAGTAGACTAAAATAAAATGATGGAAGTAAAATACAATTTGAAAAAATTTACACAAAAGTAAAAATTATAGTGATAAAAATTAAAGAAAAATATTTTTAATAGAAATTGAAAGTAAAAATGAAGTTTTTCTCTTGCTGCATTCAAGAAAAAGAAAAGAAACGAAAAAGAGAAAAACTAAAAGAAAAAAAAGGAAATCGTTTGAAAATTTGAAAAGGTGAATATGCTAAAATAAAATGATGGACGTAAAATAGAATTTGAAAATTTTACACAAAAGTAAAAAATATAGTAATAAAAATCAAGGAAAAATATTTTTAATAAAAATTGAAAATAAAAATAAATTTTTTCTCTTTCTGTATTCAAGAAAAAGACAAGTAGTGTAAAACAGAAAAGAAAGAAAGAAAATTGAATAGATGGACCTGCTAACAGAATGAGGTAGGACTGACATTACTTCGTTTTCCCCTAGAAGTCAGTATATGTAGCGTTTCATAGTCCATAGACTAAGCCAGCAGTGAGACTTGTGTTATTGAAGAGTGAGGTTGGCCCACTTGAGCGGGGCTCAGTGTAATAGCTCCGCTCTCCACTAGATGGCGCTGCTATCCTACTGGGGTGGAATGTTGCGGGGTTCCTAGGTGTGTATGCGCATGCGCCGGAGCGGTAAAAATGGCGCCACCCCTTACCCGATGTGTTCTCCCGGATCAGCAATTACGCCCCTGTCCTCTGTCTTCAGCTTTCATCCACTCCCTGCTTTTTCACTCTCCGTGACCAGGCCCCAAGCCTCTCTTCCACGTTTTGACTCAGATGTGGTTGTTTCTGAAGGACTGCGGCTTTGACCTCTTCTGCCCCTCTGCGGGAGGGTCTTACCGAACAATGGCTGAATGAGCAATGGCTGAATGTCGGCTGCACCCAGGAACACTTGATGGACCCTGCTGCTGCCGGTGCCCTGAGACTGCGGCCGGGTGCCAGCGCGCCCCAGTAAAAGTTTCTGAGACAGTGTAGCAGCAGCTTATCAGGGATTATGGAAAATCACAACACGCATCTGGCACCAGGCTTCACCCTTAATGACTTTGTTCCAGCACCAGCAAATGTGGCCGCCTTCGGGGGTCTGCTGGGACCAGGTGGCTTCAACAGTCTCTACCAAATGTCCTTCCAGAAGTGGAACCGCTTTTCCCCAGGTGGCCTGAGAACCTCCTGGACCCCACTCTGTTCCTGGGGATTCGCCCTTCCCACCAGAGCACCGCCAGGTATTGAGCTGTGGAGTTGCAGACTGCACTCCCCTTGTTTACAGTCTTAACGAAATTTAAACCCTCTCCTTTCTCCCTTTTTAGTTTAGTCCCTGTGGCTGTTTCTAATTTTCTACTTTCTCTCCAGCTGCTTTTGGGGAGGGGTGATTTTCCCATATTCTCCCTCCCACCCCCAGTCTCCATCCTCTCTCCGCTGACAAAAACACCTCCCTTCCTGTGTCTTCTCGCTCCCCAAGTTCACTTCTCTGTGCCGCGTACCTGCTGAATTCTGTGGTTCAGGTTGTGCAGATTGTTGTGTTAATCATCCGGTCAGTTTTCTAGGCGTGTAGGATGGTTTAGTGTCGGTCTGGCTGTATTTCATGGACACGAGACACACAAAAAACTTCCTTGCTGTTCTGCCATCTTGGCTCCTCCTTTATTTTTATTTTTTAATTTATTTCGAGAGGGGGTTGGTGCAGAGAAAGCAAGGGAGACAGAAAATTTCAAGGAAGTTCTGCGCTGTCAGCTGAAATCAAGAGTTGACACTTAACTGACTGAGCCACCCAGGTGCCCCAATGGAAGGCGAATTTAAAGTGCAGGAGAGAGGGGCGCCTGGGTGGCTTAGTCGGTTTAACATCTGACTTGGGCTCAGGTCATGATCTCACGGTTTGTGAATTCATATCCTCTGTCTCCCTCTCCCTCTGTACCTCCCCAGCTTGCACATGGGCTCTCTCTCTTTCAAAAATAAATAAACATTAAAAAAAAATTTAAGTGCAGGAGAGAAAGGATGAACTGGGACCGATAAGCACAATCTGAAACCCACAAAGGTGAACTGAACACTGTGTCAGTTCTCACGGTCTCTGGTCTTGATCACATGGGTGTCCTGCAGGAGAAATTGGTAACTGGCTTAGGAGTTGGAGAGGATCCAGGTGAAGATGGAGCTGCTGCAGACCAACAAGGTAAGCCAGGAGGTGAATAAAAATGTACGGAAGCTATTAATAATAATAAAAAAAGGCTGTGGTGCCCATTTTTGCCCTTTAAATCTCATACAAGACTGTCTCTTGTGGCTCACTGTAACTGGAAAACATACAGGAAAGAGAATTCTGGGAAATGTAGTTCAGCCCAGCCAGTTGATACATTAAAAAACCACACAGGAGCACTTGGTTCCATGGAAACTACTTGGATTCCATTTCATCAGTGCAAATCAGCAGTTATTAAAGAGAGTGGCAATGGGAAACCACCAAGAGCAGAGCTGGCCAAGCGGCAGGATCTTGAGTCCCATGAAGCAGGCAGTAGTTGATAGGAGACCCTTAAGTACTTGCACTTAACATGAATTACTGGCCCAATGGAAATAGAATATTAGCACTCTAGATACAGAAGTTTAGCTTCCAGTATAGCAGCTTCAGTAGACACAGTGGAAAGATACTATAGAGAAGAAGTTCTTCTGCCTGGATTTTTCAGTGTTTCCATATCTTTCTCATGGGTCCTAAAATTCTGGTTTACTAAAATTTGTATTAACTAGACTTTGACTGGAATGAAAATATAACAACAACCTGGGGATAATGAAGGAACCAAGTAGAATATACCTTCCCTGATTACGGGGGAAACCAGGCCTGATAGTACCTTTTTATTTTAAGGACAATAATTAGAAAGAAAGTGAACACTGGGGATAAGAAAAGATTCTAAAAAATGGAAAAATGGAGAAAACAGTTTCAAGATGGGTAAGAAGAACAGGCTTTTAAAATAGATTTTCGGCAAGAACAGGACATCTGCTTAGTGTTCTCAAAAAAATCCTTAAACTTATTCTATAAAATAAGACATAAAAGATAATATAAAATAGCAGACTGAGATGGAAAGAAAGCTGATTGAGAGGCAGGCAGAAATATAGAAAGGAAGTGGGGTGGATTAAGGAAAAACAAACAGTAAAATCTCATATATTAAATCTGTATTAAAAAAAAAATAAAGTTTATGGGGCTCCTGGGTGGCTCAGTTGGTTAAGCGTCCGACTACAACTCAGATCATGATCTCGTGGTCCATGAGTTCGATCCCCGTGTCGGGCTCTGTGCTGACAGCTCAGAGCCTGGAGCCTGTTTCAGATTCTGTGTCTCCCTCTCTCTCTGACCCTCCCCCATTCATGCTCTGTCTCTCTCTGTCTCAAAAATAAATAAACATTAAAAAAAATTTAAAAACAATAAAGTTCAGACTTATTTTTGCAATTTTGATACTTGCTATTGTGGGATGTTTAAAATAGATACATAGTGGAGAGATCAATGTAATAATCACCATTTAATCATTCAACTTAGTTACCAATATTTTGTGAATTATTTCATTTTTTAAATTTGTTTTATTTTTTAAAGTTTATTTTTGAGAGAGGAGAGAGAGAGAGAGAGTACGAGCAGGGGAGGGAGCAGAGAGAGAGGGAGAGACTCCTAAGCAGACTCCTTGTTATTAGTGCAGAGCCTTATGTGGGGCTTTGATCCCACAAACCATGAGATCGTTACCTGAGCTGAAATCAAGAGTTGGACACTTAACCAACTGAGACACCCAGGGGACCCTGTACTAAAATATTTTAAATCAAATCCTAAAGACAATATAATTTCACCTGTAAATACTTCAATAAGTATCTCTTTCACATGAAGTCATTCTTTCTTCTTTTTTATTTTATTTTTTAATGTTTATTTATTTTTGAGAGAGACAGAGAGAGAATCTGAGTGGGGGAGGTGCGCAGAGAGAGAGAGAGAGAGACAGAGGATCTGAAGCAGGCTCTGCACTGACAGCAGGGAGCCTGATGAGGCTTAAACTCACCAGCCTCAACTCAAAAATGACCTGAGCTGAAGTCAGATGCTTACCTAGTGAGCCACCCAAGAGCCCCCTTTCTTCTTAAAAAAAAAAACAAAAATGTAACCACAATTCCACCATCACACTGAATAAGACTTATAATACTTAGTACATCAAATACCTGGATGATGTTCAGATTTCCTCAACTGTCTCAATAATTATTTCTTCAAGTACTTGGCTTATGTAATCGGAATATGAAACAGATCCACACATTATTTTTAAGTGATATGTCAATAAAGAATTGAACTGACACCAAAGGAAATCAAATTAGTAATATGGAGGAAATATATGAAAAACTTGCTAAAATTACAAAGGAAAGGATAAAGAGATGAAAATGACAAGCGAGAAGCTGGTGATAATGTAAGGCAGAGCATAGAGAGACTATATATGGATGGTTAGTGTTACGAAGATAAATCATGAACACTTGAAACACAAGCAATGCAACAATGAATTGTTGTATTACAATAAAGATACAACAATGAAAAATGATTTTAATAAGCTAAATAAAGAACTGTGTCTGCAGATGGAAAGGGTTAACTGAAAATTAATTAAAATATACTAATATGTGAGCTAGGGATTTTCAACTTCAGGTTCTCCATAGATGAGTTTCAGGATACTAATGTAATTTTAAAAATTAGAGCAAAAAAGGGGCACCTGGGTGGCTCAGTCGGTTAAGCGTCCGACTTTGGCTCAGGTCATGATCTCGCGGTCCATGAGTTCGAGCCCCGCGTCGGGCTCTGGGCTGATGGCTCAGAGCCTGGAGCCTGCTTCCGATTCTGTGTCTCCCTCTCTCTCTGCCCCTCCCCCGTTCATGCTCTGTCTCTCTCTGTCTCAAAAATAAATAAAACGTTAAAAAAAAATTTAAAAAAAAATTAGAGCAAAAAAAAAGTGTGTGGCCATATTTAATCTATATCTTGACCCTAAAAGTGTTCTTTGAGATATATCAAGACAGAGGTTCTTAATCCTTTTTATAGGTCTTATATCCCCATAAGGATTTAATTAAAGTTACTGCTTTTCACTCCAGAAAAATGTGCATATATTTACTTTTTAACCAAATGCCAAACTAGTACTCCACTTCAGGTACCAATTTCTCTTTTAGTTAACTACTGCTGTATAATGAAATGTCCAAAACTAAGTGGATTAAAACACAGAAATTATTTCTCATGATTTTGTAGGTTGGCTGGGAGATTCCTCTGCTGTTTTCACATCGGTTAAATCAGTGCAGGAGCTGGCTGGACTAAAAGTCACAAATCATCTCACTCTTATGTCAGATAGTTGGTTCAAACTGTTGGCTGGGGCACCTCGATTTTCCTCGGTGGGGTCTCTTATACTCTAATTTGGAGGGCACAAGCTATGACCCACAGGTTAAAACCAATCCTTGGCCTATTTTTGTAAATACCTGATTTATTGGAACACAGCCACATTCATTTGTTTACATGTTTTCTATAGCTGCTTTCACATCACAATTGAAGAATCAAATAGTTATAACAGAAACTGTACAGGGGCACCTGGTTGGCTCAATCAGTGGACCATGGGACTCCTGATCTTGGGGTTGTGAGCTTGAGCCCCATGTCAGGTGAAGAGATTACTTGAGAATAAAATCTTTAAAAAACAAACAACCCCTCCCCCCCAAAAAACTTCAAAGACTAAACAGCCCCACAAAGCCAAAAATATTTACCATGGGGATCTTGACAGAAAAAGGTGTTGGAGCCCTACTTTGGTTCACTGATCTCTAAAAAAATTTTTTTTAATGCTCATTTATTTTTGAGAGAGAGAGAGAGGCAGAGCATGGTCAAGGGAGGAGCAGAGAGGGGGAGACACAGAATTGGAAGCAGGATCCAGGCTCTGAGCTGTCAGCACAGATCCCTACATGGGGCTTGTACTCATGAACCATGAGATCATGACCTGAGCCAAAGTCGAATGCTTAACCAACTGAGCCACCCACGTGCCCCTGGTTCACTGATTTTTAGATCATAGGTTGGCACATGGGAGAAGCCTTATTCATATCTGAATCAGATGCAGATAATAAAATATTAGATCTGATAGTTGTATCAAACTTTTAGAGGTCTTGAGAAGGAGTTAAGTGTCTTATATATGTTGGAGAAATGTAAATAATTATGGCCAGATAGTGGATGGGAGTAAATATGGCCACAAATTCTTGGGGGGATATCTCATCAAAAATTGTAATCTAATTTCTCACCCATTCAGTCTGAGTGGGTGTTGTAGCGACCAATAGAATGTGGTGGAAGTGAACACTGCCACAAAAAGAATCCAGTCTAGCCAAATGGAGGATGAGAGGCCTCATGGAGGAAAGTAGACTCCACACCTGACAGCCAGGAACAACTGCCAGACACGTGAGTTAGGTCACTGTGTATCTTTCAGCCCAGCTGATCGTTCAAGTAAATGCAGTTGTTCAAGGGTGCCACGTGAAGCCAGCAGAGAAACTGCCTAGCTCACTCATGGAACCCTGACAAATAATAAGTCATTGCATCTTTAAGCCACTATATTTTTGGGGGTTTTGCTAAATACAAAATATTTGCTAATTATAAAACATAAAAAATTCTAGAAGCATTTAGATAGAATTAAGTTGTCTTTGAAGAAATAAGTCATGTTATTCCCAGATATACAAAATTAAGTATCTGATGATAATAGGGTGATTGTCTACAGAATTTAGAGGAAAATAGTAATGTTAAGATGTAAAATGTAAACATTTTTAAGAATGTGTCTTAGAATCAATGAAACACAGCAAGTATGGGGAAAGTAGGATCCAGATAGCTCTTGGAATCTCAGAAGTAAACATTTAAGGACTTTTTCTTTGGGTCTTAGTATTTGACTAAAATAGGTTCTTATTGTCTAAGATGCTTATTGTCTATTCTTATTCTCATGCCGTTCTTAACTTAAGGACACATAAGGTAAAAAATAAACATGTATTCTTTAAGGATAATGAACAGCTTCAAAGTAGTATTGTGCATGCTGGCAAGTTTGAAAGTTAAAGAAAAAGTGTTTCATTGTGAATGTATTCTCTTACATGCTCCATACAGTACATAACATTCTAAAAGCTAATGATATTTTTAAAAGATGGTAATAAAATCCTACAGTTCTAATGGTTTTAATATTTTCTTTTCTTTTGTGAACATTTACGAACCTTTGTCTTTTAGCTTTTCAAAATGTTTCCAACACATCAGACAGATGATAACATAAGTGATAAAGTAATGGTTAATATACAAATTAATAAAATTTAAAACTTGTTTCCGTCAACATTAAAGGTTTATTATTGAGTTTTTCTTAAAGGAACATTGTATTAGAGACATATAAAAGCTTAATTAGCCTGATGGTTTTGTGATAAGTATTTAATTTGGATATCTTCCTACTTTGATGGAATTTTATTAAGGTAATTATAGAAAATTTATTTAATTTTGATAATTAACTTTTTTTTAAGTTTTTTTATTTTGAGAGAGAGAAAGAGCACGTGTGCAGGCATGAGTGGGCAGGGGAGGGACAGAGAGAAAGGGAGAGAACCCCAAGCAGGCTCCACACTGTCAGCACAGAGCCTCACTTGGGTCTGGAACTCATGAACAGTGAGATCATGGTTGAGCCAAAATCAAGAGTTGGACGCTTAACTAATGGAGCCACCTAGGTGCCCCTAGACAATTTATTTTTAGACAGTTTCAAACACAGTGCTATATTTTTGTTTTGAAAATTTTTATATCATATTACTATATAACTCAGAACAGTGGTAACTAGAAATATAGGTCATAAATCACTATTCTTAGCCTACCAAAACATAAAACCCAGCAAACATTATTTAAAACCAAAAAGGTATTGTAGGGGTGCCTGGGTGGCTCAGTTGGGTAAGCATCTGGCTTCAGCTCAGGTCATGATCTTGCAGTCCATGAGTTCAAGCCCCACATCAGGCTCTGTGCTGACAGCTCAGAGCCTGCAGCCTGCTTTGGATTCTGTCTTCCTCTCTCTCTGCCCCTCCCCCTGCTTGCACTCTGTCTCTCTGTGTTTCTGTCTCTCTTTCAAAATAATAAATAAACATTAAAAAAATTTTTTAAACCAAAAAGCTATTAGATCAGTCAGTACAGATTATGCAGTGGTAACAACAACAAAAAATCTCAACGGCTTAAAACAACGTGTCCATTGATTCAGCAGGGTGTTCTGCTCACTGCGACCACTGGGAAATCCAGGCCGTGAGAGCAGGCATAGTCTCTAACATAGCCCATTTCCATGCCAGAGGACATTAAAAGTGCCACATTTCATTTCTGCCAACAATTCATAGGCCAGAAATAGACACATGGCCTCACTGAACCATGAAGGGGCCAGGATGGACATTCCTAACATGCTCCAGAAGTGTGAAAATATTTGATGAATGGCATTATTGACTACAACCCTCTTTTTTATAGGCTTTGGGATAGAAGTTCAATTAAACATAGCTTTTGTCATTTCTTTCAAGACCAGTTCTACTCCATCAGGGACAAGGGAATTAGTCCATCACAGTAGAGACTAGACTGGTAGAACCCCAATGGTGTTGCCTGGAAGACTGTAGTGAAAAGCAACTTCGACTTGTACAGACATGGCAGACAAAACACTCAGTCACAAACCTTATCAACCATTTTGGCTCCCACTTTTCTCCTAGAGTTAAAAACTGGGATACAATTTCAGTTTATAGGGGATGAGCTTTTACGACTCCGGTCTGGATGTTGATTCACACAGATTGATTAACCAGAGAACTAGTTTTTCTAGGGTAAGCAAACTCTGAAAGCTTACCCAATGATTGCATAAGACAAAGCAGTTAGACTTTCCTGGTGGCTCCACTGTTATACTTCGTTGCCCTCATCCTTCAGCTTCCTTAGGTTTTTTTTTGTTCTCTGCTTCTGCCCTCCTGACTTCCCCATCCTGTCTCCTCAGACTCCAGAGAATTTTTCCCTCCCCCAGATATACCAGCCCAAACTCTCATCCCCGAGGCCAGAGGAACATGGGCTCCGGTGGATAAGGGTGGTCTGTAGAGATAGGCATCGTGATCATTTACCAGCAGGAGGGCAGTCAGTCGGGGCCAGTGAAAAGACTCTAGGTCCACTATTTGCCCAGATAGCACTTTTGTACAAATTAGAAAAGGGTGCTCCCTCCTTCCTCCAGAATAGATGTAGTTCCATATTCTAGTTATAGAAAATTTTTGTGACTCTGTAACAGGAAAGAAAGGTTAATAACAAGTGTGTGAGTCCATTGTCTGTGCTCAATAAGGTGAGAGTCAGTTAAGCATAGAGGTGCCTGGGTTCACTCTCAGTGGATCACTTGAGCCCCAGTTTCCTTATGTGTAAAATGGGGATGATAAGCTGTTATGAAGATAAAATGAGATGTGTGTAAAACTTCTTATTCTCAGCTCCTTCAGGCACCACAGTGGGAATTCAATAAAATAGTTTTCCTTTCCTTCCTTTTGCACAGGAAAAGCCCTTACGCTGCAGCAGCTGGGGCCCATTGTCTTCAGGAGTACTGGAGGGAGGAGACACCACTGAAATGACTCCCAGATTTGTTCCCCCAAGCACTCTACACCCACTAAAGGGGTTATCTTTCAGGGTCATTCTTGTGGAAACCATGGCAGTCTAGTCATCTCTCAAATTCTCTTGTGCCATTCTTTTGCAGTCAACTCTTCTTACCCTTAGCCCCTGGCAACCACAGATCTATTTTCTGGCCCTATAATTTTACCTTTTCCAGAACTTCATATAAATGGAATCACATAATATATAGCCTTTTGAGTGTGGTTTCTTTTACTTAGCATAATGTGTTTGAGATTTATCAATTTTGTTACATGTACCAGTGGTTCATACCTTTTTACTGCTGAGGAGTATTCCTTTGTATGGATGTACCATAGCTTGTTTATTCATTACTTCACCAGTTAAAGAACACATGGGTTGTTTTCAGGTGTGTGTGTGTGTGTGTGCGTGCGCGTGCATGCATGCAATTAAGAACAAAGCTCCCAGCAGCATGTAAATACTGATTTCTGTGTTTAATCACACAATCACTAATCAGTCATTAGTATTCATTTTTCTTAGCTACCTCTCTAGGCATGGGATTGCATGCTGGGTCATATTATAGGTTTATATCTAACTTTATAAGAAACTGCCAAACTGTTTGGCTGTACCTCCTTGGATTCCCACCAGTAGCATATGAGAATTTTTGCTCTGCAACCTTGCCAGCAACTCTTCAAATTCAATGTCTAATACCTGCCAACGGGAAGAAAAAGAAAAGAATATAGTGACAATAAAAGTGAAAGATAGTGGTAAAATTCTTTGAAAATTATAAGAGCACCATATAAATATGTAAGATGTATGGTGACATCTTTAAGGTAAACAATTGGGTAAAATGGGTTTAAGGGATACTTAAATTCACAGAAAATATAATTTGGCCAAACAAAGCCTACAACTTTTCTAAGGAGTTTGGTTTCCTATAACCATAGCCATATATATATATATATATATATATATATATATATATATATAAATTCATAACAGACTGAATAACTCATAATTCAGATTATTGGGAACCTGGTTTTGGCCATAGAGGATGAATACAGTATATTCAGAAAACTATAATGTTTGGTTCAGTTTCAAGGATAGGCAAGAACAATAACTTAGACTTGGTTCAAGTTTGCCTTTACTTTGATTTATTAAAGCAACCAACAAGCAGAGCAAAGTTTATACCCATGATAGAGATACAGGTAGATAGATATGGCTTCCCATTATCTCCTTCACATCACACTAGAAGTTTAATGCCTTCCTGTTAGCTTGCTGAAAGTAAGATACTCCACCCAACTGGAGAAGTGAAGCCTTTTAAACTTCCAGCCACACCAGCACACTGTGTGTGCTATATCATCCATGCCTAATATCCAGGTTCTGGACATTCAAGTTCTGTCTATGACAACACTGGCAAAAATCCCCTTATCAACCTCCACCCCCCCCCCTCCACCCACTCTCTATCATATCCATTGGGCAAGTCTAGCTTTGGGCTACCCAATTCTCCCTGTCCCACATTGCCTGTTTCCTCCAACTGACAGAGAACAGCTTAAAGTGATCACAAATCAAGTGTTTTCTTTTCTGGACTCTCCTGGGATATCTGTACCTATATAAAAGTGCTTTTCAACCAAAAAATATTCAGCAAGCATCCAGTGTTTTTGTTGTTATACACAGTTATTTTGATTTGTCCTAGTTCTTGCTACTGATTTGAATAATCTCTTCTTTGTAACTCAGTCCTTCTTAAGGACTGGGAAAATCCTACTAGATTTTAATAAATATTACATGTATTTCTTAAAGAACATTTGGATAACAAATTGAAACCAGCCTATGAACATTACTTATTTGAACTTAAAGTTTTGAATTTCTTATTTATTGTATAATCCCAACCAATGGCACAGATTCTAATACATCCTAGATTCACAGAATTAAGTGTTACTGAGTTTATTTTTGCAGCGATAATCCCTACTAGTTTGAGTGAATGAGTCTTTCCTCAAGTCATATCTCTAAGTTCAGAAGCTAGTATCATTCAGTGATCTTTTTTATTTTTTGTAACACTATTTAAATTTAACAAATTGCTGCATGTGACTTATTTTGAATTTAATTACAGAGCCAAAATGCCACATATAATTATGGATGTAAGTAGCAGTCAATTCTTTATTCTGATGGCTTGAGAAAGGCTACAAAGTGTAGCATAGTCTTTCTACATAATCTCCTATGAGCCTTCTCTTCCCACCATTAAATCAGTGCTGACAAATGAAGTATCAGAATAGCAACTAATAAGAGGTCATGCTTTTGTGAGGAGCCCACCCCCTCGCTTCTCATTCATGTTGATGCTAATGGGATGCCATTTAACACAGCTCCGGAAAATTCATAAAATCAGCCTGCTTGGGAAGAACATTTGATCAAAGATGGGCAAATCATAGCACTCCAGGGGTGGTTTAAAATAAGTAGTAAGATGACATATTTCCCTTTGTTATGAGTTAAAGCTCTAAAGTATATTTTCATTCTCTGGGGGAAGAGACTCAGCAATCTGAACCACAACAGGCAAACGTAAAGAAAACAACTACTTCATTGATGATAACTCTAGTTTTAATGCTATACCATACAACTAGTGGGTTCTAAAATGGAACTTTGGGTGCCCTCTACTCTCTGGGATTTAGACTGTAGAAGTAATTTTTCTGGGGTTCTTCACTGAATGAGAGGTCTGATTACACATATGGAGATTAGTTTACTAGCTGTGAGGCTTAGGGCAGGTTATTTAACTTCTCTGAGTCTCAATTTTTCTATTTGTATTTTAGAGATAATAATTGCCCATAAGATTGATTGTTGTGTTGATTAGCTGAATGTGTGTAAAGCACTCAGCAAGCACAGTGCCTGGTGCTTATCAATGGCCAATAATGGCAGTTGTTAGTATTAACTTATATTTAGCTTCTCTCTATTGCTTTTTTCTAGTTCAGGTCCTGCAACCAGACAAATAATATATGTTTAGGGACTGTTTATGTAACCAAAGATTTTTTTTTAATATATATTTTAATGTTTGTTTATTTATTTATTTATTTATTTATTTTTGAGAGAGAGACAGAGTGTGAGTGGGGGAGCAGCAGAGACAGAGGGAGACACAGAACCTGAAGCAAGCTCCAGGCTCTGAGCTGTCAGCACAGAGCCCGATGCAGGGCTTGAACCCATAAACCAAGAGATCACGACCTGAGCCAAGGTCAGATGCTTAACTACCGAGGCACCCAGGCATCCCTGTAGCCAAAGTTTTGATACTGGCAGCAACTTTGTCCCAGTGCTGTGAACTCTGGGGGACTCTGGTGCTGTCAGCTTGGAGCTACTATAACAAACATACCATATACCGGGTGGCTTAAACAACAAACATTTCTCACAGTTCTGAAGGCTGGGGAGTCCAAGATCAAGGTGCCAACAGATCCAGTGTCTGGTGAGATCTGCTTCCTGGTTTGCAGATAGCCATCTCCTCAGTGTATCCTAATGTGGCAGAGAACAGAGAGAGAAGAAGCAAGTTTTCTTGGGACTCTTGTTATAAGGGCACTAATCCCATTCATGAGAGCTCCACCCTCGTGACCTAATTACCTCTCAAAGGCCCCACCTCCAAACATCATCATGTTAGGTATTAGGCTTCAACATATGAATTTGGGGAGGTCACAAACATTCACATCATAGCAGCAGCCCTATCTGGGGTCACCTCTCTTCTCAACTCCTGCCTTGATATTTTTCATAAAATAAGCAGATTTTCATAAAAACTTAAATAAACTTTTCATAATTTATTAGGCAAATTTTCCAACTTATGGAAATGAGGGAGGATGTCATAAAACAAATCATAACTTCATACTTTAGTAGTTGTCCCTACTCAGATTTTCATGTATTAAATGCATTTTTAAAAAGAAAACTTGTGATGTTCTTGAATGAGCTTTAGAAGGCTACTCTAGAAGGAATAAAAATAGAAAGTGGCAAAAAGGAAGAGAAAAGGAGAGGTTAAGAAGAGAAGAGCTAGAATTAGATTTTTATGTCCAACAGAGGCTCATATCCATTGATTTTATTTTTAAACACTTTATTGAGATGTCATTTCCATACCATAAAAATTTCCATTGTGAATATGCAATTCAATGGTTTTAGTGTATTTGCAGAATTGTTCAGCTGTCCAATTTCAGAACATTTCCATAAGCTTGGAAAGAAACCTCATGTCCATTAGCAGTCACTCCCCATTCCTTCCCCCAAACCTAATCAATCACTAATCTACTTTCAGTCTCTACAGATTTGCCTATTCTGGGCATTTCCTATGAGTTGAATCATACAACATGTGGTCTTTGTGTTTGGCTTCTTTCACTTAGTATCATGTTTTTGAGATTTGTCCATGTTGGATCATGTATCAGTTCTTCACTCCTTCCATTGGGTTTCTTTTAAGTTTACTTATTATTTATTTTGCAAGAGAGAAAGCGCACCCACAGGGGAGGGGCAGAGAGAGAGAGAGAGAGAGAGAGAGAGAGAGAAACCTAAGCAGGCTCCATGCTCAGTGCAGAGCCCAATGTGGGGCTCGAACTCACCAACCATGAGATCATGACCTGAGCTGAAATCAAGAGCTGGTCACTTAACCAACTTAGCCACCCAGGCACCCCTCCATTGGTTTTTTTAAAGAACATTTTATAATTTATTTTAATTTTCAGGTAAAAGAGTCTGATTTTAAGTCTGTGCTGAGAAATATAAGACATGAGATTTAGTAACTTATAAAACAATAACTTATAAAATCTGCACAAACTAGTGTACTTCAATCAAGCCCCAGGGACTTGAATAAAAAGAGGAAATAGTTTCAAACAGACAGAAGAATTGACCATTAAAGGATATTTAGGGTTTCTTGGTACTAATATTAGCTGAGAAAAATTGTCCTGGATAGAGGAATTACAAAAGATAGAAGAGAGAACCTATCTCCTTGGACAATTAGAGCAGAGCTTAGGGTAATGAAAGCCTCTTTTTGGGTGCTAGATAGTGAAATCTCAGCACTGAAAGTTTCCAGGGACTCTTGGAAGAAATGTGAGGAATTAATAACTAATATAAGACGTAGTCACAATCTATTCAAGGAAGCATGGTGGGCAAAATTTGTCAAGGAGACAATCTCATTTCCCATTTTTAAAAACAGACTTTACTTTTTAGAGAAGTTTTAGGTACACAGCAAAATTAAAGGAAAGGTACAGAGATTTCCTATATCCCCTGCCCCTATGCATGCATAGGTTCCCCATTATCAATATCCCCCACCAGAGGGGTACATTTGTTACAAGTGATGAAACTACACTGACATAACCTTGTCACCCAGAGTCCATAGTTTAAATTAGAGTTCACTCTTCATGTTGTGCATTCTATGGGTTTGGACAAATATATCATGTCATGTATCTACCATTATAGTATCAAACAAAGCAGGGTCACTGCCCTAAAAATCCTCCATGCTCTGCCTATATTCATGCCTATATTCATTCCTCTCTCCCCACTAACTTCTGGTAACCACTCATCTTTTTATTTTTTATTTATTTGTGTTTTTAAGTAAATTCTGCCCCCAATGTGGGTTTCGAACTCATGACCCCAAGATCAAGAGTCCCAAGCTCTACTGCCAGCCAGGAGCACCCAACTAATCTTTTTATTATCTCTGTAGTTTTGCCTTTTCTACTATTTCATTTAGTGAAATTGTACAGTTTGTAGACTTTTCAGATTGCTTCTTTCTTTCACTAATATATATTTAAGTTTCCTCCATGGCTTTTCATGGTTATTTATTTATTTTTAGTGCTGAATAATATTCCATTGTCTGGATGTACCACAGTGTATTTATCCATTCACCTACTAAAGGACATCTTGATTGTTTCCAAGTTTTGGCAATTGCTAATAAAGCTGCTTTAAACATCCATGTGCAGGTTTTTCTGTGGCATGAGTTTTCAACTCCTTTGGGTAAACACCGAGGAGCTTGATTGATGGATCACATGGTGAGAGTGTTTAGTTTTATATTTAGTGCCTTTAGTGGCACTGAATTCCTGCTGTTGGAACAAAGTGTCTGGCATTTTAATTTTTCACTGTACCCTGAAAATTATGCACTGGCCCTGCCAGGAACCCATTTAAGGGACAAGGAACTGAGCTGGTGACTAGGAGCTACATCTTGGCTGGGAAGGAACAAAATAGCCAAATGAGGGTCAAACTTGGAGGTCGTGGATATCTAACTGAGGCAAAACTTATGGTAGGATAGCTGATGTGTGGACATGAACGTAAAGGAGAATTAAAGAACACGTAGATATCTTGCCACATTTTGGTAGTTCTAAATGTTCAGTGCTGGATTTAATTAATTAATTAATTAATTAATTTTTATTATATGAAATTTATTGTCAAATTAGTTTCCATACAACACCCAGTGCTCATCCCAAAAGATGCCCTCTTCAATGCCCATCACCTACCCTCCCCTCCCTCCCACTCCCCATCAACCCTCAGTTTGTTCTCAGTTTTTAAGAGTCTCTTATGCTTTGGCTCTCTCCCACTCTAACCTCTTTTTATTCTTTTTTTTTCCTTCCCCTCCCCCATGGGTTTCTGTTAAGTTTCTCAGGATCCATATAACAGTGAAAACATATGGTATCTGTCTTTCTCTGTATGGCTTATTTCACTTAGTATAAGACTCTCCAGTTCCATCCACGTTGCTACAAAGGGCCATATTTCATTCTTTCTCATTGCCACGTAGTACTCCATTGTGTATATAAACCACAATTTCTTTATCCATTCATCAGTTGATGGACATTTAGGCTTTTTCCACAATTTGGCTATTTTGAGAGTGCTGCTATAAACATTGGGGTACAAGTGCCCCTCTGCATCAGTGCTCCTGTATCCCTTGGGTAAATTCCTAGCAGTGCTACTGCTGAGTCATAGGGTAGGTATATTTTTAATTTTTTGAGGAACCTCCACACTGTTTTCCAGAGTGGCTGCACCAGTTTGCATTCCCGCCAACAGTGCAAGAGGGTTCCCGTTTCTTCACATCCTCTCCAATGCTGGATTTAATTTAAAGAGGAACGATGAGGGGTGCCTGGGTGGCTCAGTCCGTTGAATGTCCAACTCTTGATATCGGTTCAGGTCATGATCTCATGGTTGTGCAATTTAGCTGAGCACAGAGGCTGGTTGGGTTTCTCTCTCTCCCTCTCTCTTTGCCCCTCCCCTGCTTGCGTGTGCATGCATGCTCTCTCTCTAAACAAATAAATAAACTAAAAAAAAAAAAAAAAAGGAACAATGAGCTGCTACTATGATTTTCAACTCCTTCCAGTTTTTTTTGCTTTAACAGCCTAAGTTAGTTACCTTTATTCTTCTAACTCAACAGTCTTGAGGGCCCAAATGGCCAAACAATGAATCTCTGAGAGGTTTAAAACTATGGCCCACAGGCCAACCTCTGCTGCCTGTTTTCATAAACAAACTTTTGTTGGAACAGGGTTATACCCATTAGTCTATTTTTTGTCTATGTCTGCTTTTACAGTGCAACAGCACAGTTGAATAGTAGACAGGGAGACCACACAGTTTACAAAGCTGAAAATATTTACTACCAGCCTTTTACAGGAAAAATTGTTTGCGCTGTTTAAAAAGACAGGCCAACATACATGTAGTTTCAGAAGAAAAATATTGTGAAATAAGCATCATATCACAATTTTGTCCATTTACTATTGTCATTCATTCATGGAAATAAAGCATACTTTTCTCATTGTTCTGTTCTCAAGGCAAGTTAAAAGTATAAAACATTGCACAAAGTGATTCAACCCCAAATATAACTTTTAAGCTGAAGAGTCCTCTCATAGTGCAAATTCATTTCAACCTTAAACTGTTGGAGGAAATTAGGTATAAAACCCCTTGTTGTAAGTCTCCATTTTTCTTTATATTTCTTTAAAATTATAAAACTAAGGTTTGGGACTTCAAATTTTTTTTATGTTTATTTGTTTTTGAAGGAGAGAGAAATAGAGTGTGAGTGTGGGAGGGGCAGAGAGAGAGGGAGACACAGAATTTGAAGCAGGCTCTAGGCTCCCAGCTGTCAGCACAAAGCCCAACACAGGGCTTGAACTCACAGACCACAAGATCATGACCTGAGCCAAAGTTGGATGCTTAACCAACTGAGCCACCCTGGTGCCCTAGAGCTGGGACTTCAAATTTCAGTGCACTCTGAGGAATATTCTCATTTGAGTTTCAAAGGTGGCACAAAATTAGCTTCAAAACCCTTTGAGTTACACAGGGATAAATCATTCTCATTTTACAGTTGAGGTAACTGAACATCAGAGTTAAGGGTATATTTAAAGTTCAGTGTTAGTAGGGGGCAAGTTTTTTAAAATTTTTTATGTTTTATTTTATATTTGAGAGAGAGAGAAAGAGCGTGAGTGAGCACGAACAGGGGAGGGGCAGAGAGACAGAACAGAGACAGAATGTGAAGCAGGCTCCAGGCTCTGAGCTGTCAGCAGAGCCCGTTGTGGGGCTCGAACCCACGAAATGTGAGATCATGACCTGAGCTGAAGTCAGATGCTTAATCCACTGAGCCACCCAAGCACCCCCAAGTTTTTTTTAATGTTTATTTTTTCATTTTGAGAGAAAGCACGAGCAGGGGGAGGGCGGCGAGAGAGGGAGAGAGAATCCCAAGTAGTCTCCATGCTGTCAGCATGGAGCCTGATGTGGGGCTCAATCTCACAAAGCTTGAGATCATGACCTGAGTCGAAATCAAAAGTTGGATGCTTAACCAAATGAGCCACTCAGGTGCCCCAGTAAGTGACAAGTTTGATCTTAATCCAAATATTGTTGCCTGGTTCAGTGGTATTTCTAACTGCCTGTTAACATCTATTTTGTTTTACGGTTAATCGTCGCATATACTGTTTTTAGTTCCTGAGAATCTGTCATTTGCCAGGTGGTTTATCTACAATGATATTTGATTCTCACACAATTCTTTGAGATGGTTGGTATTATACATATTTTATAGAGGGAGAAACTGGAATCAGCAAGGCTAAGTAACTTCTACAAGATCATACAACCAAGTAAATCTGTCTGACTCCAAAGTGCAGACTCTTTCTACTCCACCACTGCTGTGCTTCAGCGCAATGCTAGATTAAAATTTGATGATTCGGGGCACCTGGGTGGCTCAGTCGGTTAAACATTGGACTTTGGCTCAGGTCATGATCTCACGGTTCACGAGTTCTAGCCCTGTGCAGGGCTCTGTGCTGAGAAGTGGGAGCCTGGAGCCTGCTTCAGATTCTGTGTCTCCCTCTCTCTCTCTCTGCCCCTCCCCTGCTTGTGCTCTCTCTGTTTCTCTCTCTCTCTCTCTCAAAAATAAATAAAAACATTAAAAAAATTTTGATTATTCAAAGGGAAAAGGAATTTGTTCAAAGTCTATGATAATGTAGAAAAACTTTCAACTGTTTAATAATCAAACTACTCATTATAATTTTTTACTTACACAAATACTAAGTAAATATAGATGACCAAAAATTAAGTAAATAAAAGCAATAAAGAAGGAAATGATTTTTTTAAGTTCAAGATTTGAGATTTGGCACAGATTGATCTATCACTCATGTAGGTAATTAGCTATCTGGCTTCTAGCAATGCAGTAGCTAACATGCACAGGGACAGGAAAAGTAACAAAACAATTCATTAAACTTGGTTATTGATAAATAACTATTATTTATTTGTTTTTTTATCTTGTCACATATTCCTGTCAGTTAGGATGGCAATTTCATGAATATACTTTACTAATTTTCTCCACAGGGAGTCAGTCATACTCAATAAATCACCTAATACTGTCTATAATTAAAAGTATTAGAAATTCTTCAAGCTGATAATGATTCTTCACATCAGAGTCCTCATCAAAGTTATGGCTCGATAGTTTCACCATTTTTTTTTTGGCCCTATTATTGTTATGGTTTGTCTTAGGTTGTAAAAGAGAAGATCTTTTGTAGGGTAACCAATTGTCTAGTTGCCCAGGACTGCGGGTTCCCCTGCATGCAAGACTTTCAGTGCTAAAACCAGAACAAGAGGAAAATTTAAAACAGTAAGATACTGCATAATGGGGTACTGGAATTTTTTAGAAATATTTTTAAATTTTTATTTATTTTTGACAGAGAGCACCCATGTGAGTGGGAAAGGGGCAGAGAGAGGGGGACAGAGAATCCGAAGCAGTCTCCACGCTGTCAGTGCAAAGCCTGGCGTGGGGCTTGAACCCATAAATCATGAGATCATGACCTGAGCCAAAGTCAGATGCTCAACTGACTGAGCCACCCAAGCATTCCTGGAGTACTAGAATTTTAAAAATATGGGTCGCTAATGTCATTTTTTGGTCTCCAATTATTGAGAATAAGGCAATTTAATATTTCATCTAAAAAGTGAGAATATTAGTATCTATTTTATATCTTTTTAAAATTTGAGTATAATAGACAATGAAACACAGTGCTACATTAGTTTCAGGTGCTTATATCTTTTTTTAATAAGGTATAAAATATATCTTATATTTTTTTAAGGAAAATGGAGATTTCAACTATAAACTTTTTACAGAGGATATCCATACCTCTGGCCTCTTTTAACTGATACAATCTTTATATCAAAAAGTGAGGGGTGCCTGGATGGCTCAGTCTGTTGAGTGACCAACTCTTGCATTCAGCTCAGGTTGTGGTCCCAGCATCATGAAATTGAGCCCCAAATCCTGCTCCGTGCTGGGGGTGTTACCTGCTTGGGATTTTCTGTCTCTTTCTCTCTCTCTCTCCCCTTCTGCCCCTCTCCCCTGCTCCCACGCTCTCTCTCTCTCTAAATTAAAAAAAAAAAAAAAGATTTTTTTAAGTGAAATTGGAGGTTCCCAGTGATTTATTGAGAATAAAATAACTCCGGGGACACATGGGTGGCTCAGCCACTTAAGCAGCCAACTTCAGCTCAGGTCGTGATCTCATGGTCTGTGAGTTCGAGTCCCACGGCCAGCTCTGTGTTGACAGCTCAGAGTCTGGAGCCTGCTCTGAATTCTGTGTCTCCTCTCTCTCTGCCCCTCCCCTGCTTGCACTCTGTCTCTCAAAAATAATAAACATTAAAAAAAATTTTTTTAAATAAGATAACTCTAGGCAGATTTAAAAATTTTTGTGGGGTATGCGATGGAGATCTAACCACGTTTTCTTCTATATGGGAGATGAGTTTTGCCAAGATCATTCATTAAACTATTCTTTTCTCAGTGAACTGAAATGACACACTTATGAACTTGGATCTAAGGCTGAACTTTCTCTTTAAATTTTTATTTAACGTTTATTTATTTTTGAGAGAGAGAGGAGGGGGGGATGCAGACAAGGAGACAGAATCTGAAGCAGGCTCCACATTGTTAGTGCAAACCCTGACGTAGGACCTGAACTCACGAACTGTGAGATCATGACCTGAGCCAAAATCTGACGCTCAACAGACTGAGCCACCAAAGTGCCCCTAAGGCTGAACTTTGTAATGAGTTCTCTGACTATCCTAGTTATGTGTCATTGTCATATTGTTTTGTTCATAGCAGCTTTATAGTAGATTTTTATGTCTGGGACACATTTTACCAACTTTAAAAATCTTTCATGGCAATTCTAATGTGTTTATTTTCCACATGAATATGTGTGTGTGTGTGTATATACATACACATATATACTTTTTTAGCTCTAAGAAAATCCTATTGTCATCTTCCCATCCAGAACATAGTATGTCTTTACATTGATTCATGTCTTGTTTATGTACTTTATTTTTTTAAATTTTTATATATAATTGTCAAATTGGTTTCCTTACAACATCCAGTGCTCATCCCAATAGGTGCCCTCCTCAATGCCCATCACTCACTTTCCCCTTCCCCACCCCCATCAACCTTCATTGTTCATGTACTATAATACAATGTCATGATTTTTCTCTATAGGTTCTTTCCTGTTCAAGTCATACCTGAGTATGTTTAAACTCACGGTCCAATTCACTGACATTATCTGAATGTAACTCTTCCAAGGCATATACTAAATCTGCACTGCCCAACATAATAGCCACCAGCCACATGTGGCTATCTAAATTTAAATTAGTTAAGATTAAATAAAATTTAAAATTCAGTTCCAGTTTTAGTTATTACTATGTTTTCTTTGAAAATTTATACCTAGCTACTTTCTCAATTTATTCTCATTAATTCTTATTATTTATAATAGAGTATCATTGATTTTCCAGGTATATAATCAAATTATCTGCAGGTATTTAGGAAGGTATTTGGACAACTTTGAGGTGTGGGAGGAGAACTGCTTATATAATTTAGAAAACTCGAAAGCCATTAGTGATGGGCCTGGCTACATAGGACTTTAAGATTTTTACATACTAATAATAGCAGCTAGCATACCCTGAGCATTGTTTTTAAGAAGTTTACACATTGAAAATGCTCAGAATATGCTAGCTCAAAGTTGGTTCTATTAATTTTGGCAACTATAAGGGTCAGCTAGCAGTCTTTGTCGTTGGTACTTTGGGAGTTTTCAGTCAAGAAAGCAGGAGTCGGGATTGAAACCAAGCAAAGACAGAATATAGGAGAAGTAAGAACAGCCAGAGAAAGGAGAGGGAGCCCTCAATTCCCTGGACAGGGAACGTAATAAAGACCATAGTTTGGGTAATTATGGCTTTTGATGGCTAAAGAGAAAAACAAATAGTATAGCAGGCAGTAGGATCAGAAATTAACCAAATATATCAGCAAGCTCCATTTTAAGAAGCACAGTTGAAGAGAGAGAAAAGATAAAATCTCCCCTTTTAAACTTGATATAATGACACCAGTTTACCTTAGCTTTATGGGGGCAACTGTGTGTGGTTGTAGGTCAGCAAGGGGGTAGAAAGACCATTGGCATTTCATCTCTAGTCAAGTGATCAAACAGCTATTATCTTGAATTTAGGTGCAGACTTCCTACAAGCTATATCGTGTCTTAATTGATGTAATACAATTTGATACCACCATCCATCCTGATGAATGCTTTTTGGCCTGCCTGGGGCCCTAGGACATTTCATTAATCATGCCAGACAATCCAATGCAGTGTTTTAAACCAGTTTTCACTGTCCTGCTAAGTGTCCTGTCAATAAACTAGTAACAGAAGCGTGATATGACTACAGTGAACATCAATCGATTTAATAAATCCCTGATTTCCTCATTATTCCATCCTGTAATACCTAGAAAATTTGACACCTAGCATCAAAATATGTGAACAGTCCTGAAATGTCTGCATTTTAGGGGAAAAAAATCACCTACCTTTCTTTAAGTTGTGTTGGTGTCCTGCAGATAACAGTCCCCTCCACCAGGGGTCTCTAGCTCACTGACATTATATGAATCTAACTCTTCTCTGGGATATACTAAATCTGTGCTAATACCATACGATACGATACGATACGATACGATACGATACGATACAATACAATAGCCACCAGCCATATGCGGCTATCTAAATTTAAATTAGTTAAGAAGATATAAAATTTAAAATTCAGTTCCACAGTTATACTAACCAAATTTTAAGTGCTCAATAGCCACAGTGGACAGTTTAGATATCTAACATATCAGAAAATTCTAGTGGACAGTGCTTTACTAAGTCCTGTAAGTTTAAATCATCAGTGTAGAAATACTAGTTCAGGATCACACTACTGAAAGGCAAAGGGGCAGCACCTCTCCTGGTGGTCCCAGCTAAGTCTTGAGTAGTATGTTTGAATCCTCCTTTGTCTAGGTGGTGTCCTGGGTGGGTGATGAAAACATTCTTTGTGATTACATTCAACTAACTCTCCCCTCAAAGCCAGCATATTATATCATTTTAAAAATCCGTAGATATCATTTTTTTTTCTCTTATTGAGAAAATCAGGACTAGAAAATGGTAAGAAAGAGATGTGGTTTAAAAAAAAAATCAGAGGTTGCCTGGGTGGCTCAGCTGGTTAAGTGTCTGACTCTTGGTTTTGGCTCAGGTCATGATCTCACAGTTAATGGGTTCAAGCCCTGCATGGGGCTCCACACTGCCCATGCTGTGCATAGCCTGCTTGGGATTCTCTCCCTCCCCTCTCTCGCTGACCCTCCACTGCTGACACTCTCTCTTTCTTTCAAAATAAATAAATAAACTTGAAGGCCTGAAGTTTAATCCCCAATTCTGCCCCTAATAAGCCGAGAGACCTAGACAGAGTTGATGAACTTCTCTGGGTCTGCATTTGCTCCTGGATAAAATGAGTGGGATAACCAGATGGATGTTCCTAAGATCTAAGATACTGAAAGTGCAGCAGAACTATAATGTGTACTCCTGATAAGTAAAATGAATCTCTGACCCATACAAGATGTTCCAGTAGGCCTAGAATGTGTGAGTAGTTTCTGCCTTGCATCACAGAGAAGCTTTAAAGTTACAGAATGGTGTGGCTTCAGAACCATTTTGGTAAATAGAATTAACCATTTGTTTAGACTATATGAGAGCATAATTGCTATTTGTAGCATAAATATTTATTTCTGGTATAAATATCATTTTCCATCTTAAGATGAGATTGTGACCTTAAGAGATAATACTAATTCCATCCTTTGTTGCTAATGTATCACAACTAATACATCACTTAAGTGAGAATATTTCAAAGTAACACTGTGGCCTTATTCTAGGGATCTCGATTATAGCCTTAATCTAATCTTGTGTCATTAAAAACAAAAACAAAAATGCCCTAGATGGCTTCCTGAATCATTCCTCTCTGTAAGATACCACAGACATGGGCTATATTCTCTGTTCTACACACACACATTTTAAATAAGTGGTTTAAAATATATTTATTTTTTTAAGTTTATTTCATTTATTTTGAGAGAGAGAGAGCATGCTCATGCAAGCAGGGAAGAGGTAGAGAGAGAGGGAGAGAGAGAGAATCCCAAGCAGGCTCTGAGATGTCAGCACAGAGCCTGACATGGGGCTTGATCTCACGAACTGTGAGATCATGACCTGAGCTGAAATCACCAGTCGGATGTTCAACTGACTGAGCCACCAGGGTGCCCCCCAATTTTTTTTTTATTTTAAAGAAAGAGATGAGCTTCTTTTCAGGTTTAATGTTCCCACTTCTCTCAAACTCTAGATGAAAATAGTGTTTGTGCCTGGGATTTCTCTTGCAGGTAGCGATTCATTCTTCAATGAGTGGACCAGATCCATACCCAGTTACCTGTAGTTCATTGTTTATCATGTCTATAATCCATAGTGGGCTGAATATGAGGAATATAAATGATGAGATGAGATTGAAGGAGAGAAAATTATGGGTAGGAGGAAGCAAATGATTAAGATGGAAATGGTGGTCAGGAGCCTTGGTTGTTCCCCCCAGGTGCTTTGTTGACAGACAAAAAAAAACCCAACTTTTCTATCAAACTCCACCTGAATTCTTTCAACTACAATGATGCAAAGAAAATGCACGCTAATTATGAGCAGGAACATTATCTATTAATATGTTAATGAAGCAGGTTTGCTAATGGTAAAAGACTTGAATTTTAATAAAATTTTAAGAGCTTCTTGATTACGTGTTTGTTAGTCGATATGATCATTTAAAATTATCTCTAGGTGGCTTTACATGGAATAAAACCTACATTAGAACTGTATTCTAAACAGGCCTTAATGAAGCAGGTGAGGATACCATCTGTGACATAAACACTGTCAGCCAGAAATTCACTTCAAAAGAAATGTAAACTAGTTAACAGGAAACATGTTATCATATCTGCCAGTAACAGCTTTCAATGTAGGTAATTTATTTATGCATTTACTTGCTAATTTTTTCAAACATATTTGCTTATGAAAATAATGTTCGATTGAATTAATGGATATGACCTTTTAATATTGGGGGGATTTTTTCATTAAGAAAAAAACAAAAAAAAAATCCTCTAGTGTCCTGTTTCAACAACATCACATACATAGATAGAAATAGTTTTATCTGCCTAAACCAATGCAGTTTGAGAAAAGATGGAGAGTCACCAAAAACCCCAAAGTCAAATCAGAATTAGCATAGATGCTAGCTCCTATGAACGGGAGAAATTGTGTTACCTGTTCTCCCAGGTTCTCTACTGGTAATCCCTCTCTGTCTAGAAGGTAGGTGAAGTCGTTTGGCTTCAGCCTTCATTTTGCACATTCGAATCTGCACAAGGTCCTGATTAGTGTTTGAACCTGGATTACAACCCAGGGCTTGTGAAGACAGGGCAGTTGCTGAGGAGGCTGAATGAAGCCCCAGGGGTAGAACAGGGTGAGGTCGGCCTTGGAGTCTCTGAGGGGTGTGTGCAGTGGGCTTTGTTGTATCACGGAGGGTGGGGAATGGGGTCCAGGTGTTGTGGGCCTGTGTCTTCTCCATTACATATGAGGCAGTGATATAGGTGTTAGTGAGGGAAAGTGAAAGTTAATCCTGGAAACCAAGGAAGAGTGACTAAGACCCTGGTCTCAGATACATGAAGTGCCCATATGTTACTGGGCCAAGAAGGAAAGCAAGCGGAGCAGGTAGGGGATGGGGTGAGGAAGAGCAGGTATCACTCACCCTCGCCTCGTCACTCAGAGCTTTGAAGAGAGGCTTCGAGGAGAGGTTATGACAGGAAATCACTTTAGAAGGAGCGGCCCCATCTGAGAAACCAGAGGTGCTTCTTCCTGAGAATTCCTTCAGTAAAGGTGAGGATGATTCACCAGTTTCTCTTAATTTTATGTCATGGCATCAATAAAACATACTTCTATGGTAGTCATTAGAAATTGCTAATACTCTCTTTCATTCTTTAGTGTTATTAATGAGGTTTTTTTTTTAGGTCTTTTTTTTAAGGTTGTTAAGAAACAATTCAAGAAAATAATTGGCCATTTAAATGGCTTCTAATTGGGCCCTGCGTGAGTTTCTTTGAGGGCATGCTGCCCTCTAGGGGTTGAAGCACACAGCGGATGGGAGGATTTCAGAGGGGTGGGAGCCTTGTCTGAGGGGATGAAGTGCTTTCCAAGACGAGTTTGATTTTTCGTAAAAATGATTCAGTCTTTTTGCATTTCAGCTCTAGAAAAAATTTATTTTATAGAAAGTATCACCTATTCTAAAGGCCCTAAATAAAGCAACATCAGATTCACATACATTCCTGGGATTTTTCCTTTCTTTTTCTTTATTTAAGATTTAGTATTTCAAGATTTAGTATTGTATTTTTAATATTTAGTATTTGGTTGGGTGTTGGGGGGCACAGAGAAAATGTATAGGCATTTTTGAAACCATAATTTTGCCCCAATTCCTAATTATTCAGTGCAAATTCTCCTGCCCTTTATTGGTGGTGACTTTCTGGGGGCCTTTCCATATCCAGCCACATTTAACTCTCAATTTTACAGAGCTGTTAAGAGCCCGAAGTCAATGAAAAGCAGACCCTCTATCTGAACCCAAGTTTCCTCATTCCAAAATCAATGCACCTTCCTTTCTGCTGCCAGAAAATACAACTGGCTATCACTTTCTTGTAAACAACTTGTTAACTCTTTTCTTTTTGCACAATACTCATGGCTTTAGTTGTTTGTTTGTTTGTTTGTTTTTAATGACAGGACTTACAGATAGACAAATATATGACAACCATACAATTTGTCATTTGGGGATACATTTATCCAAAACCTCAATTTTGCCTAGAAAGGAAACCAATCATGAAAATTAGTATTGCAGTACAGGCCAAGGCCCAGAAAGAGAAATTCAGGTCTAAGAGATTCAGGGAGTGTCCAGAAAAACTTAGGGTAACCATTGAAAATAAAACTGCAGGCACAGGGTAGACTATAAGAAAAAAATGGCAAAAGATAGTTAAATAGTACAATTCTGACGATCTGCAGCTAAAGTGCTTCCTACATCATAGAGGCACAAATCAGAGAATTGTGGAACTTTCTAGGTGAGATCTTTGCCCCCTCCTCAGAGGGTGCTCCCAGCTGGGACACTTCTCTTTTCCCCCCCTCCCCACTCCTCCCCATTCTAACAACATCAGCAACAAAAAGGTCAGGAAAGGCCGTAAAACCCTTCTTGTTGCTACAGATGCCGTGTTGGTGGAGAGTTTGTGGAATGGAAAGCCACAGCACGGTGAAGGGGCATTCTCAGAGTAGGAAGTAGCTGCAGCTGGCATTTTACACACAGTGTACCCTATACAGACACACACACACACACACACACACACACACACACCCCTGCATCAGGAATCTTAGATTTGAAAAGGACATTACCAATTGGTTTTCTAAGCCAACTATCTAAAATGCACAAATCCTTGTCTGAGCTTCCCTAGTCTAATGCTCTCAATTTTAGCAATTTCTTGCTTAAATTACATTCACTTAAATCTGCCTTTATCTTGAAATCCATTAGTCTTAGCTCTGGTTGGTGCTGGTGGATTCAACAGCAAACATTTACAGTAAGATATATCTTTCCTAAAGCCTGGCTCACAATGTATAATAACAAAGAAAAACCCTACGTCCTTCCTATTCCCCAATTCCCACCATCTATTACTAACATATTATACAGAGTACCCACAGACCAGCATGGTTGCTTTTCTGATATTGGTGTTGATGTTATCAGTTATTTTCACTCTTTTTTCAGTTTCTGAAAGCATCTCAAAGTGGAAAAAACAATGCTGACATATGTTCAAACGAGCAGTCCAGCTGTAGAGGGTCCCTTTCTTTTGCAAAAGGAACCGCTAGAGGGAGAAAAAAAGTCTGATATTTAATATTTGAAGGTGCCTTGGAAAGTGGTCTGACATATGCTCTTCTCTTCTGAATCAGAGCTTCTTTTAAACAAACTAGGTATAAATCAATCTGCTAGTGTGTGTGTGTGTGTGTGTGTGTGTGTGTGTGTGTTAACAGAGAGAGAGAGTGATTTGGGTCTTTATTCCACACTTTCCCTTCTGGCCTAACCTAATACATCTTGCTACAATTTCAGGCCAGTTCCTCTTGTCCAGACCTCAGTCAAAACTGACTATAGCTACTTACCACCTCCACACCCTCCTCCCCATCTCTTCTTCCTTTGTAGGTGTTTGAGTAACTTCTCTTCCCATAGGAAGTTTCCCTTAGCCTTGGAAATTTCACTCTCAAATCTTTCATAAATTTAATTATCTTTTTCTGGGAAATATGGCTTCAGAAAAATGGAGATGTAATATTCATCACCTTTATCTAATGTTGAAATTAAAGAGAGATATCCCAAAGTTTATAAAGTGTTAGAATTTTTATTGTTTCTTAACACTGGATTTCTTATAGCTCATCTTCTTTTGTCAAGTGTAGTCATCCCTGTCCTCATTTTACATCTTTTTTTTAAGTTTATTTATTTATTTTGAGAGAGAAAGAGTGCAGGAGGGGCAGAGAAAGAAGAGAGACAGAATCCCAAGCAAGCTCCACACTGTCAGCCTGGAGCCCGAGTCGGGGCTCAAACCCATGAACCGTGAGATCATGACCTGAGCCAAAATCAAGAGTCAGTCGCTCAACCAACTCAGCCACACAGGCACCCCTCATTTTAAACCAGTATAAAATCACAGCACTATTACTGATAAGCATACCAACTTGTTTGGGCATTAAAAACTAAAGGGCCCAAAGTAAACTTACTGAGAAGAGATCTCCCAAGAAAATGCTATATCTCCTCTTGCTTGTTCCCCTGGAGATTGGTTTTGTTCTAATTCAGGACCAGGAATGAAGGTTTATGAATTCTCCAACCCAGGCCCAACCCCACTCATCCCAGTGGAAAAAATGTTAGAAGCTTGATGCACTTCTCAAACCAGTGTCTCTGCTGAGGCCCCCCTGGGGACACTCAAACCCAGTTTACCTAGGCCTGGTCTTAGAACTCTGCTGCTTTGTGCATTCAGACACATTGTACATACATTTCTCAAAAGACTCATGTGCCAACCACTGTACTAGGTGCTGATAATACAGAGGTGAACAATTTACGTGGTGCCTGTCTTCAAGGAAGATGGGAGAAGTAAATAGGCGATTATAGAAATGTTGTTAGACTGTGCCGTGGTGGGGAAGCAGTGAGTGCTGTGCAAAGATTGAGGAGGTCCCCTGAAGCTGAGTTGGATTGGGGGACAGTCAGGAAAAACCTCTCTGAGGAGGATATGGTTGAATCAAGGTCTGAAAGATCCTTTGAAGAGGGAATACTCATGAAGAACTAGAAAGAGTTTGATGTCTTTTTTTTTAAAAATGTTTTAATGTTTATTTATTATTTTTGAGAGATAGAGACAGAGCATGAGTTGGGGAGGGGCAGAGAGAGTGACAGAGAAGAAGACACAGAATCTGAAACAGGCTCCAGGCTCTGAGCTGTCAACACAGAGCCCGGCACAGGGCTTAAGCTTGGGAACTGTGAGATCATGACCTAGGTCAAAGTGGACACTCAACTGACTGAGCCACCCAGGTGCCCCAAAAGAGTATGATGTCTTTAAAGAACTAGGGGAGGTTCAGTATAACTGACTATACCATGTGTGGAGAGGGGAGATTTGGTGAGTGTAGGGCATTGAGGGGGAAGAGTGGTTTATGGCAAGAAATGAGACTAAATTACATTTCATGTAAGGAAGTTTGAGAGTGATTCTATGTAGCGAGTAGCCACTATAGGGTGTTAAGCAGATAAGCAATGTGATCAGACATGTATCAATTAAACATCAGTGGAGTATAGCGTGGAGAAGAAAAGTAAAAATAGAAGCAAGGAGGAGACTGCAATAACCCAGCTGAGAGAAGACAGTGGCCCATATACTGCAATGAATCTGGTGCCCTGCCTCTGGGCCTATGACTGAACCAGGGTCTCTAGAAATCATTATGTCTTCCCTCTCTCATTCCCTGAAGAAGATAAGTCTTTGTAGGGTGGATCAATTTGTTATTGTTGTGTATTAATGTTTCTTATGATATGTATTTTATGATGTTTTGACATGTTGGGTCCTTGTGGACAGGGGAGGGACTGCCCTTCCCAGGTTTAGCTAATTCCTAAAGATAGCAACTTGCCTTTCATATGCATACCTATTGTATGCAAACTAACAAATCCAGAGACTGTACTCAAAAACCACCCCATCTTTCTCACTTTTATATTCCAGGAGGCAATATTCCTTTGCCCTAACTACCCCAGGGCTAGGTACTGGACACCTAGGGACCACCCCTATAGACTAGGGCCCACTGAAACAATTCAAACTATGCAGCCCTATGCCTGATCAGCTGTTTACCCTGCCTTACTCATTCCTTCCCACACAAACCATAAATAAAGGCTTTTGCCCATATTTCCCCTCGCTCCTTCTGCCTCCTATCTGACCCTGTGCTTCCCCATGTTGCCCTGTGTGGTGTGGAATATCTCTCTCCTCTTCAAACAGTGAGTAACAAACCACCTTTTCAATGGCAACTGTCTCCTGTTCTGTTGTCTTCACCATTCCTGAATAAAAATCAAATCCTGGGTATGTTTTAAAACAAGTTGTATTTCACCTAGATGAGCTTCATGCTGTCTAAGAAAGTCTTGAGAATCCATGACTAGTTTTCTTTAGACCTAAAGTGCTATAGTTTTATTCAGTGCTCTTAACATGCCACCCTACTTACATCATCTATCATAGTTTTATCAGTTCTGGAGGGGACTTAGTGGTCTTTTGTGCATCTTAAATTTTTTTTTAACATTTATTCATTTTTGAGAGTGAGAGAGACAGAGCGTGAGTGGGGGAGGGGCAGAGAGAGTGGTAGACACAGAATCAGAAACAGGCTCCAGGCTTTGAGCTGTCAGCACAGAGCCCAACGCGGGCTCAAACTCACAGACCAGGACATCATGACCTGAGCTGATGTCGGATGCTTAACCGACTGAGCCACCCAGGTGCCCTTGTGCATCTTACATATAGGTAGTATTAGATTTAACAATTTGGAGATCATTAGTGGCCTTGATGCAAAGAGTGTCAGCAGAATGCTGGAGCAAATGCTGATTAGAATAAGTTTAAAGGAGAGTATATCCTTTGACTATGAAAGAATTAGCAGCAATAGGAATTACCCTTCAACTACAAATAACTAAATGCATGATAAAATAGATGAAACAATGGTTTTCAGACATTGGACAAAAGATAGCACAGGACTCTGGTCACTGAGAGAAGGGAGATGAGATGAGCTTTATGATCTCCCAGCTTATTGTTCATAGCCAGTTTTCAGGTCATACTCTAGGGAGGGGGAGCCCAAAGAGCCTAACACTCCTACTGAATTGAAGAGATTAAGATCAAAATTCAGGGATATCAAGATAGCTAGGATTTTTAAGGCAACATACTGAAAAGGAGGTGCTTCACAGAGAAAAGCCCTGAAGATATCCACAAGGAACCCTCTAGAGTCTTTGGCTAATATTGATCTGCACTTAAATGAAACTCCCCAAGGCCAGGGAAAAGAGCCAGAACAATTTCTGGAGATTGCATAGTGTTGGAAGGCATTCATGTTCCCACCAATCAAAATGAGGAGATCCCATAATACATTGGTTGGAGTCCTCAGAAGGGTCTTGGCTTAGTGATAGAACTAAATTAGTCCAGAATAAAGCCTGTTCTGGACCCACTCTAAGAAAGCTTAAAACCAAACCTTTTTCAAAAGGATCAAAATTATCCACAAGTACCTTAATTGGATGCCAGAAAAAATTCAACAATCTTTAATGGAATACAATACAGTACAGTAATAAGTAAAGCAAAATTCACAACTCTTCATCCAATAAAAATTACCAGGCCTTCAGAGGCACCTGGGTGGCTCAGTCAGTTAAGTGTCTGACTCTGGATTTCAGCTCAGGTCATGATCTCACAGTTTGAGGAATTGAGACCTGTTGCACTTTTAGTGCAGAGCCCGCTTGTGGTTCTCTCTCCCTCTCTTTGCCCCTCTGCTGCTCTCTCTCTCTCTCAAAATAAATAAATAAACTTTTAAAAAATTACCAGCCCTTCAAAGAATCAGTAAAATTTGATGTACAATCAGATTAAAAAACAATCAATAGAAATAGAACCAAAAATGACAGGGATCATGGAATTCATAAATAAGGACCTTAAAACAAGTACTATAAATCTTATAAACATGATCAAGGATGTCAAGAGAAATGTAAACTTAATTAGGAGAGATATGCAAGATATATATATATATTTAAAAACCAAATATAATTTCTAGAAATAAAAAAAAATACAGTACTGGAAAGATAAGTGAATTTTAAGACACTGTAAAAGAAAGTAAACTTGAAGCACAGAGGGAAAAAAACCCCACAACCTCAATGAATTGTGGGGCTAATAAAAGTGTCTAATATATGTATAATTGGAGTCCCAGTGGAGAGGAGACTTGGGGAAGAGAAGAGGACATAAAATATAACTGAAGAAATAATGACCAGAAAAAAATCCAAATTTCTTGAAAGTGACAAACCCATAGACATAAAAAGATCAAGAAACCCCAAACAGGGGCGCCTGGGTGGCTCAGTCGGTTGAGCGTCCGACTTCGGCTCAGGTCATGATCTTGCCACTTGTGAGTTCGAGCCCCGCATAGGGCTCTGTGCTGACGGCTCAGGGCCTGGAGCCTCTTCAGGTTCTCTGTCTTTCTCTCTCTGCCCCTCCCTCACTCACACTCTGTCTCTCTCTGTCTCTCAAAAATAAACATTAAAAAAAATTAAAAAAAAAAAAAAAAGAAACCCCAAACAGAATAAACATAAATTAAACTGCTTTCAGGTATATCATAATCAATTGTTGAAATCCAGTGAAAACAGGAAAAATCTTTAAAGCAGCCCAGGGAAACAAGACAAGAACGACAGCCAACTTCACACCAGAAGACAACAGCACAGTATCTTTGAAGTGCTATAAGAAACAAAATCACGTCAATCCAGAATCCTATGCCCAGTGAAAATATTTTTCAAAAATAAAAGCGAAATAAAAACATTCTAAGACTGCTCTTACTTCCTGACTCTACCACTGTGATGAATGCAGTTGACTCTGTTCCTCAGCAGGTTTTCTCACAAGACTTTCAGGATCGAGCAATTCTTGGCCAAGAAACAAAAGCAGAATCATCCCATTCCCTAATTTGGATGGATTTGGATGAAAACTGGTAACAAAATCAGGTACAACTCCAAGAGGAAACACTGGAGAAGAACCAAGCTGGGTCTCTGAGGAATAGCACATGAGATGGCCTACATATTGTATCTGTATTATAATCAGTAGTGTCTTATCATATCAAGCTGAAAACATCACCACTATCTGAACAGTCAGATGTATTTTATTGGGAAAATGATTTTTCTCCGTGTTTCTATGCTTCTTTACTGTTAGATTGGTTCAGTAATAACTATGTGAGATCTTCTGTTTGAAAAAAAAAATTTAAGGCCAACAAAAGCTAAGATTGTTTATTGCCAGTAGCCCTATGCAGAAAGATATAATAAAGGATTCTTGGATGTACACAGAGAAAGAAGAATGCCAGAAATGGTAAATATGTGCATAAATACAGAAGTGTTTTCTTATTAAAAAATTCTTTAAAATATAATTCTTTAAAGCAAATCTACCAACAATGTATTACAGGCATACAGAAGCAGAGTATATGAGAACGACAGTACAAAGGAAGAGGGGAATTTGGAAATATACCATTGTAAGATTCTTAAATTATATGTGATATGGTAAAATATTTTTCAAAAGTAAACTGTGATATATTAAAGATGTATACTGGACTCCCTAGAACAACCATTAATTGAAAAAACCAAAACAAGTATAATTCGTAAACCAATAGTGGAGATAAAATGGAATCATTAAAAAAAAGGCAGGATAAAAGGTGTGTGGAAACATTTTGCAGATGATGGAAATGTTCTATAACTTATTGTGGTGGTTGTTATATGATGTTTACATTTTTCAAAACCCAACAAATTGGTGAATTTTATTGTATGTAAATTATACCTCAATGAAGATAATAACAAGAGAGAATGGAAGGAGAGAAATTGACAACTGTGAATACAGACAAGTATTTAAAGAGTTTTGCTAAAAGGGGATACTTGTTGGCAAGGGAAGGGTCAAGAGAAAATACTTTTATTTTTAAAATGGAGAGACAGCAGTATGTTTGTATGCTGATGGGAATGATGCAGTAGAGAGAAAATGATAATGTAGAAGCAAGAGAGCAAATTGCTGGAGTGATATCCTTGAGGTAGACCATTCATCTATGGTAACAGTTGGGAAGACAGAATATAAGAGCAGTTAAGACAGTGTTGTGTGGTAGAACTCTATGGATTCTCTCCCTTCTGGTTACTTCAGTTTTGGTGAAATAGGAACCTGAGTTTAAGACTGGGGAGCGGGGGAGGCGGGGGAGAGGTGGGAAGTTGATGAGAAACAAAATAGTATGAAACAGGCAAGGAGGATAATGGGAGGATGACTGGTCTAGAGATATCTAGCATGCTGGCCTGGAAACATTAAGGACTCATTTGAAGTTGGTGGCCATAAATTTATTATTTTTGTTTTGTTTTGTTTTAAATTAATTTTTTAAATTTCAAGTTAACATACAGTGGTTTTAGGAGTAGAACCCAGTGATTCATCACTTCCATACAACACCCAGTGCTCATCTTAACAAGTGACCTCTTTAATGCCCATCACCCATTTAGCCCATCCCCTCACCCAACACACCTCCATCAACCCTCAGTTTGTTCTCTGTATTTAAGAGTCTCTTATGGTTTGCCTGTCTCTCTTTTTTATCTTATTTTCCTTCCCTTCCCCATGTTCATCTGTTGTGTTTCTTAAATTCCACGAGTGAAATCATATATTTCTCTGCCTGACTTATTTCTCTTAGCATAATACACTCTAGTTCCATCCACATTGCTTCAAATGGCAAGATTTCATTCTTTTTGATTGGCCATAAATTTAAAGTGAGACCAGTCGATATGATTCTGTGTTTTTCTCTGGCCATATTGTGATGACCACAGGTGCAGAGTAGATGGAGAGTTGGATTCTACAGGAGTTACAGATTTTGCCTCGAGTACAATGAAGTGAGAGGGGTCAGAAGGTTGAGGATATGTTCAAATGATAATGCTTGTTGAGGAATTTGAGTTGGGTAAGGAGGAAAATGAGGGCATCAAAGGATTGGGGGATACTGAAGGGTGGGAGAACCAATGGATTGGAATCAGAAGACTTAAAGATGTACATACCACTTCAGTCAGCAATCCATATTTAGGAACTTATCCTTAGCAAATATTGATACAGATGCACCATACCTATAAGAATGTTCATTTCAGCATGTAACAGTAAAAATTATATTATATAATACAATTATACAAGTATTTATCAGTTGAGAGCTGATTGAATAAATCTTGGTCCTAAATTAAAAGCAGGTTTTGTGTGGTTGTGTGATTATCTGTCAGGTAATATACAAGGCTATGCTGTGGATTTAGCTGGAAACTGGATCAATGAATTTATTTCCTGGCATTCCAAATTACTGTTGCTTGTCCTTCCATTGCTCTAATACCCATATTATTTTATAACTAGACTTTCTAGAATAATAAGGAATAAAGTAAATGAGAATGCAATTAGTCCTCGCAATGGTTTTTATCACCTACAGATTAGTCATAGAAGAGTGGCCTCCACGGAAATAGCCCTCAAATTGAGCAGGTAAACACAGTGTCCTTTCTCAGTCCTGATGATCATTGCTCATGGTGTGTTCTGGTGCCCTCCTACTTGACTGTAAAGTTGGGTGTTGACCACTCTCCCGAAGGTCACCGAGAGCCTACGGTTTGGGGTTTTCAAACAAACGGGAAAATACCTAGCTCCTCTTCTGGAGTCTATAGCAAAGAACATATAGTATGTATAGCATATATTTTATAGTATGAAATGTCACACTGTGATATTTCTTCTTCTGGAAATGTAAAGGAATAATAACAAATAATAATTGTAAGCATATATAATGTTTGGTCATAAATTAGACATGTGTGAATCACAAATGTGGTAGATTGTTTCACTATTAAAAAATATCCATTGTCCCTCTCTCCCTGTTGATAGTTATTTAAATGTGAGAAATGATATATGCCCTTTTCCATCAGAAGCTTTAACAGCCATTGTATGATTCTGCCATGTTCTCTTTCTCCTCTGAAATGTCCTATATGGGGGATTATTCCTTTTGCCTAAGTCTGAATGAAAACAAAACAGTGAAGGGCTGTAGGGACATGTAACGTAAAAAAGAAACAATAGTTTGTAATTAAGCTACTGAGGTTTTGGGGTTATATGTTCATAAAACTTAGTCCAAGCTGACTTCTATGATAAACTAAACAAACCAAACATTACACTGGATGTATGTAAAAGCCTTAAGTGCATTCTGCAGAACGGAATAAGGACTACATTTATTCAGTGCCAACTATCATACACTATCCATGCATTCAATACTCATATTAACCATATGTGATACATGGTGTTATCTCTAGATGAAGATTGAAGGGAACAAAGCTAGTAGTAATTTCACACAGTTAGTATGACAGCCAACATTCAATTGTTTCTTTCCAAATCAAAGCTCAATCAATTCCCAAGTCCACATTCTTTGCACTCTTTCATACTGCCTTCTGAGTAAAGGAATTCTGAGTTTAGTTGCAGCTTTAGATAGTATGGACCTAGGTGAATTCTTTACTTGTATTCCAACTAGTGAGGGAAAAATTTGTAGACAAGGTAGGAGTTCTACAATTGGAGTCATGTGCAGAAAGAAAAAGAGCTAGACTTGTAGTGTAGGGCATTTCTCAGCAAAACACAGGCTAAAACCAAGTTCCAAGGCAGGAGTATGATGGCTGGATGATGAAGCACAATAGACTTTGAGATGGTCTGCAGATTCCAAGCTTTAGTGTGTGAGAGTTGTGGCAGGTGAGGCAGTCTTGCTGAAGACCCCCTAGAAATAGAATGAAGGGAAGTCCTGAAGAGTCATGGGGTTATGGGAAGGTAGAACCTTGTTAAAGCGACCATAGATAGCTATGTTCATAGGATTAAGGGTCAACTTAAAGAGAATTAATTTGGATTTTGGGGGTAAATATTTTGGCCCTGGTCTTTCTTACATGCAATGATGATCTATTACCACATTTGTGCAGAACTATGGAGGTATTAGCTGCTAGGAAGTTAGAGTAATCAACCTTCTTTGGATCCCAAATCCCCACACTTATATTCCTATGCTTAGACAAGTTTCTTAGCCTCCCTCTGCTGTCTACAGATTAGCTGGTGGAGGCATCACATAGTGGCAATGATGGGAGAAAGCTCATGTTAAATAGTCTGCAAAGGTGCCTTTTCAGAGGGCCTGAAGGCAACTAAACATTCTAACATCAATTTAGAATAAATCATTCCTTTGCCTTCTAAGGCTTCACAGACATGGGTTTTGGGTAGTGAGCTTTCTGAAGCCTTTGACTGACTGGAAGCTGGTGAATTACAGCTTCCCTGGAAACCTTATTGCCCTGTTTGAACTCATGCCAAGTTTGAAACAAACAGCCAGATTCTTCTGTCCAAGTCCTTTTGTCCTGCTTCATAGTCTGGTTTTTACCTTGCTAATGGCAGAAATGGCTGTGATTCCCAATGCATGACTCTTGATAGGGGGAACAGTCTGAGGCTGCAGAGAAGAAGGAACTGAAGGATAAAGGGGAATTGTTCTTTCCAAACATATATCATCTCTATCATTTCTCTTTGTGGTTATAATCTGCAGTGACACAAATGAGATTTTCCCCCCTGTACTTTTAATAGCTTACTTGAGTCTCCTACTCATTACACTATTGTATTAACAAGAACTCAAGTGTCATATGAAAATAGCTACATTTAAAATCATAGCTTATTTATACATTTCTGTATTTTTCATATTATCTTACAAAGAAAATATGTTAGTTCTGGAGTGAGAAAACCAGTATCCATTCTAAGTAGGTCTGACAAGTGAGGTTATAAATTAGAGTTTTTCTTTCTCATTAAAAGAACTGAACATTCCCCAAATCTGCTTCATCTCCACTTACATATGTATCACATGCATGTATAAAATATTGACAAACTTAAAGTTTAAAGGTTAGCAGGACAGTCGTGGAATTAGGTTGTTCAGTTGGTCGGCATACCTAACGTATTTGAGGGCACGTTCACGTTCCTCTCAATCAGTGACAAGTTAGGTGAAGAAAGAGAACATTCTTGTCATGTTTCCCGGACAACAAAATTCTGGGAGCTCTATTTTATTCAGTTAGTCCCCTCTGGCCCCCATACACCAAAATGGATAAAATGATTACCTTAAGATAATGTTTCATCTACAAATACAGAAAATAAGAAAATTCTACCCTATCTCTACATTTTGGCTCAAAAATGTAGCATTTCCTGTAGTGAATCAGGAGCACCATTGACTGAGTCCATCAGTGTGATTAGGCAGTAAAAAGAGTTTCCCAGAAAGGCAGTTACTTCTTTACTCCCCACACCAGGTTTCTTTTGTCATTTCCTGATATGCTGTGTTTCTTGCTCTGTATTTCAATTTTATTGTAAAAAAAGCTCTTGTCATTGCACTAATGCTTTTCTGACAGATTCTGACCCTGACATATGATGATTCAGGTTGCCTCTAGTTGAGAATTTACCTCCCAAGATGTAATGTAAATGTAAGCCAATAACTTCCTTAGGAGGAAGAGCTGATTGCTAAACACATTATCCTTCAAAAAAGCTGGAGGAGGAAGGTGTAACAGACATCTCAGGTGAGAGATTCAAAGACCCTTTTAATGGATTGTTTCGCACTTTTGTCTCCAGTTTAATTTGCAAACATCCTCCATTACCCTCCTAGTAAATTCTGCCAAGTATGCTATCCAGCCCCTAGGAAAGAAGGAATGGGTGGGGGGCAGTTGGTATTGGAAGGAGAGAAAAGGGACCATCCAATTCAGAGCTTTTAGCTAGGAAACCCATTTGAAAACCTGTTGACTCATAAAAGACCACCCAGTCAGAATGCAGAAGGAAATTAAGCATGACCACGGTCCCCTCAAATGTTCTTCCCATAACACTACTCACAGAAGCTATATTGAAACTACAGGATCTTTTGAAATTACATGACCTCAATAAGACCTAGAGATTTTTATTGGTCCATAGGGCAGGGTATTGAAAAGAAAATGTGCTTTTACCTCTAAAATACGATGTTACCTTTCTGGATAAACAATAAAAATTTTCCACTGGACATGGTTAGAAAAAATAAGAATCCCTGTGTTTTTGAAATTTGGGGGTACATGTGTGACTATTTAATAGTCTAATTGATTCTTCCTGGTTAAATCACCACTCTATGGATCAGCATTGAAGAGAATGCTGTTTGTTTTGTTATTGAGCATGAATGGTGGGTACAAAGAAGAAAGGGGAATGTCATATACCTTTAGTTATTAATCTGGAGTGGGGGATTAAAGGTGAGTTAACAGATGCAGAATTGGAATTCTAAAAATAATTAAGGAACCATTTAGTAAATCCTTTTCTACATCGTGATTTGGGAAAATGATGAGTGACCTAGAACAATAAAATTTCTCATGCAGATTTTGAAGAGTAAACAATGCAATCACATCCTTAGAAATGATCATGCCCTGAGGGAGGGAGAGTACTTTCTCAGCATTTCAAAAAGTCCTCTGACTATTGTTCCTGTTCACAGATAACCTGCTTAGGCTGGTTAACTGAAACATGCAGAACAGATAAACATGGTTAACAAACTATTTAACCATGCTAAGCCAATAATTATCTTGCCTGAACATTTTATTCCTAAGTCTAAAATGCTTTAAAGTAGTAAAGTGTGTGTGTGTGTGTGTGTGTGTGTGTGTGTGTGTGTGTGTGTAAGAGACAAGTTAATTGTGTGTGTAAGAGGCAAGAGAATAACAAACATCTAAACACCATTGTTAGAAAGGAAGGTATAGGTTAACCCAGGCTCAAACAACTTCCTTCTACCCATCAGTAGCACATTATCTAAGATTCTAAAGTGCTAAATTGGTCAGATAAGAGACTTGCTAAGATGTAAGATCCTCTGAACAATGAGAAAAGAAAATTGAAGTGAAAATTGCAATCTCCACCCACAAGACACTTAAGTGAGATGAAAAGTGTTTACAGTGGAAGAAAAGAGAGAAAATGTGAAGAGGATGATATTTAATAATAAAGATAACACTGGAGACCCAGAAGGGAGAAAGATGATTGGGGAAAGGGCTAGCAAAGCCAAAGTCATAAAGCTCCACAGAGGTCTGGGCCTGGGGGTTGGGAGAGCTTAGAGGAGCTTATCAGAGTCAGCAGTGACTCTGCCAAACCCTGAGTGGACAATTGGTTTCAAGGAAGCAGCAGCAGCAGCAGATGTTTTTCTGGAAGAAGAATGGTGGAATGATAGTCACAGGAAAATATTGTGACCTGCAACAAGAGCTGTGTTTCACTGACAGCTGGGCGAGAATGCATACAAACGAACACAGGGGAAACACAGAGGCTGTGTGCAAAAGCCGGAGGTTTGGCAGATGAGGAGAGAGGGAGGGAGGAAGGCAAAAACAGACACGGAAAGATGCTGAAGAACACGTCTCTTAGAGAAGCATCTGTAAGGTAATGAGGACTACCCACTGGGAGAAATAAAATATAAAGAATGGGAAATGGGTCTGCCACGTAGTGAAACATGTGGGATCTGAAACTAGAATGCTCTCGTTCAGACCCTCTCTTGTCACTCACTAGTTGTGTAACCCTGGACAGGTTACTTATAACCTATTTGGCCTTTAGTTTCCTCATCTGTAAAGTAGGAATAGCAGTACCATCTCATGGGGTTGTTGTGAAAACTGAATGAGTTTACTGAGTAAAAGAACTTAAAATATTGCCTGGTGTCCGGGAAACATCAATAACATTAGCAACTACCGTGATGTCATGTCAACAGCTTCTGTGCACGGCCCGTGGTAACCATAAGACTAATTTATGATGAGGGCACCTGGGTGGCTCGGTTGGTTAAGTATCTGACTCTTGATTTCAGCTTCAGGTCATGATTTCATGGTTCTTGAGTTAGAGTCCTGAGTCTGAGCAGAGCCTCCTTGGGATTCTGTCTCCCTTTCTCTCTGCCCCTCCCCTGCCCACACTCTCTCTTTCACAAATAAATAAATAAACATTAAAAAAAAAGACTAGTTTGAGATGGTTGGGTATTTTATATATTGTCACATCAAGATCACAATTGTCCTCCTTAAAGGCAGTTTGCATGGTGGCTAAATGGGAATTAAACTAAGGATGATGGTAACATTTTAGGAAGTTTACAACTGCTTTAGACAAGTCACTTACCCCCAACCATTGAGCCTCAGTTTCTATCTGCAAAATGGGGGTATTAATATATACAATACATAAGGTTTCTGTGAGATCAACGGTGAAAGTGCCTAGAACAATGCCTGGAAGACAGTAAGTTTCAACACAGAGTGTGAATCTGCCTTGTGATGTTGGTGATGGACGACAGGTTTGAAACACTCTCATCTAGGGAGGAAGATCAAAACTGTTCTCACAGCTGCTTGTAGAGAGGCCTTGGGTTTAGCTTCTCTCATCAGAGCTTGGAAGAACTGATCTTTTAGGTCACACAAAAAATTGACATTTACCTTTCTCAGCTTATCTCAGGTGTGAACAGACGACACATGACAGCCTGAATCTCTAAAATGGGTCAGTAGTGATAGGAATACATTTTAAACTCCCCTACAGCTTTTCCTCTCTAAAGGAAAGGGCCTCAAGGAAAAGGAGCAAGAGGAAGCAGGTAAGAGTTTATACACGAAGGCTCCTGATGCTAAGGTCACATAAAATTTCTGTCCTCCTCCTGCCCAGGACACCAGTTGGCTAGCTGGTGGGCATCTGGCTACAGCTTTGACCACCTCACTAGGAAGCAGTTCTTTCTTAGTGGTTAGACCTCTGGATGAATTTGGCTGAGGACATGCTCTTCCAAAGAGCCTCCTGGGAAGAGGGTCTCTCCATAATTCAGATCCCTCAGTATAGATCTCATATTTAACAGGCTCTCTCCACTTTGCACACCCCAAGACCTACTTTCTCTGGAACTCCAGGAAAAGAAAAGGCAAATGGTGATAATTTTCACTTTCTCTCGAAGAATATTCAGGTTTTTGCTATCACCAATAGCAGAAAACAAAGCTACAAATCTTTACCTCTATTCTTGGAGAAAACATCCCTTTCTGGAGGAAGGGCATGGAAGAGCCAAGCACCCAGCCAGCTGACCACAGGGCAAGTCCCAACCCAGGCTGTCTTCAGAAATCCTTTCCTCCTTTTCTTTCCCATCTGCTCTGCCAGGGCTAACTGGGAAGCCCCCAGGGTGGTTTCCAATATATGTCTTACAATGTCCAGGCTCCCTCCCCAGCAATCATTTATTAGAAAGAGGTTTTATGATACAAATTTGATAATCTCCCATGCACACTGGCACTGTTCTAATTGAAGTTGTAAGCCCATAAAATTCAAGCCCTTTGTCTTCCTGAAGGCCACAAGGTTTAAAAAGGTTTAAAAAGATACTATTGTCCTCTCTAACACCCACGACATTGTCACCAGGGACTGATTAAACAGAGTCCTGAATCGAAACAGTGCGGATTTTGTCTAGGTCCTTTTCAGGCCTGACAATGCCCTTTTCAGTTCCCAAGACAAAAGGAGGTTTAAGGATCGAGATTCTTCGTAGATAACCGCATCCATATGGAAGGCAAGGTGGCCAGCAGCTGAGACCCAAACACCCCACTCCCTTCCCCCTCAGTCCTCTCTCACTCTCTTCCCACCCCCCAAAATCCCAGGTGATACCGCTGCCTCAGTCACCCTACCTCCCTCTGGGGGGGACCAGGGTCTCGGACGGGCCCAATGCCTACTCCTCACAGGCCTCATTGAGCCCTTGCTCCCTTCCCTGGATCTGCTGCCTGAACCTGCTCTCCTCAAGCGCATCTCCCGGCAGTGGGCGCCAGGGAGACAGGTCGTCACTTTCCCGAGAGTAACCACTTGCACGGGAGGCCCTGCCGCTCCGGATACCGAGGTGAAGGGCAGTTGCAAACCCGAAGGGTGGAACACTAGATCTCCTAGCCTAGTGTGCATTGGGAGTGCGGGTGAAGCGAGACTCACCAGCAGATCACACACCTACGTTGGCCCACCAGGGCTCTCCAAAGTGATCTTCCCTCAACTGGCAGCCCTGAGGAGGGTCATTCCCCACCACCCTTTGATTTCCTCATTGCCCCACCTCCTCCCCATTCCACTCCTGCCAGATATGGAGCTAAGAAGAGGCAGGAAGTCACAGATGCCAAGCGAGGCATTCGCAGGCTTAATTGGGGTGTATAAAGTCTCCGGGTGCTCGGGTGCTCTTCGGGCCCCTGTCTTGGGATGCCGCACTCCAGAAAGGGACATCTTGCAACCAGGCCGGCGCTGCTCCAAAGCAGTACACTCTGCCCCCAGCCCAGATGGCGCGTCTCCAGAGAATCCTTATGGAGAAGCTCAGTATGCCCTATCGTGGCCAACCAACCGGGTTGGGCTTTTGGTGTCCGAAACGCCAGCAGCTTCGGGAGCCCAGAGAGGGGCCTCCAAGTCACTTTGGGCCCAGAGCAACCTCCCACAGACAGGGATCCCAGCTGTTTCCTCTGCTCCACAACCACCCCCCCCCCTCCTCCACTCTCCTTCCACCCTTCTCCCTAATGATCTTCCTAAAGTTGTGTCGACGTTGGCAGCTGCCCTCCCACCCAACCTGGGACAGGGGGAATATACTGGCGCCCTGCACTCGGGTCTGGAAGCATAGCTTCCACTTATGTTCCCGGCCAGTGCTCAAGGGACCCAACCACACACATTTCACTCTCGAACCACAAAGAGGAAAAATATTCTATTTCTTTCAAAATAAGTTGCTTCCCATACAAATAGCTATTTAAAAATATACAAATAAGGTTTAAGCAATAAAATCTAGCTCTGGGGCTGGCGGTCGAGGCAAGAGGCGAGGGGGAAATCTTGGCGAAAGTTCCCCGCGCATTGGCTGGGGAGGGCGGGGCAGGGGACCCCTGCACTGTAGGACGTGGAACCTGCAGAGAGATGGGCCCTGGGTGGGGGGCGTACTTTGCGGATCTCGGCCTCCAGCCCCGCTTTGGCCGCAGAGCCACTCCAAAGTCCGGGGTAGCCCCAAGTGCCCGCCCCCCCCGCAACGGTCTCACCAGTTCCAGGAGACCAGGGCTGGGGGCGCTAAGTGCTGGTAGGCGGGGAAGAGGCCAAGAGCCGAGCAGGGCCCGAAGGCGGCGTAGCCCGGCAGAGGGCAGGCAGCGGCTGGGGACGCGCCGCTCTTGTCCTGGGCGGAGGCCGTGCCCATCTCGCCGCTGCCGCCACATGGCTGACCGTCGCGCACCAGCACGGGGACCACCACGCGGCGCAGCAGGCCGGGTGCGGCGCGCAGCTCCGCAGCTGCTGCCAGGTCAGGCGACTCCGCCGCCCCCGGCGCGCCCGGTGCGCGCGCGCGCTTCAGCTTGTAGCGATGGTTCTGGAACCAGATTTTGACCTGTGTGGGCGTGAGGCGAAGCAGGCGCGCCAGCTGCTCGCGCTCGGGCGCCGACAGGTAGCGCTGCTGCCGGAAGCGCCGCTCCAACTCCAGCGTTTGCGCCTTGGAGAACAGCACCCGACGCTTCTTTCTCTTTTCAGCGTCTGAGCCAGGAGACACCGGCCGAGCGGGCGGCCGCTGCGACGAGTCGGGCGGGCTGGTCTCTGGGCTGCTCTCGTCCGAGGCTAGGGACGGCAAAGGAGACACGGCCTGATGAGGCGCCGGCCCCTCCGAACGCCGGCTGCTTCTCGCGCCCGCCGAGCCACTGGCCGGAGGGCGCCCCCACTCGCCAGCGGCTTTAGGGGTGCGATCATTTCTTCCCTGGGCCCACATCTGGACACCCACCTCTCCGAATTCAGTGACCTCATTTATTCCACAACCTGAGACCGCGCCCCCTAAGGAACTCACCCCAGGGACCTCTTAAAACAAGTTCATACCGGTAGCTGCGCTAGTGGACGAATTTACCGCAAGCTGGAGCACCAACCCAGGCCACCGCCGGGTCTACTGCACGCCAGTTTACTGAGGTTTGCAGAACCTTGTAAAGCTAAGTTCTCCAGTGCTGCTCATCTCAGACCGAGGCCTGGAGAACGTAGCCGTGTTGTTAGACATTTAAGGGCGGTTTCTTAAATATTGTGGCCTCTAGAAACAGAAATCCAAATCTCGGGCGTTAGTGTCAGGCGCAAGGATCTGCCCCCAAAATGTGCTGACTAGAGCACGAATGCAATAGGGGTTGGAGGAGGACAGAGCCTCCGGTTCCAAGACTGGTTTCGACTTCCCAGTGGCGCATGGGCCGGGAGCGTGGTTCTGCTCCCCTCTCCCCACTCCCGCGGTGGTCCTCCGCTTACTCACAGGGGTAGTGGCCGCGCTCGGATTCCAACCAGGTGGCGCAGGGGCCGGGTTGGGGAGCGCATAGCTCCGGCTCGTGCCTCCGCAGGTGCTGCGCGTCCTGTTCGGGTAAATCCAGGAGGCTGCGCACGGTGAAGCTCAGGCGTCCAGAGGTGGCCATGGCCAAGGAGGGGAAGGAGGCGGGGGGCGGGGCAGGCTGGGAACCGAGGGGCGGCCGGGACGTAGCTGCTACGGGTGGGCGCCAGAGGTGCACGCCATGCGCTGGCTGCTGGGATATTAGCGCGCTTACAGCGGAATCCCTGTTTATATAAACAGCTCTTCCCACCCGGGATGCTTTGAAAGCCGAGGTCCGGGTCTCCAGGGTGTTAAGTACCTGAATGAGTGCTGGACCAAAGACCCCGCGAGCCCGGAAGGTGCCACCTCCGCCCCCCGCCCCGCCCCATCCCCCGCCCCTTGGCGCCCCATTACCTCCCAGAGGCGGCAGGAAGCAGCTCTCGGCATTAGCGATTCTGTCTGATTAGCCCAAAGTGGGGACAGATAATGGGGATTGTTACCAATGAATAACATCTTGGGTGGCGAGCGGTGGTCACCACCCGCCTGTCCCAGCCCTGGCTTCCTCCTCCTCCTGGCTGACACGGGGCCTGGCCCCGCAGGAGCGCCGGCTAGGGTGGGGGAGGCATGGGTGGGTTTATGAGTACCCAGGAATTTATTCCCTGTTTGCTTTATTCCTCGAGCTTGTTTGCTGGAGTGTTCGTTTCCCGCAATTATCCGGGAAGTGATTTACAAGGCGGCGTTAAACTAGGGCGCGCTCTCTTTTTGGTTTGGGTCCCTCTAAGGATTCAGAGGCGAGAAATTTCAGGCGGGCACAGAACGAGTGGCCTTGTCCGGTCGGCACCTGGGCTGAGGATTTTGAAGGCCTCTAGGAACCACACCCCAAACGTTCCCCACCTCAAGGTGTGCTGGGGAAGGGCTGGCAGGAGCTCCGGCTCCGCGCGGATTTCCCCAGACCCGCAGAACGGAGGCGGAATCCGATCAAGCTGTTCTGGTCCCAAGTGCCACCCTCCTTGGCCCGGCCCGACGGCCGCTACCGGTCCTGGGCCCAGGCCCAGTGGCTGCGCTCCTCAGAGCCCAGTCCGGGCCCGCTCTAGGAACCCCGGGCAGCGGGGTTTCACGGGGAGGCCCACGAAGGCTATGAGGCCTCCTTGGCTTCGCCAGACCCCCAGGTGCCACTTGTGAGCCTCTGCTGTTCGGCCCCAACGTCAGGCCCAGTATCGGGGACGGTGGCCTCTGCCCCAGGGCAGGCTTCCGACCTGGGGTTTCCTCTCCAAGGTAGCTGGCCAGCCTGGTCCGATGAAGGACGGATCGGGAGAATTAGGACTGGGCTCGTGGGCAGAAAAGACACGCTGCTCGCTGCTCGGGGTTTCTCTGAGATCTAGTTACCACAGACCTACCCAAGCAAATGATCAAGCTAGAAGGCGCTGGGAGCCTGCCGGTGTAGACGCATTTTGTTGGCCCAAGGCTCCCGCATGGCCCCGCTTCGGTCTAGGGCTCAGTGAGGACACTTTTAGAGGCTTCTTTTCCCCCGAAGCAGTGGTTTGGATGTTTGGTTGCTAAATTTTAGTGAGGGGCCCGGCGCTTGGGTGGCTGCACCCGATATCCTAGCTCCACCTGAGCTTAACTCGGACCTGGCTCCTGTGCAGTGGCCCAGGCTCGCTGACCCGGTGCACCCGCCCCATCAGCCTCCCTGTCAAGCGTGCCCAAGGCGCCCCGGGCTGTCCAGCGCACTGGGTGGTCGGGCGGAGGCAACCCCAATACAGGCCAACTGCTAGGCCTCGGACAAAGGGGAAATGGAGCTCGACGCCCCGGACCTGTTGGAAGCATTTGTTCCAGTCAAGATTTTGCATTTGTTCAGTCCGAAATAATGCGTGATTGACGCCTGCTCACAAAGCTCTTTAGCACGCCGGGATAAATCGGAGCTTGTCCTGTGTTGTCATGGTTTTCAATGGGGTTCAATGGGATTGGGAGCACGATCGACTCTGCTGGCCGTCTCTCTGCCGCCCCGGCAATAGATTTATTAGTTATGTCTTTTTAAATAAGATTAAATTGGAATGACTTGGCCGTGCTCTTTGAGATGGGCGGCAGAGGGAGCCAAGAGAAGACAGGGGGCGGCAGAAGCCGGAAACTCGGTGCCCACCACTCCCCAGCACCTAAGCTCCAGCGGCCCAGAGATTGAGCGGGTCACAGATTGGCCTAGGGCTTCCTGGCTTCTCTCCACCCAGAGCCTAATTCCTGGCAACCTCTGCTAGCCCATTTCCTGAGACAGGTGGAAAGGGGGCACTGACAGAGTGTCCTGGGGAAGCATTAGGATAGACTCCTATTCCGGGGTCTGAACTTCATGGCTGTATCAGGGAGAAGGAACTCTAGCCTCAGGGTCAGTTGGTAGTCCATCTGGCCCCTACCTAGCTCTAATCGCCTCATCACACTGAACCTCTTTGAATTTGTTTTCCTCTTTTCTGAAACAGAGGAGAATAGATATGGTGACTTTAAGGACTCTACCAGTTTTATTATTACACATTTTCTGGAATTTTTCTAAAACCATCTTCGTTGTATTAACCAGCAACTTCGGTCTCTCCCCTCCCTCCAGTTCTGGTACTCATCCCCAGGACTCTGACTCCACATTCTCCAGAATGTTCTAGGAGAGGAGGTGCCATCTTCCAAATTTCCAGAGGACCTTCCATAAGAGTGGGGATGAGGTAGATAACAATTTTGGAAAGAGAACCAAGTCAGGAGATGCAAAAGAAGAGTCTTTCCTGGAGTGACTGACCTCTCTTAGCCTTTTAATCTATTTAACATCCTAAGCCCACACTGACTCGTAGAAATAAGTAAATGGCACTCTTCAATTCTTAAGAGCTCTTCAGCATCAAATATTTGCTTTTACTCTTAGTATTTGGCTCCCGAAGAGGAGATACTGCCCCCCCCCCCCCAATCCCAACTAGCAGTGGTGCTCTGAGAAGGATCTAGCTCTGGGATTAGCTCCAAATATTACTTCTAACCTTACCTTCCCTGACCTGGCAACAGTGTTCCTGGGTCCCAGTCTGTGTTCTGAATATCCTGGGAAAACTCTGTACCTCCTGGTTCTAGAAAGCATTGCAACTTTCCTGTGTCATTGTGGTTTCCTCCCTCCTCCATAAGTGCCTCTGCAGCCTACTCCAATCATCCTCTCAACTGGGCTCTGGCACTTTATCTAAATTATCTCCAACAGCCAGAGCCTGGGGACTCCAGGAGGCTGCTCCATGTAAACTGTGCCTTCTGAAGTAATGGGGGAAAGGAGGTAAACAGCCAGAATTATTAGTGAAAGCACTTTCTTTATTGCCTCTTCATATCAGATGAACTCAAAGACACAGGAGGAGAAAATTATTTTGATATTGGGTCAATTGGAAAAACTAGGCAAGATATTAAGTTTTACACACACTAGAAATCTTTATATAAATTGCCTTCAATTCATAAGAGATTCTTAGTTTCACAAGTAAACATCTAACTGAATAACCTTTCTAGATTTTAAAATATTGTTTGGTGTTCTGGACATTTGAACTTATTTTGCAACTCAACATAGCTTGTGAATATTATTATTTAATTAGATAAGTATTTGTTTCCCTGTAACTGGATGTAGTGCATCTCAATCCTCGTAAGAGTTTTTAATCGTTAGGCGTCTGCGCTACAGTGAATATATTTAAGCAGTCTGCACTAATCGCCCTTTCAAAAGTATTATCCAAGATGATCATCACTGCTGCGTGCTTAAGAATTTAAGACTCGAAAATTCTGAAATAAAACTAAAGTATCTTGATTTTTAAAAATGATTGCATCTATATCTTGCATTCCATTTTTAAATCCTTCCATTTTGGTTAAGTGTTTCACAAAATCCTGCAAATCTATACAGTATTGAAGAGAGGCAACATTGCAAATTCCCCTTGATAGATGGAGGGCCCTCAACTGCCAGGACATTTTTCTTTGCCTCATAGCAACTGCTGTCCCCTTTTTATCAGTATTCTGGTTAAAAACTAGCAAAAGGAGAAATAAAAATGGGCTTTTGATGCCTCCAGGAAGAAGTGAATGATCTCGATCAGACTTAGGATAGAAAGAAAAAGCAGCATTTAAAATCAGAGGCCTTTGCCTTTCCTTCTGAAAACTAGTTGCCATGAATAAGTAAACATTTCCCTTTTCATGGCTAATAATCAATTGCTAGGTGGTGGTCCAGGCCTCACTGCAACTCATTCTTAGTTGTATTGATGATATATACATATGGGACAAGGAACAGCAATGACTTTCAGACTGGGGATTTAGTGCATCTTTGAAATGGGCTTCGGATTTTATTGCTTAATGTTAAATGACAAGAGTTGAAAGATCCCATCTTAAGTTCCTTAAAATATTGGTTTTGTATGGATTTTTGTTGTTGTTGATCTCTAGGAGAAAAGTTTTTCTCTCCTACTATGTTTATCTAGTTGTTTAGGTATAAAATGAAAAAATATAGGAAATTACATGGTTTAGTGAATTAAAAAGTAAGGGTATTTAATTAAATATCTAGTGTTTCCTAAAGAGCCAGCAAATAACTTAAAAAAAAATCTAAACTAGTTTCTTAGGTATATCTGGTCTTTTCTATACTTACGATGGTATAATTAGGGTAGCGGTGACAGCATGGAATGTAAGTTGTCAGAATAGAAATAATAACACACCTTGGGGAGGGTGACGAATCTGAGTTGTTCAGAGCCGAACTTCTCATCTTTGTCTGCTCTTTTTTTTTTTTTTAAGATGTCACTTTATACTCCTTTGCTTGACTAATATATAGCTTATATAGCATAGTATCTTTATTGATGTTTACACAATGAAGATCCAGGCCCTGAGTCACATTTAGTGTCACATACAGACACTGACAGGGTAGACTGACCCTAGGAACGTACTTTATGGTACTTGCCCCTGTACCTCACATAGGCCTGCCTACAGTACCTGCTTATAACCACCAGCACTTCATTTCAAATTAGTTATTTTTCCTTAAAGTACCCAAGCATTATAACAAGGCCTCTTTTTTATATACCTTTACTTTGAGATTTAAAAGGGTTATATTATTAAAGTGAGATATTATTTCTGTCTTATTTGACAGCAACTTACACACTAAACCAGTTATTAGTCTAGAGAAGTATTTGTTAATATCTGTTGAAGACAAGGACCACAGTCTGATAGGTCTAAAGAATCAGATATTCCATTTTCTTAGAGTGATGATGACAGCAGTAGTAATAAAATATCACTTTACATCTTATACATTTGAGAATGTTGCAGTGTATACTCACATTTGTTGTTGCATCCTGAGTCAGGATGGATTACCTAGGAGAAGCAAAGCTTAAGGAGAGACTTGAAGGAAGATAGACAGTGATGTCCCCAGAATAGAAGAAATTGGTGGGGGAATGAAGAGGATGTAAAAAGGAGAAAGAAAGTCTGTTGTAATAGAAGGCGTTAGAAAATAATGAGTAAGAGGTGAAAGAGAAAAATCTGTGCTGTCTTAGAGCGACAGGTTCAATTTGATCTCATTGACTCAGAAAAAAATGCATGAACCAGAAATTTCCAGTCAACAGTGGCTTCTGTATGCTTCCCCAAAGTATTTATATTTCTAAAAATTAATTACAATAGCTTCCATTTATAAGATAAATAAGTCCCGGGGATGTAATGCACAGCGTGGTGACTATCATAAACAATACTGTACGATATACTTTAATAGTTGCTAAGGGAGCAGATTTTTTTTGTTTCAAATTTTTATTTAAATTCTAGTTAGTTAACATATAATGTAATATGCTAAGAGAGTAGATCTTAAAAATTCCCATCGCAAGAAAAAAAAGTCTGTACCTATGTGTGGTGATGGACATTGACTAAACTGATTCTGATAATCATTTTGCAATATACACAATTACCAAATCATTATGTTGTATGCCTAAAAGCGAATACAATGTTATATATCAATCATATTTTCAATAAGAAAATTAAAAGATAAAAAATAAGTAAACTTCACCTTCTAAAGCATTCAAATTTTTCTAGATTCTATTTAGTTTACTTTTAAATGTTTCTTCGGAAAAACTCTTTTTCTCAAGAGGAAACAAAAGTGTATAACAAGAGCATGAAATGACAACCTGCAAGAATTTACACACACACACACACACACACACACACACACACACAAGTGAAAAAAAGCTATACATTTACCGCAGTCTCTGAAAATCCCTTAGCCAGCAAAGGTGGCTGTCTTTGTATTCTTGATTAAATGGGTATTTGCACTGAAGTCACATACCACACAAAAGAAACAAAACAAAATAAAAATGTCCTTCGTGTTCTGTTTTTCAATCATTTGTGTGAAGGAGGTTTTTGGCCTTTATCACTGTCAGTGAAAAGTTCTTCATTGGAAAGAGACATTCCAGTCACCCTGCTTCTTGTGCACAGGGAGCTTACCATGGAAACTACCTCTGGAGCCATCAGACAAATATATAAATGACAAAGCTCAACACTAGGCATTTTAAGTTTAGTTTTATCTCAACAACAGTATATGAAGAAGGGTGTTTAGGATTTCTTGAGAAATTTATTGTTCTATTTGCCTTGCTCTAAGTCTTAAAACCCATAAAGTAGACTTATTCAAGTTGGGAAACAACTAAGAAATGACTTTATCTAAATAAATTCTGATACTAACATATGTATGCTATGTATTTAACACAATTATGTATGATAAAGCTGTGTTTTTTTAGGTGACTTCTTAAATGATAGTTTGAGTATCCCCAAGATGAGAGATTCATCTTTAATATATGTTTGTATTTTTTAATTGGTCTTGACCTTTAATTAAGTGACAGAAAAAAATTTCTCCCACCGAATAAGTTTATTTTATTTAGCAAGATCTATGCTAAACTGTTGTTCGCTTATCCTTAAAATACAACATTTTTCTCAGTAACAGGAACTTGATGAATTTAAGAGAGTGCATCACAAAACTTGCATTGTATTTTTGTTTTATCCCACCTGCTTGTCAAGTTCTCGTTTAATTTATAGCCAGTCCCAGGTCACTCCCCTACAGTTTCCACCAAATCTGTTTTCAGCCTTCTTCTGTCCATGGTCCACAGGAACCAACTATAAAGACTGTGTCCGACACAGCATGTGTCCATTGCTCATTTTCATTACCAGCTGCTCAAATCAAGACGGTTTATAAAAACTAGACTGATATATTTCTAGATGGCTGTGGCATCAGGATGTGCACATTATTTTGGATTATAGTTGAAACTTAGTTCTTTTCTTAGGCACTGGGATTAAGTGTATGTTTGGATGGTTGATAGCATGAGAAAAGAATTGGATGGCTACACATTGGATTTCAGTTACTTTGGTCTTGACTACTTGATAAGAAAAAAAAAAGAAAACCACCTTTTCCTCTTAAGCAAAAGGATTGGGCTGTGAAATGAATTTCAAGGGGGAAAATCAAAGAAATAATATGTGTGCCTAAAGTTAGACATTCAATTTCTTATGTATTAAAATGATTATTAAATGATGAACTTTGTGACAGCTCAGATGTAAGAATGCAGGAGGCTAGACAATGTGATTAGCAGGTCATCTCTAGTAAATTTAGCCTTTTAGTTTCCTCTATAAGAAAAATAAAAACCACCCAGTTTTCATGAATTATCATCTTGATCATTTCTTTTATGGAACAATTAGGAAAAGTATAAGAGAATCTCTTTTCATGATGCACACTCAGTTTTCCACTGTCGAGATTTTTCTATTATTCAAATCCTAGTGAAGTCAAATCCTAGAGATACCGTATTATTCAAATCCTGAATAATTTGGATCTTGATAGGATCTTGATTCTCGCATCAGCCGACTGGTTAGAGGAGCATCCCTAAGGGGTAGGCAGCAGAGGGGAGAAAACCTGTTAGTGTGTCTAAGTGAATCCAAGGTGTCCCAATGAGTGGAGGTCAAAGCAATTGGGTGAAGGGAGGTAGGTAGGTAAGAGAAACTGGGTGAGTGCCTGTTTCAGCTTGGTGATTGCCTATCTCTATCCAGCTATGGTTTACCAGCTGGAAGTTGGTAAGAGGAAGGCTGGTGGAAGGGAGTTGTCTTGATCACCTCTGGAGCAGCACATCAGGAATTGTGGAGGAGAAGGGGTGGTTTTCTTCAGATACCAACCAAGATTTGAAGGCCTACAGCATTTTAAAAGTCCTTGTTGGGAACTGAGGCTAATTTCTAGGAATCCTCTTGTGATTTGCTTTTTAGCAGCATCTCAGTGACTAGCAGAGTGTGATTTCATCTGCTCTAAGTTGTATTTGTTTCCAAACAGTTTAACAATGCTAATTGGACAGCATAGAAAACCCGTTGTAAATTGCATTTTTTAAAGAAGATAACTCACCCTAGCAATGAACATAGATTGAAAACCAGTTAAAAGCCAGTGAGAACAAATGTGTCTTAAATGGAGGATGAAACAAAGGGAAGGTGGGGGCACATCCCCTAATGTCAATAGGCAGAAAGCTGCACGTGCATAATGGCCATGGGAGCGACCACCCAAGGTGATCTGAGTCAATTCTGGAGACAGACAGAGACCTGGAGCCAGAGAAGGGGCGGGGACAGGCCAGCCACCCGGAGTCCTGCTCAGGAGGGAGCTAAGGTGGTGGGGAATTGTCTTATTCCTATTCCATGCCACATTTGTATCCACAGCCAATTTTCTTCCTCCAAATATAACCTACATGACGGGAGGTCTGCACTCTGGCTTCTGTGGCCAGTAGCCACACTCCTAGTAGATTTAGAAGGCTGCCAAAGATGATGACTGAATACTAACTAGAGTCGACTGAATACTAACTAGAGTCAACTGAATTACACAAATATAAAACCCCCTCCACCAGCCACCACAAGGCTACTCACCCTCCCAGTCTTATTATCAGTGGCATGCAAGTCCCTCAAGGGGCAAAATTTTTGAGAAAATTGTAATCCATAAATATATGAGTAACTCATGAACCACAAGCACTCAGCTAGCATTGAGGCTGGTCTACTCAAGCATAAAGCAGAGTTTAGAAGGAGCACCTGGTTTTTCTATCCCACACGCACCAGCTTTGGGGGAGCAGACACACAGAACCAGACCTGGGTTCAAAGTCTCACTATCTGAAAAACCTGGGTGACCTGGTTCAACTTTTGTAATTTCTTGGAGCCACAGTGTCCTCACCTATAAAATAGAAATAATCATTCATATGGATGTTGTGAGGATTATTGAGATATTTTATAGGAAGTGCATGGCATGGTGTTTGCCCACAGTTAATAGGTGTTTATCATGACAATTGTTGCTATGATAATTATCCTGGGGAGGTGGAGAGGCTGAGTTTTATATTCACAGAGCAGCTGAGAGCTGTACTATAATAAGTTTAGGGTCGTTAGTCACAGAGCTGAATTGAACTTCATCCAATTCACAGAAGAAACTGAGGCACAGAGAGAGTTTGGGTGACTTGCCCAGCATCTCACACTTTGGCTTCAAGACCAGATTTTCCTAATCTAGGCCTCTTTCTACTTCCCTGTGCCCTGCAGTACTAGTCCCTGAAGTAGCTTTTCTTTTCTGAACAGAGTTAGGAAAAAGTTGCCTACAGAAGAGATTTCCTTAAACTCCGCTGCATTAAACCCAGACCCTCCAGATTCAGAGCTTTGGCCTCAGGCCTATTTGCTGTTATGGCTCTAAATCTCTGCTCTCAGTGCGGAGGCTCTCACTGCACTTAATGGAAGGATAGAGGCTCGGCCTCCCAAGCCCTAATGTTTTCATTTCTTGGTGACTCTATAGCCGCTTCAAGGTGTTTTTTCCCCCAGTCACTATGCTTTCGGATTCATTCTTCCCAGTGTGTGAATCCCTGAAGTAGCATTTGAATCCTCTCAATTCAGCCAGAGCATCTTGTATAAGTTCTCTCTGGCACATATAAAACACTGTATAAGAACAGAATCAGACGAATTAGAAACAAATGCATTTGCCTAGAGAAAAGCAGAACAAGGCAAATATTGACTGCTCTAAGAAACTAAAGGGAAATGCTTGAAGATTTTTTTTTTTAAGGTGGGGATCAGAGGAGGATTCTTTGCCTACTGGGAAAAATGAGAGGAGGGAATGGTTATGGCAAGGCTGTGTCACTCACATCAGGCTCTTGGATTTCCGGGGGAAGGTGGGGGAGGGGGGCAGGGTGCATGTGAATTTGGTGGGAAGAGTGTTGTGTGTTCAATCCCACAGGCCCTGTATTGCTCATCCAGGCCTGCCTCACAGCAGCCTGACAGACCTCACTCTACCGGGAGAGGTGAGCTATTCCCAGAGTCCTCAGAACCCAGACCGCCTTGCCCAAGACCGTGCATCCTACCTCTTCTTTTGTTTTCTAAGTTCCCTTAGCTCTTGTGGTCAACATCATCTGCTTTTCCTTTTGATTGCTTTCTGAACATTTCAGACATGCTAATTCTAGCTGCCTCTCCAGGACAGGTGCTGGTGCTTTATATTTCTTCTGTATTTTCAAAAGAAAATACCTGTTGATTTTTTTTATTGACATACGAATACATTGGTAAAAGGAAGGAACTAGAGAGTATTATGCTAAGTGAAATAAGTCAGTCAGAGAAAGATAAATATCATATGATTTCACTCATATGTAGAATTTAAGAAACAAAACAAATGAACATAGGGGAAGAGAAGGAAAAATAAGATGAAATCACAGAGAGAGGGAAACCATAAGAGACTCGTAAGAGAAGGAACGGAGGGTTGCAATGGGGGGAGGGGGGTGGGAGGATGAGGTAAATGGGTGACGGGGCATTAAGGAGGGCACTGGTTGGGATGAGCACTGGGTGTTATGTGTTAGAGAAGAATCACTGGGTTCTACTCCTGAAACCAATATGAATTTAAATAAATAATTTTTTAAAAAGAATACAATGGCAAATATAAGATAATTGGACCTTTGAAGTATAAAACCATTCCATTAGAAGGAACATGTTTCTTTGTCACAGGTGTATCTAGTCAGATAAGAATAGGAATCAGGATTAATTTCCCACCCAACCAAAGTGATATAAAATCATTTCCTGCTTGAAGCAGTGTGGAATACCATGGGCAAGGGGTATATTGAGAGAGGTCACCCCTTATTTGAGAAGATGAGAAGGATTGCCAACGATTTGGTCATTCTAGCAAGTTAAAAGGGATTTTGCTGTTTTTACGAAAAGTTCTCTTCCCTTGCTTGGTCTGTATAAGACACAATAGTTGCTAACAGCTGATTCAGAATAGTTACAGTGTAGTGTATAAATATGTAAACATGGGTAAGTATGTATTTAGACAATTTAAAAGTGTGTCTCATTTACCCAATTATAAACAGCTGTCTGAGAGCAATTACAATTTATCATGTAAATGCTTATTTGCATAATTCAAAATATGAATATTATTTGCTTGATAAAGACTGTAAATACAAGGCAACCTGAACTTTCTCATGCTTAGAGTTTTATGCTAAGTTTTTATCTTACAGGGAAAAGCAGCATTTTGTTCAAAATGGTACTTCACTTTGTTACTTTTAGCAGGTCCACATAATTGCTAATTTAATAAGAAAAGAACAAAAGTTTTAAAGTAAACATGGCTGTCTTAGAAGTAACAAAAGAAGTCACACTACTCTGCTACTTTTACTCCTGAAAATTTGCTATGTAGAGATGATGAATTGCCTCACCACTGATTTCACTGAACATGAATGTTTAATGGTGAATACTTTCAGGGTAGTTAGCATATGATTTTAGGTGCTACAATTTGATATACACATAAATTTTCAATAACATTATTTTTTAACGTATAGGATTATGACATGAGTGTGCTTCTAACTGTACTAAGGAACATCTCTCCTATTAAAATATAACTTCTACTTTTGTGAGAACATAAAATGTGGGCATCAAAACTTCCACTCAGGTGTATCCTGATGTATTCATTTTCTGGAGCTGCCATAAGCCATCACCTCGGTGGCTTAAAACAATAGAAATGTATTTTCTCAAAGATCTGGAGGCTGGAGTCCTGAAATCAAGATGTCAGCAGGGCCATGCTCCCTCTGAAGGCTCTCGGAAAGTATCTTTCCTTGTCTCCTCCTAGCACCTGGTGGTGGCCAGCAATCCCGGTGTCCCTGGCTTGCAGCCGCAACACCCCAGCCTCTGTCTCTGTCATCACATGGACTTCTTTTCTCTGTGTCTGTTTTCTGTGTGTCTTCTTTTCTTCTTACAAGGACACTAGTCATTAGATTTAGGTCCTATCCTACTCCCGTATGACTTCGTCTTAACCAATTACATCTGCAAAGACCCGATTTCCAAATAATGCCACATTCACAGGTACCAAGGTTAAAACCTATCTGTTGGGAGGACAAAATGCAACCTACTACACTTAGTGAGAACTAGTAAGCAAAGTAATGTCTCGGAGCATGAAAGCATCCTGAAACATCTGAATTATGCTTCCCCCAAGGGTAATTTGTATTCTGCATGGTTTTAACATTATAGACAGAATATGATATTATTTGAAAATTTGAGAATTCATGTGATATTTAATATATAATATTATGATACAGTAATTTCAAGAAACATTTATTCAGTTTCCATTATGTGAAAAGCAATGTGATGGGAACTCTCTCTAAGTGAGATGAGCCAGTTAACAGTGCATCCACTATTTTTGACCAGCAAAAGTTCATGATCTTTCCTGGATATTAATGCTTCTCTTCAAGGACCTCATTGCTGTTACTGTGAGACTAATTGTGGATGAGTCTCCCCGGATGGATTAAATCTCTCTCTGAAGCTTTTCATTGAGTTGAGGGGTCAGTGTGTCCTTTATGCAATTCTTCCCACACTTCCAGAAAAGAAGCTACAATATGCCAAGCATAGAGCTAAACACTTTATAAAAGGTAGTTCATTCAGACCTCATAACTTTAGGAGTTATGTTTTATGACATTCCCATTTTACTACATGGCAGAACCAGGATTTGGATCCAAATTTTCCTGCCTCTAAAGTTTGTATCGTTGCCGTATATCTTTGGAGGGTATCACAGTGTTCTTGGCTGCATGCTGTGACTTCCTTGGCTGTGTCGCATACTTGCAGACCTGTCTAGGAATGCTTTCTATGCTGCATCAGTTCTGCTAGTCTTGTCACACTTCTGCTACATGACTTCCAGTTCCTAGGATGATGCATTGCCCACGTGGCTGGGGTAAGAACTTGGAAACCTGAACTGATCAGCAGGAGAACTCAGGGTACCACAGTGATTCAGATGTGAGAAAACAAGCCCTTAGAGTTCTAGCACAGGCACAGGAGGTGGTTACAGACTTTCACGAGCAGGACCAAAATACAAATGATATTGTCAGAACTGAGATGAGGCAGCACATTAGGGGCCTGTCCCACAACAGGGGGTGTCTAATGATATTTATGAAGCAGGAAAGAACTGAAAACCCATGCCTGAATTCACAACCATCATGGCCCCAAAGTACTGCACCTTCTCTCAGCTTGTTTGGGTAGGGTTTTGCTTCTCCAGCTTTATCATGTCACTTCTCTACTTCTCATTCAGGCTCTCAGAGCAGTGGAATGGTTGTCATTTCTGCTTCATGTCACTACTTATTTTCTCACGGATGTGTCCTGTCAGCCCAATTAGACAGCAAGCTTGTTGAGGAAAGGGTCTTCTTCTCTTGCTCTCCTTGTGGTACCAACAGTGCCCAAAGGGCTCTGAGACCTCATCCAATCTCCAGTCGTTGACATTCAGAGAGGACCATGCTGATAAGCATAAATAAGTGGGAAACAGTCATTGATAAACTGATTTTTCAAAGTTAAAAAACTGGGTTCTAAAAGAAGAGGCTTTGTATACATCCAACATCCTATCACTCAATACAAATCCCACAGCCTTTATAATTTCTGTGGGGCTCAAATGCCACAAAATGCCAAATAACTGGGCCAGGGCCAGTTCCAGTGTTAGGAGACATATGCAGAATCGGTATTTAGGGGTATTTAGTTGAGATTCCTACCTCTTTGTCAGGATCTCCTTTTTGTTAGCTCTAACTGTGAAAAATCAAATCTGATGTGGAAGTCAGACTTCTGTGATTCCAGAACCATACATTCTAACACTCAGGCTGAAAACAAATTCAGTTCAATGCTTTGTTTTCTAATCGAACTTTCCCTTTCCAATCAGAAAAGAAGACGAATTAGCATTTTATGGTACCTATTAGTGAGGGACCAGTCAGGTCATAAAAGTGCACCCCACAGTGGTGTTTCCACACTGGTATGAGCAATGCACTTCCCTTGTTATGCTCCCAAGTTAAACAAGAATCAAGAAATCCGACTTGAATCACCATCCTGGCTCAGTACTGTCTAGAGGTTATGAGCTTTACCAGAAAACCAGGTAGGGTACATCCTGCCCCTCTCTTGTCACCTGCCAGCCCTGAAGTGACAGTAAGGGCCAACTTATAGGGACCTGTCTCCTTGTGTCACCTTTAGTTGTGTTTCAGCTTCATTTGCCACTTGCCCTAATATTTCTCAATTACTTTCTTTCTAGTCCTCACAGCAAGCCTACGGGAGAGGTTCATTTTGCCATATTATCTATAGATTGGCTGTAAGGTAAGATTCCAAATCAGTTTTGGTTGCTAAGTATAGTGCTCCAATTTTAGGAGAATCAATCGTTTCCCCACTAAAGGTTGTTAATTCATCATTACTAGTTTATTCATCTATTCATTCAACCAACAAACATCTATGGAATGCTTACCATGTGACAACTGCCATGTTAAGTTCTGGAACATGACATCTATATAATGTTTTACACTTCCCAGAATATAACATCAGTAGTCCCTTTGTTTTCTTTGCAGTTCTAGAAGGTAAGTATTATTATCTCCACTTTACAGATGTAAAAACTGATGTTCAGCTCCCAGAGCCTTTATGGGGGGCAGGACTATTATCCACGGTTAAATTACAGAGAGTACAGGAGATTCGTGGCATGTGCTGGAGATTGCCTAGTAAAAAATGACCCAGTCCCTGGCCTTGATAGGATAAATGTTTAATGCACATGTGACTGTAGAGTTTGCGTATAACTTGCTCTCCAAACAGGACACTTTGGAGACGGAAAAGAGGCACTGTAATATTTGTGCCAGGACAACTGGTACACACTCAGAGGGACAGTTATTTCCTTTCTTCCAGCCTGTCTGTCCATGTAGAAAACAATGCATCTCTAGAGACATATTTGCCTTCACAGAAGCTGAGTGGAGCTGAGTTGTGTGAAGTTGGGCACAGGCAGATTGAGGCAGAGAGACAGGAGTGAGGGGACAGGGGAGCAGTACCTGGGATGACTTCAAGTACCAACCAGGTAGTCAAAAATGAACCCCGCTTGGGGCGCCTGAGTGGCCCAGTCAGTTAAGCATCGGACTCTGGATTTAGGCTTAGGTCATGATCTCATGGCTCATGAGATTGAGCCCTCCATGCTGGAGCCCACTTAGGACTCTCTTTCTTCCTCTCTCTCTGCCCCTCCCCTGCTTGTGCTCTCTCTTTCTCAAAATAAATAAACTTAAAAATTAAAAAAGAAAAAGAAAAAGAAACAAACCCAACATGGGAGGCAAGGGCTGCTGTGGTCCAACTGCCCTCCATGCTTCAGTGTTTTAAGCTACAAGGGAAAAGAGGGAAAGGGAGCAGAGAGACTCTGTTCACTGGACAAAATCAGTCCTTCCTGTTTCACATTTCCTTCCAGTAAAATCAAGCCCCACAAGAGGTGATAATACCCGAGATCTTTTTCTTTTGGCTGGGAGTCCTTTATACACTTCTCCCATCCCTAAGAATTTATTCTGTCACTAAATAGTTTGATATTATTAAAAGAATTATTCCTGGGGCACCTGGGTGGCTCAGTCAGTTAAGTGTCCAACTTCAGCTCAGGTCATGATCTTGCGGTTCGTGGGTTTGAGCCCCATGTAGGGCTCTGTGCTGACAGCTCAGAGCCTGGAGCCTGCTTCAGATCCTGTGTCTCCCTCTCTCTCTGCCTCTTCCCCTGCTTATGCTCTGTCTCTCTCCATCTCTCAAAAATGATTAAGCGTTAAAAAAAATTTTTTTTAAAAGAATTATTCCCACTAGGTGACTGTTAACCAGTGCAGGGAAGATACCTTCCTTTGGTTATTGGCACAAAGCTAAATGGAAGCAGTTGTGTTCTGTAAGATTGTGTGCTTGGAATAAAAACTGACTTTGTTTGCTCTCAGGTGGGAATCCTGTCTCAGAGCTGCAAGGAATCTGAGGAGATTATCGGTTCATCCTCCTGCCTGGAGACAGTTAACTCCAAAACTGCAAACATCTCAAAGGGAATGATGGATATCAGGGTAAGGTATAGCCTTCTCAGAATGTTATAGAAGGCCTTCGTGCACTGACCCTTCTCCTGCCAATCCCACATCTGCCACCACTTCCTCGTAGGAACTCACTGCTTCAGTGATGATGATGACTACAATGGTATCTGACATCTTGGGAGCTCTTACAATGTACCAAGATGTTTTCTAAGCACTTTGCCTGAGTTTTCTCCATTATTACTCACAGTCCTCTGAAGTTGTTTATTTTAGTGATATTTTTATAGTTGAGGAATCTGAACTACAGAGAAGTTAAGTAACCGTCCCAAGATGACAAGTGTCTAAAGGGGCTGGAGATCAGAGGCTGACCTCTACAGTGTTTGCTACAGTGCAGTTTGCTTCAGTACATTCCATCTGCATAGACTGTTGTCATCTCGGGTCTTCTGTCTGGCACACTCCCCACCCCTGAAGATAACAGGTTGAGTGCTGTTTCTCCTTAAAAGCTGCCCTTGCCTCCAGGGGCTGACGTCTGTGTGTCTGGTCTGGGCATCCACACACCTTGTGCAGACATCCAGTACAGCAGCAGCAATCCCTCTGTCCTTCCTCCTGGCTTTGGGAGGTGTATCTCCTGGTCTATACTGAGACCGATTTGAGGTTAGAAACTCTTGTACCTCTGGTTTCTAGCATATGGTCCACTTTCTATTGCTTTCAACTACATTTAGCACAGTAAAATACACACAGTCAGAAAGCAAATAAAAAGAGCTGCCAACTTTCCTTTGCAGTGACATCGGGAGGATGGGGCTAACCCAAATGGAGCATGAACAATCTAAGGAAACACAGTTGCAGAGGGGACTGTGAGTCTGGTTTGCAATTTTGATTTTGAACTGGTGTTCGGCAGCTATTTTAAACCATGGGCCAGTCAAACCTGAATTGATGATAAAAATGAGATACTATTTGTGGAAAAAATACTTAAAAGGGGAACTCTGAAGCCTGTTGGTAGGTGTGTCAGTTGGCACCATCTACCTGGATAGCAACTGGTAGCAACCTTAAAAATATACATAGCTTTTGACTCACTTACTTCTGGGATTTTTTTCCAAGATCAGAAATACATATGCATAAGTGTCATTGAAGCATTGCCTTAAAAAATGGAAAGTTGAGGGGCGCCTGGGTGGCTCAGTCGGTTGAGTGTCCAACTTCGGCTCAGGTCATGAGCTCGCAGCTCGTGGGCTCGAGCCCCGCGTCAGGTTGCGTCTGGCTCTGTGCTGACAGCTCGGAGCCTGGAGCCTGCTTCGTATTCTGGGTCTCCCTCTCTCTCTCTCTCTGCCCTCTCCCGCTCATGCTGTCTCTCTCTGTCTCTCAAAAATAAATAAAATAAACATTAAAAAATTTTTTTTAAAAAAAATGAGAAGTTGAAAGTAACCTAAGCACCCAGAGTTAGGGGTATGGTTAAGATGACAGTGTTACCATAAAATGATAGGATTATAAGTAGCTATTTATATCACGTGTACAAAGAATTTATAATGACACAGTAAAGGCTTATGATATGTTAAGCAAACAAACAATCTAGAATATAAAACTCTACCAACAGCATGATTTCAATAATGTAAAAAGTGTATGAAAACTAGAAGGAAATATATTAAAACATTAACAATAATTATGTCTTATTGGCGAAACTGGGTAATAATTTTTTCTTTATAGACTACTTCTGAGTTTTACACATTAAGCATGTATTACCTTGATATTTAGGAAATAATTTTAAGTTTTTAAAATACTGTATGGGATGTAATACATTATTATCAAAAATGAATAAAGCTGAGAGATAATAGGTAAATTCTTAAATAAAAAAATGCCGTTATCTCTAACATTAAAAAAAAATGAATGGAATTAGACAAATATAGACTAAGAGTTATAGTAAGTATAAGCTGGATGGTTTCATGGGGGAAAAAGCAGTTTGGGTGTCAGAAGATCTGGTTAATACTATTTATGTTAGTAATTGTGTAACCCAAGAGAGTCACTTAACCTCTTTTTAAGTTTCTTCATTTGTAAAAATGAATTGGTTGAATCAGATGACCTCCACATTTCTTCCAAGCTCTAACAAAGCCTCTGGTCTTTATTTATTGATTCATCCACTATTTATTTCATATGCACAAACCCCACATTTACAGGTGATCTGACCACATTAGATGAGGTGCTGAGTGCGAATTCATGGAAGCTTCTACAGGTCAGCAGAGGGTGGTGACTAATTCCTGAGGTTAGAGTCAATACAGCTTCGAGACTTAAGGAGTTGAAAAGAGAAAGATAAGATAGGGACAGAATGGTAGAGAAAACGCGGAGGTGATGAGAGAGGCCAGCTGCGTAGGGGAGGAAGATGCCTGTTTTGTCAGAATTTGTGATAGCCGAATGGAAGTCAGGCTGTGGTCGGGGTTGATTGATCAATGGTTGAGAGGCTGCCTGACAACTCACCAAAGGAAGAACAGGAGTTGGTGAGGGGGGATGACCTTTCACCCTTGGGTTCCCAGCACAAATTCCCTGGAGACCCAGTGTCTTATCGCCCTGTGGAGTTAGAAGTGAGTGCTTGAAAACAAAGTTCCACCCAGGGGATGGCCAAAGGGTAACTTTTTGCTTCTGGTAGAAGCAAGTGAAATAAATTATTTTAACCAGGAAGCAAGCGTGCAAGCATTTGGTCCAAAATGTAAGAGTGGTAAAGAGCAAAGAGGAGTACTCTGGAATTCAGAAACCCTGTGCCCTAATCCTGGCTATGCTGCAGTCCTGCTGGGTGGCCAGTAAACCATTCACTCACTCTTTCCTGCCTTACTTTCTCTCAGTAAAATGGAGACCGCAGTCCCTGTTACCAGCATTATGGAAGGTGTTAAGAAATCACAGATGCCACATATGACAGATGGTGCTGTATACATCCAGAGTCCTAATTTTCTTTCTCCTTGGACCGGATGAATCTGTCAAGGGGCAGAGGGGAAGGGAGAGAGAGAGACAAAGAAACAGAAAGAGAGAGAGAGATCAGCTTCCTCTCAGCTATTGGACAATCCTTCTTTTTTTTTTTTTTTTTTTTCAACGTTTTTTATTTATTTTTGGGACAGAGAGAGACAGAGCATGAACGGGGGAGGGGCAGAGAGAGAGGGAGACACAGAACCGGAAACAGGCTCCAGGCTCCGAGCCATCAGCCCAGAGCCTGACGCGGGGCTCGAACTCACGGACCGCGAGATCGTGACCTGGCTGAAGCCGGACGCTTAACCGACTGCGCCACCCAGGCGCCCCTATTGGACAATCCTTCTAATCACATTCCCAAAGATAGCAGATGTTAAATAATGAAAATTGTACAACATAAATTGAACCCCAAATTATCTAAATTTTCTGAGTCAAAGAGCATTGTAATTCTAGGAGAAACACTGAATATTTGGAATATCCAGACTACTTTTGTGGAGTAATGCTATTCATTTCCTTCTCAGTGTTGTTTTAAATCTGCAACTGCCATTAGTCACTATTGCATTTTATTTCCCTTATAAAGCCTTCTAGCTTAGAGCTTTTAATGTTGTTGGTAGTATAGTAATATTTGATTAACATGTCCTCAAGGGTAGAGGCTATGTCTCCTGCTCCCTTTGTATTTTTAAAGGGGCAAAATAGTCAAGTTCATGTTTCACTTAAAACCCAGCACATTCTTTCCATGACTATTACTCCCAGCATTTGCATTTAGCTGTGCCCATCCAAGTGCTACAAGTCTGTTTATAACTCCTGCATGACGCAGGAGTGGGCCAGGTGAACGTGTTGGGGTATCATTTTAGGGATAATAATGGCAACTCATTTCTATTTATGGGTTTAATTGATCCTAATCCAGGAGGCTCTGAAATCACAACAATTCTACACCAAGTACCTCCCATGAAGAATGATGGCTTGAAGACCTCTGTCAATCACCCAGCAGAGCAGATGAGTACCCAAGTATTTCTGATTTTAAGGAGCCCTTTAATCCAATCAATTTCAGAGAGTCTTACTTCCTCTGAGCCAGGCATGGATTAATTCTATAAGAGTGCCTTTTTCCATTAAAGAAACTGATTGCAAACTTCCCTTCTAATTGTGAAAATGCTCACCTGCTCAAAGTAAACAGTTCTGGAAAGATACCTTCAATTTGCTTCAGTTATTTGGCTGAGGAGAGTGGAGTTTCAACAAAAGTTTAAGAAGTTAGAAGGTAACACCCATTCTCTCTCATAGAGCAATTTGTGCCTAAGGTAAAGGCAGAAACTACAAATTGACCTTGACCCCATCACACACTTTACAAAGACTTTAATTACTTGGTTATAATATATGTATCTATATTCCCTAAATAAGGGAGCCATGGAAATGGGCAGTGTAAGGGGGCACTGAATTAATTATTTAAAAGGAACAATAATCAAACATTGAAAGCAACCTAAATATCCAACAGTCAGAATTATTAAATAAATTATTAATTTAATTTTAGTATATATGCTGGATAACTATGAAATATTAAAATCATGTTTTCTGATGTATAGCATCAGAATTTATAGCAAAATGGGGAAATATTCACATATATGAAATGAAAAAACAGTATATAAAGCTGTATGTACAATTTCTTGAGAATCTGTAGTTCTGGAAAAAAGACTGTGTTCTACAGCAGTTCAAAAGAATGAAATGGATTTAAATGTACTAGTATGGAAAGATTCCTAAAATCTGACATCAGAGCACATTTCAAAACAGTATTCAGCACAATCCTACCTGGCACGGACTTTGGGTTAAAAAGGTAAAAGGGGATTTTAACCTCATCTATATCATTTGAGTTTCTGTAATGAGAATATATTTGTCTATCATGTAATGTAAAATCATATTTTAAAATTTTTAAATAGGGAAAAGGGACAAATAATGATAATAATAATAACAATGATAATAATATAGTCAACTCTCAATGGTGTGATTGTAGTTAATTGATGAAACTGAAGCCCCTGCAAGCTAAATCACTAGATAAGATTTGATCATGGTTCTCTATGACTCCAAAGCTCAAGTCCTTTCCATTCCATATCGCCCTTCCAGTCCTGTGTACTTAGGTGCTATGGGGTCAGGTCACTGTTAGGGAAAAAGGAGGAACAAGCAGGCACTGGGAGATGGATGGCTGTCTTTATTCATGAAATTTAAGGATACGAGTTCAGTAGTAGAAATCAGACACCAGGCCAGAATACCAGAGGCTATGATGGGATTGAAATGGCACTACCATCCGATCAAAAGAAAATCTGCAGCTGTCTAGTTTTAGGAGCTTAACAGATTCCCAGACCCACCCCCAGGGACTGGGACCCAATAGGTCCCAAGTATGGTCCAAACATCCCACGTGATTTTTAGAACATTTCTTCAGAAGCCCCACTCTAGAAATACTATGGATTCAGAAATCAGATGCATGAAGTGTCACCCTCTCCCTTCCCAACTTACCAGACCATCCTCTGAGTCCTATTTTTGTTCAGAATTGTCCTTTATGCCCATTTAAAGCTGATTCCACTGAAATAAAATATTGGGGGGGGTGTGTGCAAGGGTAAAGTAAGGGGGTAGGTAGAATTGTACACTGTGAGTCGGCTGGGGAGAGTGGGGAGGAGGCAGGGGTGACTCAGTGAAGAGGGGCAGCAGCTGTATGAAAGCTGTGAAGTTTAAAAATCAATAAAAATGCACTCCTCTGTAGATGTGACCCTGCCAAATATATGACATAACAGAGTATGACCTGTTAACTAATAGTTATTGTCAGAGGATTATAGTGAAAATAATTCTAAGAAGTGAGCATCCAGGTTCTGATCATTAGTTTAGCTAAGAGAAAGTGCTGTTAGTCCACCAGGGTCAAGAAGAACCCAAATAAACAGGTTTCCTCCTGAAAGATTAGTCCAGATTGCTGATGCTGCCCGAAAGCAAACGAAAGGTCCTATGTTGCCACCTAGAGTCCAAAGCCTGGAAGTATTGGCTGAGGAAATTTAAATTGATCTGACTCTGGAGAAATCTCTCTGTCCAAGTTTAATTACAGCACTTAAAAACCACCAGCTTCAGACTTAAGAATTCCAATCACTCCTTTTATTCCCCCATAGGATATGAGTTAAGTGTGTGAACTCAAGCCTCCATAATACCCAGATGATTTCAGGATAGAAAAAAATTTTCTAGAACCTCGAATAAGTGTGTGAGTATGTCCTTGTGTGAATGTGAGGGGGTGGGATGGGGTCTTAAATGACACTATCTAACCAAATGACCTTACTAAAATCACTAGCCCCTGGGGGCCATTCCTTATATGTAAAGCAGAGGCCTGAACTAACTTGACAACACTACAAGACATCTAAGCCCTAAAATTTTGCATTTCTATAATAAACTAGACTATTTTAACCCAAACATCAGTCAAAGCAAAAATTGGCACTGTATGCAAAAAAAAAAAAAGAAAGAAAGAAAGAAAAGAAAAGAAAAAGAAAAAGAAAATTGATACCTGTATTTCTTAATGTGACCTTCTTCATCAAAGACACCACGTCTTTGCTGCCCTCTAGAGCTCTGCTTGAAATCTGCACGAATTTAATACAAAGTCCTCCAAATGAGAAGCTGGCTTGCTTGAGACTCTAGCCTGGCAGATGCCTGCAGTCTCAGGCACACTTTTTCTGCAACATATTACTCTTTCTTTCCATTCTTGATCTTATACACCTTCTGGTACAATTCAGTTCAATTCAACCATTTATTCTAGAATTCTCTCCCAACTCTTCCTGTTTATGGTTTTTGGCTTTGGAAGTTAAGCCCACATCATTTATTTGGAAGAAGCTAATTTTTTTAAGTTGTTTTATTTTTTATTTTTTTAAATTTATATCCAAATTAGTTAGCATATAGTGCAACAATGATTTCAGGAGTAGATTCCTTAGTGCCCCTTACCCATTTAGCCCATCCCCCCTCCCACAGCCCTTCTGTAACCCTCAGTTTGTTCTTCATATTTATGAGTCTCTTCTGTTTTGTCCCTCTCCCTGTTTTTATATTATTTTTTCCCCTTCCCTTATGTTCATCTGTTTTAAGTCCTCATATGAGTGATGTCACATGATTTTTGTCTTTGACCGACTGACTAATTTCACTTAGCATAATATCCACCAGTTCCATCCACATAGTTGCAATGGCAAGATTTCATTCTTTTTGATTGCCAAGTAATACTCCATTGTATACATATATATACCACATCTTCTTCATCCATTCATCCATCGATGGACATTTGGGCTCTTTCCATACTTTGGCTATTGTTAATAGTGCTGCTATAAACATGGGGGTGCATGTGTCCCTTCGAAACAGCACGCCTGTATCCTGTGCATAAATGCCTAGTAGTGCAATTGCTGGGTCGTAGGTTTTGGAGGAACCTCCATACTGTTTTCCAGAGTGGCTGCACCAGCTTGTATTCCCACCAACAATGCAAGAGATCCTTTTTCTCCGCATCCTCGCCAATATCTGTTGCTGCCTGAGTTGTTCATGTTAGCCATTCTGACAGGTGTAAGGTGGTATCTCATTGTGGTTTTGATTTGTATTTTCATGATGATGATGAGTGAGCATTTTTTCATGTGTCGCTTGGCCATCTGGATGTTTTCTTTGGAGAAGTGTCTATTCATGTCTTTTGCCCATTTCTTCACTGAATTATTTGTTTTCTGGGTGTTGGGTTTGATAAGTTCTTTATAGATTTTGGATACTAACCCTTTATTTGATATGTCATTTGCAAATATCTTCTCCCATTCCATTGGTTGTCTTTTAGTTTTGCTGATTGTTTCCTTCACTGTGCAGAAGCTTTTTATTTTGATGAGGTCCCAGTAGTTCATTTTTGCTTTTGTTTCCCTTGCCTCCAGAGATGTGTTGAGTAAAAAGTTGCTGCGGTCAAGGAGAAAGTTTTTGCCTGCTTTCTCCTCGAGGATTTTGATGGCTTCCTGTCGTACATTGAGGTCTTTCATTCATTTCGAGTTTATTTTTGTATATGGTGTAAGAAACTGGTCCAGGTTCATTCTTATGCATGTCGCTGTCCAGTTTTCCCAGCACCCCTTTCTGGAAAGACTGTCTTTATTCCGTTGGATATTCTTTCCTGCTTTGTCAAAGATTAGTTGGCCATATGTTTGTGGGTCCATTTCTGGATCCATTCTGTCCCATTCTGGACTCTATTCTGTTCCATTGATCTGAGTGTCTGTTCTTGTGCCAGTACCATACTGTCTTGATGATTACAGCCTTGTAGTACAGCTTGAAGTCTGGGATTGTGATGCCCCTGTTTTGGTTTTCTTTTTCAAGGTTGCTTTGGCTATTCGGGGTCTTTTCTGGTTCCATACAAGTTTTAGGATTATTTGTTCTAGCTCTGTGATGAATGCTGGCATTATTTTGATAGGGATTGCATTGAATATGTAGATTGCTTTGGGTAATATCAACATTTTAACAATATTTGTTCTTCCTATACAGGAACATGGAAACTTTCCCCATTTTTTTGTGTCTTCTTCAATTCCTTTCATAAGCTTTCTATAGTTTTCAGTGTAGAGATTTTTCACCTCTTTGGGTAGATTTATTCCTAGGATTTTATGGTTTTGGTGCAACTGTAAATGGGATCGATTCCTTGATTTCTCTTTTTGTCGCTTCATTTTTGGTGTATAGGAATGCAACCAATCTGTGTTGATATTATATTCTGCAACTTTGCTGAATTCATGAATCAATTCTAGCAGGTTTTTTGGTGGAATCTTTTGGGTTTTCCATATAGAGTATCATGTCATCCGTGAAGAGTGAAAGTTTGACCTCCTCCTGGCCAATTTGGATGCCTTTTATGTCTTTGTGTTGTCTGATTGCAGAGGCCAAGACTTCCAATACTATGTTGCATAACAGTGCTGAGAGTGGACATCCCTGTCTTTTTCCTGACCTTAGGAGGAAAGCTCTCAGTTTTTCCCCATTAAGGATGATATTAGCGTTGGGTCGTTCATATATGGCTTTTATGATTTCGAGGTATGCTCCTTCTATCCCTACTTTCCTGAGGGTTTTTATGAAGAAAGATGCTGTATTTTGTCAAGTGCTTTCTCTGCATCTATTGAGAGGATCATATGGTTCTTGTCCTTTCTTTTACTGATGTGATGAGTCATGTGAATTGTTTTGCGGATATTGAACCAGCCCTGCATCCCAGGTATAAATCCCACTTGGTCGTGGTGAGTAGTTTTTTCAATGTATTGTTGGATCCGGTTGGCTAATATCTTGTTGAGGGTTTTTGCGTCCATGTTCATCAGGGAAATTGGTCTATAGTTCTCCTTTTTAGTGGGGTCTCTGTCTGGTTTTGGAATCAAGGTAATGCTGGCTTCCTAGAAAGAGTTTGGAAGTTTTCCTTCCATTTCTGTTTTTTGGAACAGCTTCAAGAGAATAGGTGTTAACTCTTCCTTAAATGTTTGGTAGAATTCCCCTGGAAAGCCATCTGGCCCTGGGCTCTTGTGTTTTGGCAGATTTTTGATTACTAATTCAATTTCCTTACTGGTTATGGATCTGTTCAAATTTTTTATTTCTTCCTGTTTCAGTTTTGGTAGTGTATATGTTTCTAGGAATTTGTCCATTTCTTCCAGATTGCCCATTTTATTGGCATATACTTGCTCATAATATTCTCTTATTATTGTTTGTATTTCTGCTGTGTTGGTTGTGATCTCTCCTCTTTCATTCTGGATTTTATTTATTTGGGCCCTTTCCTTTTTCTTTTTTGATCAAACTGGCTAGAGGTTTATCAATTTTGTTAATTCTTTCAAAGAACCAGTTTCTGGTTTCATTGATCTGTTCTACTGTTTTTTTTTTTTGGTTTCGATAACATTAATTTCTGCTCTAATCTTTGTTATTTCTTGTCTTCTGCTGGGTTTGGGTTTTATTTGCTGTTCTTTTTCCAGCTCCTTAAGGCATAAGGTTAGGTTGTGTATCTGAGATCTTTCTTCCTTCTTTAGGAAGGCGTGGATTGCTATATACTTTTCTCTTATGACTGCCTTTGCTGTGTCCCAGAGGTTTTGGGTTGTGGTGTAATCATTTTCATTGGCTTCCATATACTTTTTAATTTCCTCCTTAACTGCTTGGTTTGCCCATTCATTCTTTAGTAGGATGTTTTTCAGTCTCCAAGTATTTGTTACCTTTCCAAATTTTTTCTTGTGGTTGATTTCGAGTTTCATAGCGCTGTGGTCTGAAAATATGCATGGTATGATCTCGATCTTTTTGTACTTACTTAGGGCTGATTTGTGTCCCAGTATATGGTCTATTCTGGAGAACGTTCCATGTGCACTGGAGAAGAATGTATATTCTGCTGCTTTTGGATGAAATGTTCTGAATCTATCTGTTTAGTCCATCTGGTCCAGTGTGTCATTCAAAGCCATTGTTTCCTTGTTGATTTTTTGATTAGATGATCTGTCCATTGCTGTGAATGGAGTGTTGAAGTCTCCTCCTATTATGGTATTACTATTGATGAGTTTCCTTATGTTTGTGATTAATTGATTTATATAGTTGGGTGCTCTCACATTTGGCGCATTAATGTTTACAATTGTTAGGTCTTCTCAGTGGATAAACTCCTGGATTATGATATAATGCCCTTCCGCATCTCTTGATACAGTCTTTATTTTAAAGTCTAGATTGTCTGATATAAGTATGGCTACTCCAGCTTTCTTTCATTGACCATTAGCATGATAGATGGTTCTCTATCCCCTTACTTTCAATCTGAAGGTGTCTTTAGGTCTAAAGTGGGTCTCTTGTAAACAGCATACAGATTGATCTTGTTTTCTTATCCGTTCTGTCACCCTATGTCTTTTGATTGGAGCATGGAGTCCATTGACATTTAGAGTGAGTACTGAAAGATATGAATTTATTGCCATTATGATGCTTGTAGAGTTGGAGTTTCTGGTGGTGTTCTCTGGTCCTTTCTAGTCTTTGTTGCTTTTGAGATATATATATATATATATTTTTTTCTTTTCTTTTCTTTCATCTTTCCTCCCCTCAGAGAGTCCCCCTTAAAATTTCTTGCAGGGCTGGCTTAGTGGTCACAAACTCCTTTAATTTTTGTTTGTTTGGGAAACTTTTTATCTCTCCTTCTATTTTGAATGACAGCCTTGCTGGATAAAGAATTCTTGGCTGCATATTTTTCTGATTCAGCACACTGAATATATCCCGCCACTCCTTTCTGGCCTGCTAAGTTTCTGTGGATAGGTCTGCTGCAAACCTGATCTTTCTTCCCTGTAGGTTATGGACTTTTTTTTTCCCTTGCTGCTTTCATGATTCTCTCCTTGCCTGAGTATTTTGTGAATCTGACTATCTGTCTTGTTGATGGTCGTTTTTTGTTGAATCTAATGGGGGTCCTCTATGCTTCCTGGATTTTGACTTGTGTCTTTCCCCACGTTAGGAAAGTTTTCTGCTATGATTTGCTCACATAACCCTTCTACCCCTATTTCTCTCTCTTCCTCTTCTGGAACCCTATGATTCTGATGTTGTTCCTTTTTAATAAGTCACTGATTTCTCTAATTCTTAAATCGTGCTCTTTTGCCTACATCTTCCTCTTTTTTTCTGCTTCATTATTCTCTAAAGTTTGTCCTCTATATAGCTGATTCTCTGTTCTGCCTCATCCATCCTTGCCGTTGCTGCATCCATCCATGATTGTAGCTCAGTTATAGCATTTTTAATTTCATTCTATTTTTTACTTCTTTTATCTCTGAAGAAAGGAATGAAAGGGATTCTAATCTACTTTCGACTCCAGCTAGTATTCTTATTATCATGATTCTAAATTCTGGTTCAGACATCTTGCTTGTATCTGTGTTTGTTAAATCCTTGGCTGTTGTTTCTTCGTGCTCTTTCTTTTGGGGTGAATTCCTTCGTTTTGTCATTTTGAAGGGAGAAAAGGAACTAATGAGGTAGAAAAATTAAAATTAAAAAAATTAAAATTAAAAAATATATTAAAATTAAAAAATTAAAAATACACACAGAAAAATCGAATTAATGACGCTAGATTCTAGTTGTGTTTTGGTCTGGGTGTTGAAAGTGGTTTGACTGATGAGAGAAAAAAGCAGGGGGGGAAGGGAAATTGTTTGAGAATTTGAAAAAATGAATACACGGAAGTAGACTAAAATGAGATGATGGGAGTAAATTAGAATTTGAAAAGTTACACAAAAGTAAAGAATGTCATAGAAAAAATCAAAGAAAAATATATTTAATAAGAATTAAAAATAAAAATGAAAATTTTCTCTTTCTGTATTCAAGAAAAAGAAAAGGAAAAAAAAGAAAGAAAAAAAGAAATCGCTTGAAAATTTGAAAAAGTGAATACACTGTGGTAGACTAAAATAAAATGATGGAAGTAAAATAGAATTTGAAAAAATTTACATAAAAGCAAAAAATACAGTAAAAAAATTAAAGAAAAATATTTATAATAGAAATTGAAGGTAAAAATGAAGTTTTTCTCTTTCTGCATTCAAGAAAGAAAAGAAACGACAAAAACAAAAAAGAAAAATGAAAAAAAAGGAAATCGTTTGAAAATTTGAAAAGGTGAATACACTGAAGTAGACTAAAATAAAATGATGGAAGATAGAATTTGAAAAACTTTACACAAAAGTAAAAAATACAGTAAAGAATAAAGAAAAATATTTTTAATAAAAATTGAGGGGCACCTGGGTGGCTCAGTTGGTTAAGCATCTGACTTCGGCTCAGGTCATGATCTCACAGTTTCTGAGTTTAAGCCCCGCGTCGGGCTCTGTGCTGACAGCTCGGAGCCTGGAACCTGCTTCGGATTCTGTGTTTCCTTCTCCCTCTGCCCATCCCCCTCTTGTGCTGTGTCTCTGTCTCTCAAAAATAAATAAATAAATGTAAAAAAAAATGCCTGAAAAAAAAATTGAAAATAAAAATGAATTTTTCTGTTTCTGTATTCAAGAAAAAGAAAAGAAGTGAAAAAGAGAAAAAAAAGAAAGAAAATTGAATAGATGGACCTGCTAACAGATTGAAATAGGACTGAAATTACTTCATTTTCCCCTAGAAGTCAGAATATGTAGTGCTTTATAGTCCATAAACGAAGTAGGCGGTGAGACTTGTGTTCTTGAAGAGCGAAGTTGGCCCGTTTGGGCGGGGCTCAGTGTAACAGCTCCGCTCTCCACTAGATGGCGCTGCTAGCCTACTGGGGTGGAGTGTTGCGGCGCTTGTCAATGCATGTGCGCATGCGCTGGAGCAGGGGAAAATGGCAGCAGCCAGCTACCCAGTCTGCTCTCCCAGATTAGCAATCGCGCACCCGTCCTCTGTCTTCAGATATCGTCCACTGCTTCTTCACTGTCCGTGACCAGGCCCCAGGCAATACCTCTCTTCTGAGTTTTGTCTCAGATGCGGCTGTTTTCCCCGGCCCCTTACTTCCGCAGGACTGCGGCTTTGACCCGCTCCACCCCTCTGCGGGAGGGTCTCACCGAGCAGTGACAGAATGAGCAATGGCCGAATGTCGGCTGCACCCAGGAACGCTTGCTGGACCCTGCTGCTGCCGGTGCCCCAAGACTGCGGCCAGGTGCCAGCCCGCCCCAGAAAAAGTTTGCGAGATAGTGGAGCAGCAGCGTTTCAGGGATTATGGAAAATCAGAAAACACATGTGGCACCAGGCTTCACCCTTAATGACTTTGTTCCAGCACCAGCAAATGTGGCCATTTTCTGGGGTCTGCCGGGACCAGGTGGCTTCAACAGTCTCTACCAAATGTCCTTACAGCAGTGGAACCACTTTTCCCCATGTGGCCCGAGAACGTCCCGGACCCCACTCTGTTCCTGGGGATTCGCCCTTCCCACCAGAGCACCTCCAGGTATCGAGCTGCGGAGTTGCAGCCCTTGCGCTCCCCTTGTTTACAGTCTTAATGGAATTTAAACCCTCTCCTTTCTCCTTTCTCCCTTTTTAGTTCAGTCCCTACGGCTGTTTCCAATTTTCCACTTTCTCTCCAGATGCTTTTGGGGAGGGGTGCTTTTCCCATATTCTCCCCTTGCCCCCCCCAATATCTCAGTCCTCTCTCTGCCTGCAAAAGCGGCTCCCTGCCTGCCACCGGCTTCTCTCCCCCCAAGTTCACTTCTCCGTGCCACATACCTGCTGAATTCTGTGGTTCAGATTGTGCAGATTGTTGTGTTAATCCTCCAATCAGTTTACCAGGTACAGTTTACCAGGTATGTAGGATGGTTTAGTGTTGATCTGGCTGTATTTCATGGATGCGAGACACAGAAAAAACTTCCATGCTGTTCTGCCATCTTGGCTCCCCCCTCCAAGAAGCTAATTTTTCTAAAGGGTTTTCTGCTCTGTGTCTTCTCTAAGTTGTACAGTGGCACCAGGAAGGATTATCTGTTCTAATTTATGGAACCAACGCTTATAAAAATAATCCCAGGCTCTTTACTTGTACCACATCCAGGAAATGTGTGCATCAAACCTCCACTGCACTGACAACACAAGAACTACTGTGGAGCTGCCAAAGAAACATGGGGCCCCTGGGTAGAAGTTCACCAGCTGAGTCAGCAGAGAAGCCACATTTTCCACCTTGATTGGGAATTATAACTCAGCTCTGAATTTGCTCAGAACTAGGGCCAGACTTTGATCCCTCTAGTCTATTAACTGGTAGGTTGTACATAGAAGACAGCATAGGGAAAAGTGGATACAATGCCTTTTGCTGGTTTGCATCTTTCTTAACACTGGCAAAATCTCCATTTAAGGCAAGAGCATTCCAGTTCCATTGGGATTTTTTTACCCTGAGCAGGGCTGCTGTTGTTGATAGAACAGCAATGACATATTTCACAATTTATGCCAGAAATTAAAGTGTTGGGAGTGGCCTATTGTAACCTCAAATACTCCATGAGACCAGTTCTAGGATACCTAGAGGATATTCAGTGGCCTTCAGGGTTACTGCTAAAAGGAGACTCAAGACCCCCTCCTTACTTGATCTATAACCTCGTTCAAAGTCTAATCCATTCCAGGGTCCAGGCTCCTGCAGGGTATGAAGTCAGACACAGTGGGGACTACACAAGGCTTTTTAGGCACTAGTTTATCAGGGAGTGGATAAAGCATTGGAGAGAGATTTTCAGAGCTTCAAATGTTCTTCACTAGTTCATAGTTCTAAAAAGATCTTCCAGTGCTTAATCTTAAAGGATTATTAGTGTTTGTTGTAACTCTAAAGGGACTGCCCACAATTTTGGCTTTTCTGCTTACCCGTCAAGTAGCTACTGGGAAACCTAGCAAATTGGCAGTTTCCATTGTTTAGCCAAGGCACAACACCCTTAAATCCCCGGAGAGCAGAGAATAGTAAATAATACAGTCTCCAAGAACCTGTTCTCTACTGCTGGACATATGTTCTGTTTTTAAGCTCTCCTAATCCCTTCCCTACTCCAGAGTCCTTCCCTCTTCCCCCTGGTGTGGTATAGGGGGCATCCTTCATTCTCCCCGCCTAGACCACAATGACTAGGGAGGACTGAGTAGAGGAGTAAACAAACAATAGAGGCTCCAGAATAGTTTCTGCCACTCAAAAGTAAAGGGGTGAATTAGAACCCGTTGTTTACTGTATGTGTTCACTGTATATGACCTAAAAAATTATTCCAAGTGTCGGTAAATGTAGGTTTGTAGCAGAATTGAGAAGGGAGGTAGAGACAGCTTATGATGGGCATTAATACTGCTCACTGCTCTTTCAAGCCCTCTCCTTCCATGTGCTCAGGAGTGTTGCCCCTTCCATTCCCTATAAGCAAGTGACTCTGTGACTTGCTTTGGCAAATGAAATGTGAGAGGAAATTAAGATGATCACTTCTGTGTGGAAACATTTAAGAGGGTGTGAGATTCTCCGTGCCCCTCATCCCTTGCATGGAAGTATGCGTTAATGTCACAGGGCCACCAGACCAAAGTAAGCTGGAATATTGAGCCAACATACAAAGGATAGCTGCCTAAAAAACTGATTGAATCTATAAAGGACTTTACATGAATGAAAACCAAACCTTTGTTATTTAAGCTACTGACTTTTTTAGAGTTGTTTTGCAGCATATCCAGGCTCTCCTGACTGGCCCAGTCTTTCCTACGACTATAAGTTGAATCGTTTCAGTGTGAATATTGTTTGCCTTGTTGAGAGAGACAGAAGCAATCAGAGTTCATATTTTTCTCTGATCTCATTAGACCTTAACAACATTACATTATGACAACAGCCTAAATATTTGGTCCACTCCTGCCTTGATCTTTCTTGCTCCAAAAACAATTTCCTTACTCTAAAATTTAAATTCCCTTTTACCTGTCTTTAGTACTTTTTCCCCAGTCTTGCTTCACTTGGGTCATGAAATTTTCTAGCTCTGCCATTACATATCTGTGCTACCCTCTTATGTTTATACTTAATATTATGTCTCCCTTCCTGCCTGCCCTGACATTTCCATCATCTATACATACTGTTGTTGTTGTTTTTTAATGTTTATTTAGTTTTTTGAGACACAGAGAGATAGAGCATGAACGGGGGAGGGTCAGAGAGAGAGGGAGACACAGAATCTGAACAGGCTCCAGGCTCTGAGCTGTCGGCACAGAGCCCGATGCGGGGCTCGAACTCACAGACTGTGAGATCATGACCTGAGCCGAAGTCGGACGCTCAACTGACTGAGCCACCAGGCGCCCCAATACAAACTGTTTTTAAGTCTGGGCTTATTAGGGAAAACTTTGAACTTCCCTTTGTGTTCTTTGTGAACGTCCCTTTATCTTTCCACATAGGATTGTGTAAAATTCCATTTGTCAGAGTTCTCAGCATACTTTTTTTTAGTTTGTTTGTTCGTTCATTCATTCATTCATTCATTCAATAATCTTTACACCCAACGTAGGGTTCGAACTCATGGCCCTGAGATCAAGAGTTGGACACTCCACCAAATGAGCCAGTCAGGCGCCTCCTCGGCATTCTTAACTGACCTTCTCTCCTGGAGTTTCCTGCAGTGGGACTATGTCTGTTTTGCCTTGTGCTTTCAAATCTATTTTCCACGTATCTAGGTTCCCAAACTGTGTAGTGGGGTCACCTGAACCCTATAGCAAACACACAAGCTCATTGCAGATTATTTTAAACTTCTGAGGAAAACACAAGGATACCCAACCTCTACCAGATATGATATGAACTACTAGCTCCGGATTATTTATAATTTCAATGTTAGATCACATTATATTTTTATTGCTGACATCATCAACAGTATAGACCCGGAAATGAGAATGGCAATGTCCTTTCTAAATCCAGAGTTTGAGAAATTGTGCAGTGACACACATTTAGCAATTGTTGGTTATTTAAGAATGAAATGAAAATTTTATCTTTTCTTTTAATTAATATGCAATATTTTTCCAAATGGCCACCAAGTTTTTAGAGCATAAATACTTCTTAAGTTGTTTGACCTTATCTACTTATAACACATGAAACTACTAACAATTTCTTTTTGGTCTAGGAGCACCATGAAAACAAATTACTGAAATATTGGGTCATCACAAACTGATAAAATGTAGGGGTGCCTCGGTGGCTCAGTCTCTTGAGCATCTGACTCTTGATTTTGACTCAGGTCATGATTCCAGGTTCATGGGATTGAGCCCTGCATCGGGCTCTATGCTGAGTGTGGAGCCTGCTTAAGATTCTCTAAAAGAAAAAAAATTCATATATATATATATATATATATATATATATAGAGAGAGAGAGAGAGAGAGAGAGAGAGAGAGAGAGGGAAAACTCTGAGAAAAAAATTTTGGAACTTCTGGCCTAGGAACATATCAGTCATACTCAAAATCTAATCCTGTTACATCCTCAAGTAGACATGGTCCTGTCTCTTCAACAAATGGTGTTGGGAGAACTGACTATCCACATGCAAAAGAATGATGTTAGATCCTTACTTCACATCATATACAAAAAAACTAACTCAAAATGAATCAAAGATCTAAATATAAGACTTAAAACTATAAAACTCTTAGAAGAAAATATAAGGGTAAATCTTCATGACCTTGGATTTAGTAACAGGTTGTTAGATATGACACCATAAGCAGAAGCAAAAAAAAAAAAAAAAAAAAGTAAAGAAAAAGATAAACTGAACCTTGTCAAAATTTTGTGCATCAAAAGACACTATCAAGACAGTGAAAAGACAACACACAGCATGGGAGGAAAATATTTGTAAACTATATATCTGATAAAGGCCTAGTATCCAGAATATATAAAGAATTCCTACAGTTCAACAACAAAAAGACAAACAACCAAATTTAAAAATGGGCAGAGGAGGGGCACCTGGCTGGCTCAGTTGGTAGAACATGTGACTCTTGTGACTCTTGGTTTTGGAGACATGAGTTCAAGCCCCATCTTGGGCATAGAGTTTATGTTAAAAAAATTAAAATGGACAGAGGACATGAATAGACATAACCTTCCCAATATACAAATGCCCAAAAACTACATGCAAATGTGCTCAATATCACTTGTTATTAGGAAAATTCACATCAAAACCCACTGAGATACCATAATAAAAATAGAAAATAACCAATGTTGGTGAAGATGTGGAGAAATTGGAAAACTTGTTCATTGCTGTTAGGATGTAAAATGGTGCAGTCACTGTGAAAAAACAGTTCAGTGGTTCCTCAAAAAGTTAAACAAAGAATCACTAAATGATCCAGCAATCCCACTACTAGATGTATACCCCAAAGAAATTAAAACAGGTATTCAAAACAAATAGTTGTACACAAATGTTTATAGCATTACTATTCACAGTAGCCAAGAGGTGGAAGGAACCCAAATGTCCATCAACTGATGAATGGATAAACAAATGTGGTATATCCATATAACAGAGAATTAGTCAGACAAAAAAAGGAATGAAATACTGATACATGATACAGTGTAGATGAACCTCAAAAACATGCTATGTGAAATAAACTAGACGAGTGTGATTCCATTTATAGGAAATATCCAGATTAGATGTATCTTTAAAGACAGAAAGCAGAGTAAGTAGTTACCAAGGGAAGAGAAAGAAGGAATAGGGAATGGCTACTTAATGGATACAGAGTTTACTTTTGGGGTAATGAAAATTTTGTGTAACTAGATAGAGGTGATGGTTGTACAATATCATGACTAACTGCCACTGAATTGTACACTTTAAAATGGTTGTTTTTATGTTATGTTATATAACTTGTGTTATTTTATCTCAAAGATATATATGTATACAATCTAACATATATTAATTTTATCTCAATGATATATAAAATATAAATATATAATATTCACAAATATGAATACATAATACATTCATAATATGTATGAATTTATAATATATTCATAATATATATGAATTTATCTCAATGATATATAAAATATAAACATTTATATTTGTATTTTTGTACAAATATTTTGTATATTTGTATTTTATATATTATATAAATATATTATTGAGATAAAATTCATATATATAAATATATATTATATAAAATATATCATTGAGATAAAATTCATATATATGTAAATATATACAAAAACACCCCTAACATGGTCATCTTCTCTCGAGGTTTACATAACTTCTACTCTGCCAGTAATTTCCACTTGCTGGCAGAATTGGTTAGGGCCATTGTATCACGGGACTTTGTCATCCTACCCTGTAAGACAGAGGTTCCTAACCTTTAGTTCACCTTCAGGGGGTCAAGAGACCCTTCAAAATTCAGTGTCAAATTTTGTGTCCCTGTGCAGAGAGAGCGGGTAAACTGCAACGTAGTTGCCACAGAGGTCTCAGCAATCCCACAGGGAGTTCGGAAGCTGCGATGGTCTTCAGGTATACCACAGGGTCCAGGCATTGCTTGTCGAGGAAGTTGGGTTGGGGCACCTGGGTGGCTAAGTCAGTTAAGCATCTGACTTTGGCTCAGGTCATGATCTCGTGGTTTGTGAGTTTGAGCCCCACATCGACCTCTCTGCTGTCAGCACAGAGCCCACTTTGGATCCTCCATCTCTCTGTCTCTCTCTGAACCTCCCCCACTCTCAAAAATAAACAAACATTAAAAAAATAAATAAATAAAGGAAGTTGGGTTCAGGCTGCCTCCAGGCAGAGGACATAATCTTCTTCCAAGAGCAATTCCTGGGGGAGGACTCAACTGTGAGCTGGGAAATGAATGTCTTGGTCCTAAAAGGAGGATCTGAGGAACATACAACAGCATCCATTTCAATTGGTATAGTTGCAATGAGACATTAGTACCCTCTGAGTGTGGCAGATTCCAAATGCTAATTGTTTCTCTTGCATGGAGCTTCTTGATTTTTTGGAGACCTATCACTGGACATCTTGACTTGGGTGATATCTCCTCTGGCTGAAGCTGCCTTACAACCTTCCTTTCAGCTCCCTGTTTCTAAGTCTGCTTCTCTGTTGGGGTCTCCTCACTCCAGGTAGCCCTCTTGGATTGAGCAGCTCTCAAGATGACCCAGAGCAGCTCCTTCCAGAGATTTTTCTAGCATATATTAGAAGCAGTCTTAAAAAAAAAAATTTGGACCCTGTTATCTAAATGTTACCAGAAAGAAAGATCAACTTCTCTAAACCAAATTCATTATCCTTGGCAGATGTGCTTTGTGTTTCGTGTGGCTTATATCCAACAATTCTCTACCACTGGTCAAATCATTTCACTATCTGAGAATATGATTTGCAACTAATTCATCTTGAAGTGTTTGACCAGAACCTACAGTGCTTAAAATTAGAAATGCTATGTGTATTTTATTGAGATTTTTTTCAGTGCCCATGGTGGGTGATTGCTAACATCTGCTTTGAAAAATTTCCAGGCAAAAATCATTATGGCCTTATGCTATAGCTTAGAACTTTGGATCCCAATGCCTGTGTGTCAGAGCAGGCCCCAGGACTGTTTCTTAGGAGTGTTTTTGACCCTGCTCATAATTTGTCTCCATTCCCACAATTTTGGGTAGACTCCTTAATTTTCAAAGGATCTTTACTCTTAGCTAGTGATTACCTTTTTCTTTAAATAACAATTCACAATATTCACCCTCAGATTCTTGCTAGACGTTACAATTTTGAGCTCCCTGCTCTGCAACACTTATCAAAAGTTTCAAGATGCATTTGTAGGAGTTGTCTTAAAAAGACAGGCAGACAATTCTCTAAGTATTTTTAAAATTTACCTTAGGATTATACTAGACCATGTGAGTCTCCTGCTTTTCATTGAAGTGTGGATCTGTGCTTTGGCCTATGCTGAGGTATTTTATAAAAGACTCACTTTTGAATTTATTGAGGGAGGGGGCTGTGGTTGAGAAACCATCTACTCCATAACTGGTGCTTCCACTCTATGACATCTCTTGAGAGTAAGGAAAATAGGTACTTCTCCTCATGACCTAGCTTATCGGTAGCTGGTGGAAAGTGTGAATCTTGAAGCTTAATGTATTTCTTTTTTACAGTGAATTATCAAAAAAGGTCAATGCCAAATTTGTGACTCACCCATAGTAACTATTGAGATGTTTGGACATACATTTCTTGGTATTTTTCTGCCAGTTTCCTTGTCATAGTCTCCTTAAATTGTATATTTTTAATCCTTTTATTTGGATATGTTTTATAACTTGCCTTAAATTCTTCCTAGAAGAGGGCTTGGTTATAAATAAAATCGCCATCTCAACTCTAGTTCTACCTCTTCCTTGCCTACCCATACATTTCATTTCACTTCTTAGAACACGCTTTTTATCAAGCTTAATTCAATAATTAATCATGGTGATGACAGTAACAACAACAACAAAAATAATTGTTGGTAAAGAGATTCTATGTGCTAGATTCTTGACCTATTAATATAGGTCTCATTTAATTTTTAAGGCCACCTCTTAAGGCAGGTATTATTTCCCTGTTTCACAAAAAAGAAAAACAAGGCTCCGGAGGTTTGAAGCATTACTCAAAGGTAACATTAGTAGGTGAGAGACCCAAAACTGGAATTCTCCAAAGCCCCTTTTCTTTTCTCTGTGCCACTTTACCCACTCTATGAGATTATGCTTGCTTGCTTGCTTTCTCCCTTTCTTTAATGTTTGTTTATTCTTGAGAGAGACAGCATGAGCAGGGGAGGGGCAGAGAGAGAGGGAGACAGAACCTGAAGCAGGCTCCAAGCTCCAAACTGGCAGCACAGAGCCCAATGCGGGGCTTGAACCCACAAACTATGAATGAGATCACGACCCGAGCTGAAGTCAGGCACTTAACTGACTGAGCCACCCAGGCACCCTTGTGAGATGATGCTTTCACTCTTTAAAGAGTCATCACTCTATGGGTTTGAGCTGAGATAATGACATGTACCAGTGAAACCCCAGGGGTTCATTTCTCTAAGAGATGGGAACATGAGGGAGGGTGGGATCTCTCAGCCATTTAACAGGTTATTGTTCTGCCTAGCGAAGTGAATGAGCAGAACTCCACCATCTTTCCTTCTCTTTGAAAGAGACATAAGCTACAGCTTAGACTAGAGCTGGAGAAAGAAGTGGAACAAGAAATCAGACAAGACCTAAAAAAATATTTTACTGGATTCCCAACACAGAGCTGAAGAAAGTGAAAGGAACTGGAAGTTTTTTTCATTAATTTGTAAGACAGGCCAATTTGGCAAAATTTTAGTTGAGTAACAAGCAGAAACCTGTATTTTACTGTTTTTTAAAAGTTAGGTTTATTAAGGAGTAATTTATATATAATAAAAGTTACCCTTTTAAAGTATAGAGTTGGATGAGTTCTGATCAATGTGTATAGTGCCAGAGCAACTATCATGCAAGATGCAGACTATTTCTATTGCCCCAAAAAGTTTTCCTCCTGCTCTTTTGCAATGAGTCTCTTCTTCTTGACCCCACCAATCCCTAGCAAATACATAGCATTGCCTTTTCTAGAATATCATATAAATGAAACCATACAGTACATATTCTTTTGTGTCTGCCTTGTTTGACTTAGCATGATGCTTTTAGAACTTACCTATGTTGTTGCAACTATCAACAGTTCATTCTTTTTAAAAAATTTTTTTAATGTGTATTTATTCTTGAGAGAGAGAGAAAGAGAGAGACAGAGCATGAGCAGGGGAAGGGCAGAGAGAGAGGGAGACACAGAATCCAAAGCAGGCTCCAGGCTCCAAGCTGTCAGCACAGAGCCCGATATGGGCTGGAACCCATGAACTGCGAGGTCATGACCTGAGTCAAAGTCTGATGCCTAATCAACTGAGCCACCCAGGTACCCCATTAGTTCATTCCTTTTTATTGCTGAGTAGAATACGATTGTGGATGGAATTCACATTTGTAGATATACCAAAATTTGTTTACCTACTTAAACAACTCAGCTGTTGAACATTTGATTTGTGGCTTTTATGAATAAAGCTGTTATAAACATGTGCCTACAGGTATTTTTAGGAAAATACCCAGGCATAGTATTGTTGGATTGTATGGTGAGTGGACGTTTAACTGTACAAAATCTACCAAACTGCTTTTCAAAATGGTTATCCCTACTTGTGTTCACACCAGCAGGGGATGAGATTTCTAGTTGTACCACATTCTTGTGTACGATTGCTATTGTCAATCTTATTATAATTTTAATTTGCATTTCTCTAAACATTAATGATGTTGAGTACCTTTTCATACACTTGTTTGCCAGTCATATCTCCTTTTGATGAAATTTATATTAAACTATTTTCCATTTTTTTGGGTGGTTTGCCTTTTTATTATTGACTTATAAGTGCTCTTGTATTTAGAATACAAGTTCTTTATCAGACAGACATATGTCTTAAAAAACATTTTCTCCTAGCTTTGTGGTTTTCCTTTTTTTCCTTAATAGAGTCTTTCAAATGAAGTTATTAATTTTGATGAAGTCCTTTAGAGTTTTTGCTCTTAAATTCGGGGCTATGATCCATTTCAAATTATTTTTTGTGTATGACGCAAGGTTCCTTTTTCCCCCTACATGTGGATATCTAATTATTCAAGCTGTTCTTTTAGGAAGCACCACTTGTGGGGTGCCTGGGTGGCTCAGTCAGTTAAGTTTCTGACTTTGGCTCAGGTCACGATCTCATAGTTCATGAGTTCAAGCCCTGTGTCCAGCTTGGGATTCTCTCTCTCTCCCTCTGCCTTGCTCATTCTCTCTCTCTCAAAATAAATATAATTTTATTGATAGCCCCGATGTATTATAATTTTTACATATTACTGGATTCAATTTGACAATATCTTCTTGAAGATTTGACATACATGTTTATGAGGATTATTGCTCAGTAGTGGTCTTGTAATGCCCTTGTCTAGTTTAGGTATCACAAAATGAGTTAGAATTTTTTCCTCTTCTATTTTCTGGGAGAGTGTGAGAAACCTGTATTTTTAAACTCATCTGTTTCTATTTATTTTGCCCCTGAACCTCCAACCTCATCTCAGGTCCTCTGTACATGATTCTTTGGGGTCCTTTCGTGTTCTCTTTGCTGAACTGAGAAGACAAGGATTTCCTATACATAGTAGAGGTTCAAATATCTTGAAAAGGCCACATGTGTGTATGTGTGTACATGTGTTTGTATGTGTTCTGTGCTTCTCTCTAAGAACTACTGTATAACATGAGAGAAACCTTGGAGGAAACTAATATAAGGACCATGTGTCACAGCTTTGCAAGCACAATGGCTACATATTACCAGACGAGGACAGTATATCAAAATCTAGTCCTTTAAGCAAGATGAAGGCATGTAATGCCAAAGCAAATCCTTTCTCTCTGCTCTCTAAGTGTGGTTCTGTCTACTCATATTACCCTTCAGAGCCTTCTCCCTTCCAGTGAGCCCAAACCCTTCAGGCCTGGAAAAAAATCTACATTGAACATGGGTTAAACACACAGGTCAGTTTTTTTTTTTTTCTTAATTTTGTTAATGTTTATTTTTGAGAGAGACAGAGAGAGACAGAGCATGAGTGGGGAGGGGCAGAGAGCAAGGGAGACACAGAATCTGAAGCAGGCTCCAGGCTCTGAGCTGTCAGCACAGAACCCGATATGGGGTTCCAACCCGCTGACCATGAGATCATGACTTGAGCAGAAGTCAGACGCTTAACTGACTGAGCCACCCAGGCGCCCTCACACAGGTCAGTTCTTAGAGAATCCATATGTTTTGCTGTTGCCTCATAACTTGCCAGAGACTAGACAAGTGACAGGAAGATATTGAAGAGGATAGAAGATGAAAAGGGCCTTGTGTAAGTCTGAGACTTTACCCTCTTTTACCTTCTAACTTTCCTATCCATTGTGGAGAGGCAACTTCTGGAGGAAGGACACATATAGGTGATACTTGCTTTTTGAAGATTTACTGGGGAGCACATGGGAGCCCTGCTGAGAATCCAGTAAGAGGAAAATGACTACACAAATGTACATTTTCACCCTTGCTTAATGAAGACAGAAGAGCACAGAGAAGATTCAACAAGGACATGTGCCTGCAGCTCTTTCCTGGGGTAATATCTAAATCCTCTTCACCCAGAGGGACTAGCACAGGCCTTAGGGCTCAGACCATGGAAGGAGCCTTTGCATACAAATCTGTCCAGTCCCCGACTGGCTCTCATCTGAGCCCACAGAAGGTGTGTCCTGCTACAGCAAAGGAATCTGGGCCTACTCAGCTTCACCAATGAACAGGAAGGGTCCGTACCTTCCCTCAGGCATGTCTCTGCAAACAGCAAACTAGGTCTCAATCCTGGCTGATCCCCTCTCTACTCCAGAGGAAAGGCAGCTTGCTTATTCTTGAAGATCTGGTCAAGAAAGGATAGCTGTATTGGTCAAGGTTCTTGCAAGAAACAGATGGTGGTCTCAAATTAGGATACCACTGCAGAGCTAATCATAATGGGGCTCCATTACTGCCCCAAGTCTAAAGGGAAGAGGGGATAATGTGACCTCTAGAATCTAAATGGAGCAAGCCGTATGAAGACAGTCTCCTGACAAGACCTGCAACCCCATGGGACGGTGGCCAGGGAATAATAACTTACCACATACACATCAGTCTCCTTCTGGTGTTCCACATTGGCTGGACCAAAAGGGAAACCAGAGGGCCAGGAAGGATGTTGATGTGGTCCACACAGGTGAGGTTCTGGGGGTCCAGAGCAGGGTGGAAGAGGGTAGGGAGTAAATCTGGAGGTACAAAGAGAAGATATCCAATCAGCAGCTACATACCTGAGAGCCTTTCCCATACTCCCAGCCCCTCTTAACAGAGCAATTATATCTCTTCATGCCCTTCTTGGCATCTGTTCTCTAGGAGGGAAAGCTCCGAGGTTCACCATTTCTGGAGTAGAACCAGGGGCCCACTATTGGGATTTGGCTCTTGCCACAGCAGCTGGGCCACCAGGTAGGGTAGACTGGAAGAGTTTGTGAAACCTGCCAGAAGATTTGTGGCCAGAAGCCATGCTTTTTCCCCCAAAGAGAAGAAACAGGTCCCTGAAAAAGGCTAACTGGCCATGAGTAAAGTTCAACTCTTTTCATTCCTGTTAACATCCTCTGGCGGCCAAGGGGACTGAAAGAAGTCAGTAGTCAGGAAAATTCCAAGACGCTTTTACTAAAAATAAAGTAAATAGCCATTTCTTACAAGATGCCCAGCCACTAATTAGCTGCAGTACTTCTGTGTAAGGAGGGGGCCTTTGGCTGCAGAATATGAATTTTAAAACTAAGCTCCATCCAAAGTGGCAATTAAGGGCTTTACCCAATCATAATAAACCTTAGTCTTCCTTTCCTAAGCAAGCTCCCCATCTTGCTGCCAGAGCAAACCCATCAGCTCGTTCCTGGTTTCCTTCTAAAAACAGAGCAGAGCCATGACACTCCACAGAGCAAATATTCTCGGACAGCTCTCTTCCAGGCTCCTGGGGCAGCTCTCAGGGCCCCATATAGTGTTGGCCTGGACACGGCAGACCCTAAGTGTCCTTCAGCCTCTGTCCTCAGCCCAGGCCACCAGAACACCATCCACTAGTTGGTTAAGGACAGAGGCTTTGCCACCACAGTCATGATGTTTGCAGAAACAGAACAAGAATCTATACTTTTCCTTCATGGCATTTATGAAAATGTGCAAGTGTACATGTAACAGCGACAAACAATTTTATACTGTGTGGGTTCTCTGCCTCTTTCCCTCCCTAAAGACAGTCTTGGTGTTGTCCACTCGGCAGGCTCTTTTCTTTTGCCTCTTGGGATCAGTGTGAGGAGCTAGGTGTGAAGTTAGAACAGGAGTCATCAGGTGGGACGCTTGCAGGGGCAGGGTGGGATGCAGTGGTGGAAGGGACTGTGCAGAAGCAGCAGAGTTGGGGCCTATAAAGCAAAAGCAAGAACAAAAGCAAAGGGAGGTGAAGTCTTGAACTCAGCTCTGCCTAGCCAACTGTTGCTGGAATACAGCCCCCTGTGGCCTGACCTAACCACTCTTCAAGTCAAACCCCAGATTGGGATTTCGGTACAAAATGTCTTGATTATTGTGGGATCAAAGAACAAATAACCTACAGGCTGGTGTGGTCCATGCCTGCCAGTGTGTGACACCTGGGTGAGATGAGGTGCATTGAAAAGGAACAGGAAAGAGGGGGAAGGGACAGCAGAGTATAATGTTACACTTGAAAGTATCCTTAATTGGATTTGAGAGGCAATTAGGAGGAGCAGTGAGGAGGATTTGGAGAGCGGCTGAAACTGTGAGAGGTGATTTTAAAGATGTTCTGCTATACAGTAAGAATCGACTCCCCATTTGGATGTTACCTTGAGAGACCGAATAAAGATTTTAATTCCTTCACGAATAGACATTTCTCCAAAGAAGACATCCAGATGGCCAACAGACACACAAAAAGATGCTCAATGTCATTCATCATCGGGAAATACAAATCAAAACTACAATGAGATATCACCTCACACCTGTCAGGATGGCTAAACTCAACAGCATGAGAAACAACAGGTGTTGGTGAGGATGTGGAGAAAAGGAACGCTTGTACGCTGCTCGGTGGGAATGAAAACCAGTGCAGTTTGAAAAACAGTATGGAGGTTCCTAAAAAATTAAAAATGGAATTACCACATGATCCAGTAATTCCACTGGATATTAACCCAAAGAATATGAAAACATTAATTCAAAAAGATATATGCACCCCTACATTTACTGCAGCATTATTTACAATAGCCAAACCATCAAAGCTGCCCAAGCGTCCATTGACAAATAAATGGATAAAGATGTAATATGTATATATACATTGGAATACTATTCAGCCATAAAAAGAATGAAATCTTGCAACTTGCAGAGAAATTAATGGAGTTAGAGAGTATAATGCTAAGCAAAATAAGTCAGAGAAAGACAAACATCAAACAATTTCACTCATGTGGAATTGAAGAAACAAAACAAATGAGCAAAGGAAAAAAAAAGAGACAAACCAAGAAACAGACTCCTAACTACAGAGAACAAAGTGAGGGTTATCAGAAGGGAAGTGGGGAGGGAGGATGGTTTAAATAGGTGATGGGGATTAAAGAGTACACTTAAGATTAAAATAAATAAATAAATAAATAAATAAATAAATAAAATAGATAAATATTAAAAATATTCTAATAATTTCAATATTCTTTGGTTGGCAGACTGCATTGTCGTTTTGAGGTAACTGTGTCATGCAGTCAGGTGGCTGCCAGCCTTCCCTATGGATGACTCCCATTCACATATTATGGGCTGTGTCCACCACCAGACAGGTGAACCACTTGAGGACAAGATGGGGCAGGATGAAGGCCTCTTTTGCTTTTCACTATTTGCTAAATGAATGCCTCTGCCGTAGTCTTGGTTCTTTTTTCAAGAGGCACAAACCTAGTTTAAATTCACTTTTGGGGTGCATGGGTGGCTCAGTCGGTTAAGCATCTGACTCCTGATTTTAGCTCAGGTCATGATCTCGTGGTTTGTGAGATCAAGCCCTGAGTCAGGCTCTGTGATAACAGCATGGAGCTTGCTTGGGATTCTCTCTCTCCCTCCCTCTCTCTCTCTCTCTCTCTCTGCCCCTCCCCCACTCATTCTCATTTCCTTTCTCTCTCTCTCTCTCTCTCAAAATAAATAAACAAATTCACTTTGACTTTCCTCTGGGCCAATCAACATAATCAATCACAACATAACAAGCAGACTGGGAAAGAGCAGAGAAATGCACTGGTAAGCAAGGATAGAGTGGACTGCTCCTGGCACTGCAACCTGGCTCCAGCTAGGCTGGCATTCCAGTGACAAGAAACAGCCTGAAGAAAACCTTTTCCCCCACTCCTTGAACCAGGCTTTCTGTAAGCACCCCCGACAGTTTCTCATAGAGGACAAGCCATGATCTCCTCTCTTCACCCTTAGTAAGCATACTACTTATCGATTCTGTGTACAAAATCTATGCCAAAACTTAGTGATCTGAAACAATGAACAGTGTTTATCTTCATCTCTGATTGTCAGGAATCTGGGCACAGCTTAGCTGGGCGCCCCCAATTTTAGGTCTCTCATAAGGCTGCTGTCATCTCAAGGCTCGACTGGGGGAGGATCCACTTCCAAGCGGATTTTCCTGGCTGTTGGCAGGCCTCAAGTCCTTGCTGGCTGTTGGCCATAAACATCACTTCTTTGCCAAGTGTGTCTCTCCAAAGGGCAGCTCACAACATGGCAGCTGGCTTCCTTCAGAGCACCCTGGTGAGAGTGAGTCTTTTTGCAACCTAATCTCAGTAGTGACATCCCATCACTTATGCCTTAGTTTATTTATTAGAAGTAAGTCACTAAGTCCATCCCACACTCGAGGAGAAGGCAATCCATAGGGCTTGAATGCTAGGAGGTGGAAATCCTTGGAAGTTTTAATCCAGGCTTGAAATTCAGGACAGTGATGCAATGGTCATATCCCTCTGGACGTAACTCTGGCTCACTTAATAAGCTGAGGCATACACATAATTGTCCCCTATCAACCACCTTCCTACAAAAGTTGAACACTGATGTAAGTTACACACATGCACCATGAGCAAACACCATATGCTGCTCCTGAGGAAAGTTGACTTATACTGTGGTTTGCTGAGGAGAGTGAGCCTAAAACATAAATCCAGCATATTTTCCCAACATTCTCCTGTGGTCCTTGGGTTTGAGTTCTGGTTCTACCTTTCATTGGCTGTGTGATTTTGGGCAAACACCTTCCCTAACACTCCATTTCCTCATCTTCCTCCATAATCTGGGGGTAATAATAGAATTATTCATGCCACTGAGTTTTGGGTGGGATTAAATTAGGAAGGTTACATATATAAAGATCTAGCACTGTCCTGGCACATTACAAGTACTAAAGACATTTTGGCGCTTATCATTATCATTACCATTATTGTTCCATTGCTTTTCACTAATCTAATGTATTTTCTTTCAAACCTGCTCCTACAGCCTGGCTTATTTCCCCTTAGGATCCATAGAAACTGGTCAATGCTAAAAACTCATGGACAGTTTTTTTACGGCAATGTTTGGAAATTATAATCATAATCTTTGGAGAACTGATGTGGGTAGTTGGCTTCCATCAAAATAAGGCATCTCAGAACAGGTTATTACAGAAGTTGGCGGGGAATGAAATGTTATAGATTGGGAGAAGTGAAGTTGATCTTTCACATTTCACCTCTTCAGTCTTTGCCTGTGTTTTGAATGGGTGTGCTCTGAGGGAATCTGTGTAGGGAAAGAGAATATGGTCTCAGATCCTCTCCCTGGGGCTGGAGGCCACAAGTGTTTCAGAGGGAAGGTGACCCACAGACACTTTGCTCACCAATGTTATATTCTGTAGTGGAGCAGAGTTGAGTGTCTTTTACTGCTTGCCTCAGGCAGTGTTAGTTGCATTCCAAAAGTTTAAAATATATGAGTGGACATATGATCTATGAAATAATTGTTGATTTTTCCATGTGTTTTGAGAAGGGGCTAAGGAGGACAAAGGCACTTTTTCCCCCTTTCTCTCTCAACTTTTTTTTTTCTCTGAGAAGCCACAGAATTTCGACCCACTTCATATCCGCCTCCTGCCTCTGGTTTTGAAATCTGCAGCCTGATGGCTTGTTTGCTTGTTAGCATGAAAGGCTTGCTCTGGGTCTGTGCTTGCTTGTTAGTAAAGAACCAACAAGCATTGTAGTCCAAAGGTAATCACAGAACAAAATCACTTCCAGATGCCAAACCCCACTCCTGATGGTGAAAGCAGACTTTACAACTGCAGTGGACCAGGTACTCAATGGCTCTCACCCAATCCCATTAGGGTTTTGAACACGCACACGTGTTCTCGACATCCTTTTCTTTCTCCTCTTTGCTCCTGCATTTTTTGTTTTTGTTTGTTTGTTTTCCTTTTCTATCATCCCTTGCTTTCCTCAACTTGGATCAATTTTAATGTAAAGAGAAATACCAAAGCTGGTTATAACCCAGTCTCAATTCTCCCATAAGTATCTGAGCTGCTGTTGTCCTGGGATCTATTAGATGATGATAGCTCCCTAATAGAGCTGCAGTCCCTAGAGAGAGAACTCTTTCTTCCAGCCCCATCCTCACGGGCTCCTAGAAAGCCTGTCCCAGGGAAAGTACAAACACAAAGAATACTGGTCCTCGGGAAGCTGGTAATGTTGTGACCAGAGGAATTCTCCCACCTGCAGAAAAGGGATCATTGCCCATATTCAACTCAGAATTATCACAGAAATGAGACAGGCTGTCAGAGCTGGAACTCACAGTGGTGGAATATGTGGAGCTCAGCAGTGTCACGGGACACTGTCCTTGGGGTCTTTACATGCTGAGATGTGTCACTTTCCCACAGAGAGTGTGGAAACAGAAGGAAAGAAGATAGAGAAGGAAATGGAGAAAGTATGGGTAGAGAACGAAAAGGAGTTAATGCTAAAAGAACATTTTTAGAGGTCTTTGATTATAGTACTAATGTCTGAGAAAGAATAGGATGAAAAGGACTTTCAAAACAGAAATGCATCATAGACCTATTGATTTTCTCCCCACATAAAGTGAATACCATGAAATCCAATTTCATGTCTTCTCTCAGCCCAAACCTAGTGGCGGAGACTTAGTGGCAGAATCTTTCCTTCATTCCCATATCAGTCTCCTTTACCAACGCTCCAGTGCTAGATAGACACAGCCGGTCATGAAGACAAGAATCTGTACAATTTGATCATGTGCATGTAGATAAAATGCAAATAAAACATTTGTATACAGCCAGTAGGAAGGTTTTTCAAAAAAAGTCTCTCTTATTTCACTTATGTATAGTCTACTTATTAAGTTATCACTTCCCTTGTGAATAATTCATTAAATTTTAAATGCAACACAAATGTATTTCTTCCCACGCAGAATAGCATATAGCTCTCACTCAACCATTTACTCCCAGATGTTTATATCCACAGGGTCCAAGAACTCCATAAAACTAGAATAATAGCACATTGAAAATATCTGGCCGCAACCCATAAACGAACATGCATAATAAAACTGCTCCCACCCCTCAAACCTCCTCCCAATGCAAGCCTTCCAAATGTTTCAAAGTAATTTTCCAAAGGTGTAGTGGGGGTAGGTACCCCAAATCTTATATTCTCATATCACTGAGACCTGAGTTCAAGATCAGATTGGAGAAGCACAAGTATCCAACCTCTTTAAAAAGAATCTCTTAAAAGTAAACCCCAGGGAAAAAAGTTTTAAATGGCTGGTGAATAGTTGTTCTATTGTAAAGAAAAATAAAAGGAGTGGGTATGTGTGTGTGTGAGTATATGCCCAAAGTGATGAATGTATTCTCCAAACGGCCAGATTTTCACCATCCTGTTAACATCTAAGCAACTGCTCCTTCTCCAACCATTTGCTAATGCTGAGGGGTGTTTTTTTTTTTCCTATTTGGTTTTGGAAATATAAATCATTTTATATCAGCCTTTCAAAAAGCTTCTCATCTTAGATGCATAATTCTTAATGCCAGATGATAGCAAAACTCTGGTTCATTCAGTTCTAGATTCTTGTTAGAAATAAGAGGCATCCAAAATACTGACCCGTTAGATGCATAATCAGTCAGTATCATCTAGTAAGAGGAGATAGAATTAGGGATATTAAGGAGAAAACACTGCTTCTGCATCAAGGGAGGGAATAGGGCAATGATAGGAAATTGGTCAGTGTGATGTGAATGGGAGGCAGATATAACATATCACATGTCCATAAGACACCAGGGCTATTCAAAGAAGTATGAATAGAAAGGCACTTGGGGAGGAGGGAAGGATGAAGGATTTGTGTCTGACAGAGGAATAAGGCAGGGGACAGGCAGGGAAGGAGTATAACTGGTTGTGTTGTAGAAACCAAACTGTATTTGAAGTCAGAAAATCTGGGGATCAAGTTAGAGTTTTCTTTTGGTAATCATGTGGCTTGGGTTTAGTTTCCTCATTTATAAATCTGAGACAATCACTCCTACCTTTGATGGTTGCTGAAGAGACCAAGGGAGCTAAGAGGCTTTGCCAGTTGTAAAGTATCACACATGTCTGCCTTATCTGAGAGGGTGAAATTGCCTGAAGAGGGGCACCTGGCTGGTTTAGTCAGAAGAGCACGTGACTCTTGATCTCAGGGTTGTGAGGTTGAGCCACACATTGGGTGTAGAGATTACTAAAAATAAATAAACTTTTTGAAAAGTTGTGTAAAGAGCTGATGGAATGAAAACACCCTGGAATCTAGCCTCACTTTTATTTATGCCTGATGCATGCTTGAGTAATGCTTTCCATCTCATTTCTTTACATGTTAAATAGGGACTGCAGTATTGATCTTATGTGGTTGTTTCATGATCAAATGAGAGACTAAAAAACAAGAGATTTATAAAGGGTGAGGCACTATTCAAACTTAAGGCATTGTCACACTTTGGTAAAACACAACACATGTTCATCCATTCATTCTTTTATTCTACAGTCTTTGGGCATTAAACTGTGCCTGGCTCAGCCACGCCCTAGGAATACTATGGTGAATAAGACAGACCTGACCTTGTCCTCTTGGAACTTATAGTCAAGTCTGTTAACAAATTATTTGCAAAATGAAACAGGTAAGCTGACTTTTTGAAACCACATATATTTACAACATCCCACCATACCTTTTAACATAAAAACAATCAAAAATGTTTAGTAGAAAAATTACTAGATGAGAAATTAAGACATGAAGATTCTGTTTCAGGTCTTCTTAGGCACATCAGTCAAAGTCTTTGTAACCCTGTTTTTCTATCAATAAGAACGGGCTAGTACAAGTTCTGTGTGCTTCAAAGGATTTCTCTTAAGATAAGTGGATAGGTGCCCTTATTCTAAATCTGATAGATTAAAAAAATACTGCAATGTAGAATACTAGACAATTGACATGATTTCTTCACATTAAGAAGAAAGAGTATTAAAAGATACTTGAGATTTATAACAACAAAATTATGTATAGACTTTGGATTAAACAGTCACCTGTCACAGACATTTTTGAGATAATCATGGAAATTTGAATTATTTCCTGAGTTTTGGATGATGCTAAGGATAATTTTTGTTATGTATGATAATAGCAACATTATTTTATAAGAAATGTCCCATGCTTTTTGGCTTATGTTGAATTGAAATGACTTAATGTCTTGGACTGCTATAAAATAAAATACTAGGGGATGTGGATTGGGGGAAAGTTTCAATAGGTGATGGGGATTAAGGGGTGCACTTTGTGTGATGAGCACTCAGTGTTGTAGGGACATGTTGAATCACTATTTTGTACATCTGAAACTAATATTACACTGTATATTAACTAACTGAAATTTATATAAGAACTTAAAAAAATAAAATACTAAATAAACAAAAGGATAATTATGTAACACAAGAGCGTGAAATGAACAAACACATGCATATATAGACACATCTTACAGCCATATATTTTTTTAAGTTTATTTATTTATTACAAAATAATTTTTTTAGTGTTTATTTATTTTTGAGAGAGAGAGCATAAGCAGGGGAGGGGCAGAGAGTGAAGGAGACACAGAATCCAAAGCAGGTTCTATGTTAAGTGGGCCAGGGGAAGTAAAGGTACTCGAATTCTTCCACAAATGATTTGGTGTCTTCAGCCTCAGTAGATCTAAATCAGTAAGGCAGATTTTTAAGTTTGGTGATATAAACTAGGCATGCTTACCTAGGGCAGACTGGCTACCGAAATAGAGTAGTGTGTAACTTGACATGTCTTAAATTGTCACAACTCAAAGTGTACTTCTCAGACCAATAGTATTGACATCACTTGGGAGCTTGTTAGAGCTGCAGGAGGTCTGATCCACCCCAGACTTACTGAATCAGAATCTACATGTTACCAAGAATGCTAGCTGACTTATACGGTCATTACAGTTTGAGAATCTAAGACTTAGATAGTCATCGAAAAGAACTAAAGGGACACCTGGGTGGCTCAGTCTGTTAAGCGTCCGACTCTTGATTTCAGCTCGGGTTGTGATCTCATGGTTTGTGAGATTTAGCCCCTCATTGGGCTCTGTGGGAATAGTGCAGTGCCTGCTTGGGATTCTCTCTCTCCCTCTCTTTCTCTGCTCCCCCCTCCTCACACCTACACTTTCTCTCTCTCTCTCTCTCTCTCTCTCTCAAAATAAATAAATTAATTAAAAAAAAAACTATGAAGAACCATCCTATTATTATTAGTTGTGTGAAAGTGTGGAGAAATGAAGCAACTTGCAACAAGATAATTTCAAAATAGCTTTTGGTCTTGAAATTGTCACAGAGTGAAAAAGTTCGCCTTACATGCACAGCTTCCCCACATCACCCACCTATATCTGGAGCCATAGCTGCATCTGTGGTCTATCAGCCTGGTGGATGTCAGTGGTAGTTACTTCCACTCCAGCCTTCTTTCTTTCTTGTAATGTTAGGAATCACCGACTCCTCTGAAAACCTGAAGGTACAAGACAACAACAGTAACAGTCTCTCATCATTTGTGTTGTAAGAAAAAGCACTCCCCCTCTTAAAATGCCTCAAGTCTTTTGTTTTCTGTGTTTCTGGAAATCTGGAGGTCCGAATGGTGAGTATAATAGGAACATCCTAGGCACCATAACAGCCCCATAAATATCTCCTCAGCAGAGCTGTGCATCTCCCTCTGGACTCGAAGAGCTTTCTTTGAAGTCCCAGGGCAGAAGTTGCGCACGTGGAAGAGGTATGCAACTTATTATTATCATTATTCGCCATTGCTTTAGAAGCTTTTAAGTAATACTAGATTTATCACATTTTTCTTACAGCAAATTTTAGTTTCATCTAGTGTTTCTTCTGAAGCCTGAACCAATAAACTGGTTTGTCTTTGTAGTTGATCTGCTACAGTAGTTCCCATATTTTTCTGCCAAGAAGCCCTTTTGGAATCCGATTAAATGGGTAACATGACATTTATAGTCTCAGAGACTAGAATACCTGGAAGGAGGCCCAGAACTTACCCAGTCTCTTGGGGACCCTCTAGGATAAAGCAGACCGGACCTTGTTGTTGGACAGATCTAACTCAGAGCTGACCTTTTGCTACTGTCCCCTCCTGAGGTCTACTCTCATCTGGAGCAGCCCTCTTAAACTGCATTGCCTAACACTGTACACTAGAGCTCAGTAAATATTTCACATTCTTGAATTAATTTTGCTGACTTGCTCATGTAAAGTTAGTGTGCATGTAAGCAGTTTGCATTGCACTGCACTGTAAGGGAGGAGGGCAGTCACAGACTAGCTTAAAACTTCCATTCCTGTGTAGATTTATACCCTTACTCCATATCTCTATGTGACAAAGCATCGTTTCTTTTTTTAAAACACACACACATACACAAACACACATGCACCTTGTTTTTATCATTACAAACGCAGAACATGCTCATTGTAAACGATTTTTAGTAAGCATAAGTAAGCATATTCCTACTACTGAGGATAACTAGTATTAAATTGTAGCCACACTATTATTCCAGTATTTCTCTGTATGTGTACTTGTGTACATATGTTTTGTACTTTTCAGTTAACAATGTGTCTTGCATTTCTGCACACATCTACCTACCCTGTCTCTGTTTTAATTTTAAAATTCAAACCATTATAGTAGTGGAAAACAAGGCTAAGAGTCTTCAGTGAGTCAGGAAATGTGAAGGATTCTAATCAAAAGAAAAGAAAAGGTATCCGGTAAGTGGAGAAGTTACTATACAGATGGCAGGAGCCTAAACTCCAGAGATAAAGGCTGACTTTTGCAGAGGATTCTTCCAGATGATTCTAGTTCCCAATTTACAAATTAGTCTGGGATGTTTAAGAATTGCATTTGGGAGAGCTGGGATGAGCGGGGCCAACTCTCTTCCTCTGAAAATAGAATGAATTGGAGGGCAACTTTTGTCTTCCAAAGGACAAAGAAAATATATCCAGGAAAACTACTGGTGAACGAGTTGGTGGCAAAGAAAAGCACACCAAGTCTGAGATGAATCTGGATTCCCACAGCAGCTCAGGAAAAAAGGCAAAGCCACTCAGAACTAGATAACCCTGAAGACTGTCATCCCAGAGAAAAGCCCTCTTGACTTTGGCAATGGTTGAGGAACTCAAGCCTGACAGCAGACTCACCAGTGTGAGTCATGGATCTCCAGAAGGTAGCATCTTCAAGGATCTGAGGGGTAACTATTTTGAACCTAGTTTTCTGTACCTAGCCAAATTTCAAGTGCAAGGGCTAAAAAACAAGGCACCTGCAAACACATAAGAATTCAGTAAGTTTAATAATCATACATTTAATAAGAAAAAATTACTTCTGAAGTAATCCAGAAAAATCTAAAAGTAAGCCAAGAAAGAAGATGAGATATAAGAAGGTGCAATTCCCCAATATGACCCAGGAAGGTTTACAGAAGGGAAAAAGAAAATTAAAGGCAATCCTTTAAGACAGGGGTGTGTGGAAGATTGTTTGAGTGACAAAATATTCAAGATTGAGGATTAACTTTTCTTTTCTAGAAAGATTTATATTCATGTAATAATAATTTTATAAATGTTTCACACTGTTTTTTAATTGTTATAATCAACCTATAGACAGAGGAAAGAAGAGAAACTTGTGGTTTAAAAAGGTTGTAATCATTATATATACTAGTACAATAAAAAAAAAATAGAAGCTTAACAGGAGGAGAAATGAGAAGCTATTCAACTTCCAAATTCCTCACATATTTTACCTAGAGGCCAATGTATAATGCCTGAATTTGATAAAACTAAGAAATAGAAGAAGCAGAAATAACAGAATTTAAAAATTACAATAATTGTTAGAAGCAGAAGCTGAAACTATTAGTGGGGAAGAGTGTTGGACAATGGGATCAGGGCAAGTGAGAATTTACCTGTTATTTTATTTTATTTTATTTTATTTTATTTTTTATTATTTATTTTTAAATGTTTATTTATTTTTGAAGGAGAGAGAGGGACAGAGCATGAACAGGAGAGGGGCAGAGGGAAACACAGAATCTGAAGCAGGCTCCAGGCTTTGAGCTGTCAGCACAGAGCCAGACATGGGGCTTGAACTCACAAAGTGAGATCATGACCTGAGCCGAAGTTGGATGCTTAACTGACTGAGCCACCCAGGCACCCCTCTTCCCTATTTTCAGCCAAAGAGATGAAGACATTTCGTGAGATGATAAACTAAAGAGGACTAAAGGAAGTGATGGACTGATATAATGGCCGATATGTCAGAAATTTGTGTGAGGGAGTGAATGGATGGAAAGTAGGGAACAAAAAGTGAGAACTGAGGAAAGATACAAAAAGATAAGGATAAAACACTTTTGCCCATTTTAGATGGGACCCACATGTCCCAACTTTTTATTTTATATATCACTATGCAGTATGATTTTTTAAAACTACATGCATGTATTACCTTTATGGTTATATATTTTGGACATCTTTCCAGGTATAACCCAAATGTCATCAGCCTGTTGATATAACTGAGATCACATTTATATTTATGCCCAAATGTAATCGTTCTGCGTCTTCATTTGCCCATTTGGGAACTTAGCTCCCACTCAGTATCTCCCTATTATTTCCGGGAACTCCCAAAAGGAGTCCTCTCACAGGACCATAGTAAAATCTTTCAGCTCAAGCTACCATGATCTCTTTACTGTGTTCTTTCTCTCCTGTTTCTTGGCACATGATGTATTGTTGCACATCATTTTTATGACAATAATTTCTTGATCTTCACAAATTCTTCAGATACTTGGTGTCTCCCACTCTAAACCTTCAAATCAAATGTCAAACTTCCAATTCCGAGCAGATGGAAGAGGTCAAGGAACAAGCTAAGCAGCAGAGAAAACAACCAGAAAGTACGACAGCCTGAAGGACCACTGGCTTAGCCTCTTCAATCAGTCTATTGTAGCTATGCGACCTTCAAAATGAGACTTAAGGAACACAACCAGATGCCAGAGTGGTCCTGGGGTAGATCATGTAAAGGACCTGTTGGGGTCACTGGGAATTTGTATTTGGTATAGTTAATTCATGGGATAAAAACTGAAAACATCCGGGGCGCCTGGGTGGCTCAGTCGGTTAAGCGTCCGACTTCAGCTCAGGTCACGATCTCACGGTCAGTGAGTTCGAGCCCCGCGTCAGGCTCTGGGCTGATGGCTCAGAGCCTGGAGCCTGCTTCTGGTTCTGTGTCTTCCTCTCTCTCTGCCCCTCCCCCGTTCATGCTCTGTCTCTCTCTGTCCCAAAAATAAATAAACATTAAAAAAAAATTAAAAAAACAAAAACAAAAAAAAAAAAAACTGAAAACATCCTAACATGGAAAGGTAGAGATTGTTGACTAAAAAAAGCAAGTACAGTATGATCTCATTTCACACACACACACACACACACACACACACACACACACACACAGAAAAAGAGAGAGGGAGGAGATCTGGAAGGATATTCACTAAAAACTGACAGTGGTGTCTCTTGTTGGCAAGAATAAGTTTCAATTTTTAAACGTATGTTTTTATTTTCTGATTTGATTTGCTACCATATGTATTACTTTTGTAACAATAAAATTCCCCAAGTCTTGACTTTATGAACTCTAGTCTCTATTTCCTTTGCCTTATCTTGGATCCCTTCCTCATCTCTTTTTCCCATGAAAACCCATGAACAACCCATGATGGGTCCTCCTCTCCATCAATATTTTACTCTTGGAAATAGAAAGGCTGAATGGATAAGTAACCTGGGTAATTCCGGCTGGGAAGTCACATCACTGGGAGTCTCCTGGAATTCACCCTTGTCTAGGTAGACTCAGACTTCACGTGCACACCTTGTGTTTTTAATTTCTTGGCCTCACCATGGGAGATGCATGAATATGAAGGTTAAGACATAGCACATTCATTCTTGGGATCATAACAATGCACCCAAATTAAGAAGGACTTTAACATATCTTGTGCTATTGCTCACAAACAGCTGATGGAAACCTTAAGGCTTCCTCTGTCAGAGAAAATAACTAGTTCTGAATGGCATGTGAGACTTAGCAAGAGGCCCCTCTCGCCTTACAATGTGAGTTGCACATGTGCACCCACACTTGACTCTGACCCCTAAGCATTTCCAACACCAGGGATGTTAAAGGTATGCTTTTTTGAAACAGCTCTTTCCCAAGTATTCACAAAAGACACAAAGAACAAGAGTGTATTTATAACTCTTTGAAACGAATGAGAGTTCCACATGGGGAGGAAAAAGACAGGGGAAAAATTGTAAAATTAATCAATAATCTTTCATATTATCCATACAAATGTTTGGTCTTCTGGGAATTTGTGTAAGTAAAGTTATATAGCTGGAAGCAGAAACACATAATAAGTCCTAGGAGACATGTGCTGGGTTGTGGGCATGTTGGAAGAGATAAGATCGGGTGCGAATGAATAAAGCATCTTAAGAGAATTTAGATTTAAGTGAAAATAGGTGTTCCATATGAGAAAGAGTGACAGTAAGGGAAAAGTACTGAATAGGTTTCCCAAATCCTCACTTTTGGAGAATAACTTCTACACCATAGCTCTCCTCTGCAAATGTAATGCACATTCCAAAGAGTTAAGACCTAGTTGAAATAGTTAACCCTTAGGTTCGTTTAGAGCTTCACTTGTCTTACCATGATTCAGGTGTGTCTTAAGCCACACTATTGCAACTATATCCAGGAAAGATTCTGATAGAATGGTTCATCAATAGTACAGACAGTAATCCTGATCTCTAGCATCTACATCTTTTCCTTTATTCTCAACATGAGCAGTCAAGTCCACTAACTTCACAAGATAAAAAAGTCCCTTGATGATAATCTCCTTTTACCCTTTCTCCCTGGATAATCTGAGGACACTGGAGTTTATAGATCATTTATTTAAGCCCCAGATTTTATAGATGATACAGAGAGGGAAAATGACTTCCTAAAGTAATTGGTGACACAAACCAGACCTGAATCCAGCTCTCTTAAATCTTAAATCTCCTAAATCCAGAGCTGTTTACAATGAACTCCACACACTTCAGGATCACTTACAGAGAGACTATCTTACATTGTGCTGAATTTAGTTCTCTTTTCGGTAAAGCAGCACAAAACAAAACAAATCGCGAGAATCACCCCTCTCCCACGCATCCACCTTTCCCTTAAGAACCATCTTGCCATTTGCAGTGTGGATGGAACTAGAGTATATTACGCTAACTGAAATAAGTCAATCAGAGAAAGATAAATACCATATGATTTCACTCATATGTGGAATTTAAGAAACAAAACAGAAGAACATGGGGAAGGGAAGGAAAAATAAGTTAAAAACAGAGAGGGAGGCAAACCATAAAGGACTCTTAAGTACAGAGAACAAACTGAGGGTGGCTGGAGGGGAGGGGAGTGAGGGAATGGGATAAATGGGTAATGGGCATTAAGGAGGGCACTTGTTGGGATGAGCACTGGGTATTATATGTTAAGTAATGAATCACTAAATTATACTCCTGAAATCATTATTACACAATATGTTAACTAACTTAGATTTAAATAAAATTTAAAAAATTTTAAAAAAAGGACAGCCATAAGATTCTGTTACAATTGTCCATAACCAACGAATACTTAAACCTGAGAACATCCTTACATTAATGTACAGAGGCCTTTCACATTGGCCTATCAGAATTAATCATGTCTTCCTATACCCTCTCACTTAGCATATTGTTAGTCTCTTCAAGATAATCATTGGGTGATTTTCCTAAAAGTTTGCATTCATCATTGCATTATTGTAATGAGTTGCTTGCGTGGTTTTCTCCCCATGTGTTGTAAGATCTTGGATAACAGGCATCTGTCAAAGTCATGTCTTTGCCCTCTTATGCTCTACATATAGGGCAATGAATGAATGAATGAATGAGATCATTCATGAATGATAAATAAAATGGCAAGGTCACATCTTCCTTCCCTTTCAGAAGAAGGAAGATAGCTCTTCCTTCCCTTTCAGAAAGATCATCTATTGTGGTCATCAAGGAGTTATGTTATACACAACTCCAGTACAGAAGCTTAAATTTTTGCCACTAAATATTCCTAAAATATGTAAAATTTAGTAGAGATTTTACAACTACCAGCATTAAAAAAAAAAAAAACTGTCACATGAGGGTCTTTTCTATCTTGTGTACTATCCAATGTTTTTAAAACTACCTGAATTTAACTTTTACTCTGCCTGGAATCTAGCAAAGAGTAGGAGCTCAAAATACTGAGGCAATATATTAGAATTTTTTTATAGGCAGTAAGTGAACAAACCATGATTCAAATCGGGCAGCCTGTCTCCAGAACCATACTTGTTACTTTTATTAAAATTTTTTTAAAGTTTACTTATTTTTGAGAGAGAAAAGAGAGAGGGTGGGGAGAGAGAGAGAGAGACAGAGACAGAGACAGAGAAAACGCACTAGCGGGAGAGGGGCAGAGAGAGAGGGAGAGAGAGAATCCCAAGCAGGCTTTACACTATCATCACAAAGCCTGACATGGGGCTTGAAGTCACAAACTATGAGATCATGACCTGAACCAAAGTCAGACACTCAACTGTCTGAGCTGCTCAGCTGCCCCCAGAACCACACTTTTTAAACCACATTTTAGAAATACTTTTCACTTCATCTCTCCTTAGGCCCTTCAGGTTCCATGCTTACACTGTCAGGCCTAGAGATCCGCACAGTGGCATCAGTCAATGTTAAATAACCGACTCTCTGGGGGAATGAAATAGCTCTGTTTAGAGCAATTTCTGAGGTCTGTGACATAAATACTTCAGCATAGCAAATTTAAAGCTACCAAGGTGATGTCACCGAATACAGAGTTGGAAAGAGATACATAGTAACACACTGCATTACTAACAAAAGTTATTGTAAGTATTTCCACCATAGACACACAGGAGACAAATAACCTCAAGGACACAGAGAATAGTAAAATGTAGGTGAGCAATGGTTGAAATTAAAAATGTGTATCATGCATCTTTACTGATGCTCCTAATTAATAGGCAAATTAATTGACTTCATTTGTCATCCAACTTTATTACATGTTTGCCCTTGAGCCTCAGCCCTGCCCTTTGGAGCCACACGGATAACTCATTCATCCATTCCTACAACAAAACTTTATTGACTGCCTTCTATGAGCACAGCACTGGGGTTACGAGTCTGTCTGAACAAAACAGACGTGGTCCCTGTATTCATGGAGCATCTACCAGGAAAGGACAGTTGAGCTCATGGAGGATGGCTTGCTCCATCAACCTCTGGATTACAAACTGAGAAAACCTTGGCTGTGCTCTTTTGACAGAATAAGTTCAACAGTTTTATATATGAGAGGTTTTCAGGTATTTGAAAACAGCTATGCTGTCCTTCCTGAGTCTTCTGGTCTTCCTCAGCAATCTCAGTTCCATCAGTCTGTACTAGACTTGGCTTAGGGTCTTTCACCATTCCAGCAGCATCCCTTTGTACATATACTCCTATTGTCAACCTCCCTCTTAAACGGGTGGAGACCACAACCAAGACGTGTTCCAACCCCTGTGGAGCAAAATAATCACCCTTGTGCTGGATACTCTACTTCTTTAGCACAGGCTACAAACATAAACATTCCTTAGCATTATGTTAAGCTTGCAATCAAATGTAGTTGAACTATGCTGCGATCCCTGACAGTCACTTCATATGTTCATGTAATTATTTTGTATCTGAATGTAGAATTTTATACTTACCATATATTTGTTAGCATTAGTTATGGTCAATTACTCCTGTCTATGTAAGGTATTTCTGTATATTGATTGTGCCCTTCCTTCAAATTTCTTATCCTTTCTAAGTGTCATGTTTTCCACAAATATGAGAGTATGCCCATAGGCTCTCATCAGCTTGAAGACCACCCTCTGGAGCCCTCTTGCATTTCTACAGCATTTTGTGTCTAACTCCTTTACAACACTATATTATTGCCTTACTATTACTATTGTTATTTTTACACATCTCTTTGCTCATTCAACTGTGAGTTATGCAAGGTCTGTGGCTTATCTATCTTTGTATCTCTGGTGCCGAGTCCAATTCCTGACACAGAATATGCTTAAAAGAAAAACTGATTAGTCTGAAGAATGAAGGAGTAAATGAGCCATTCAACCACTTATATCACCCAGGCCACATTCCTCTATCTTGGCCCCAGGGCTGCCATAAAGAACTGTCAGATGCTTATTGGAATACAAATCTATAGCTGTCCCAACTCTTCTACCTTCCAGGTTCCTTCCACTTTGGTTAAAAGTCATTATTTCTCCATGCCTCAGATTCCCCATAGGTGGACTGTCAACGCTTATCAAGGCTAGTAAATGAAATACGTATAAAAGTGCTTTATAAAACTGCAAAATATGCAAATGTAAGATGTAAGCCTTACCTTATTCTAGCAGCCTTATCAAAAAAAGGAAATTGTGTTTATTGACCTTGCAGGAGCTTGTGGCTTGTGGCTTCCATTTAGGGGCAGGAAGCAAGGCCTCTGAAAAGACTGGCAGGGAAACTTTAAGGGGTGAAGCCTGGAGCCAAATCCACCAGCCTCTGGCTCCCTGTGGAGAATGGCTCTGATGGAAAACATGCCTCCTATAAGGAGGGCCTTTTCTCTTGGCTGGTCTTTGGGGGTTTTCCAAATTCCATGGTATAGGGTCCAGAGAGGGTCTCCTGAAGGTCTTTGTTTGGGTGGGCCCATGATACATCTTTAGTAGGCTATCGAAGTTCACACCATGTGAATAGAGGAATTATCCTTTGCGCTGGGAAAGAAGGAAGGGAGGAAAGTCAGGAGATAAGCAGACAGGTACCCCTGCCCTGTGGAATGGATACCAGCATGTGCAGGGTTTGCTCTGGTACAACAGGATATCCTTGTGAAGAACCAGCTGCCTGCCACTGTTAATGGGTATCTTTTTTTCTGTCTGGGCATTTCCCTGCTTTTGGTATTACTATCTTAGTGAAGCTATAAATACCACACCACATTGCATGAGTCATCCAAATAAGAGGTAGGTCCTCAGCCACCTGGATTCATGAATTCTGAAGCTAGGTTTCAGCTTGGCTGGAGAATCCACTTGTCTTGTGGCCTTCCTCTTCTTGACTTACAAAAGAGTGTTTGAGAACACTTGAAAATGGAAAAGAAAATTTGCCTTTCTTAGGAGGAAACAGCCATCCCTAGAGAGAATCCCAAGCTGAGATCAGTAGTAGTACTGTTAGCATTGGCCAAAAGGTCCAGCTTGTCTATGAGGCCATGTGTTTTTTCTTTGTCATTGTACCCCCAGACACATAATCTAGACTGGGTGGATCTAGCTCCTGCATTCCACCTTAACAGTCTTCCTTCATAGCCGTCCTTGGCTGATTTCAATAAGGTGGGTCGTATAATGAGAAATTACCTACTACTACTCTGCTATTGTTAGACTCAAATGAATAGTGCTCACTAAGAAGTCCACGTCCAAGAATAAAGCCAGAAAAAGGAACTCAGAGGTACAGGGGTGTGTGGGGAGGGGGGGGGGTTCGACTGTAATTAACATCAGAAACCTAACTCTGAAAACTTGTTTCTATATCTTTTGCTCCCACCCTCTAACTTAATTTCTTTTTAAAAACGTTACTTTCAAAAATTTCTAACCTTGATGGCAGAAACAGAGAGTAAAAGCATTCTTTCTGCGGCTGGGTGCATCCCGGGGGAGACAGTGGCAGTAACCGCGGACAGGCTGGCACTGTTAGAGTCTGAATCCTGAGAGCAGAGCTGGATCCCTTCCAGACGACTTGACCCCACTGCAACCTGAAGTCTGCCTTGGGAGATACTCCAATACCCTCCACCTTGAGTCATCTCTTCCTACTTATTGCTGGAGTCTTGGGCACCTGGCTGTAGTGGACGTGAGGAGGGTCCGAGATCCCTTCGCAGGTCATAGAAGACTGTCAGGACCTGGGGACGCTGGAACCTCTTGCACTTTCCCCAGACGGAGACCCGAGACCTGGTTCGTGCGTGGTGTGTGTTTACATCATCCTGGGGAGCTAGGACCTTCCTTTCATCACTTGGGGAGGACAGCAACCATCGGTTTAGCAATTGCTACCACAGGCACTTCTGGAGGTATTTCAGGGCATTAAGGAAAATCGCGCGTGTGCGGACAGGGGCGTTTGCGCTACCCGGAAGGAGCCGCGGCACGCGCCACCTGGGAGCCGCACTTCCTGCGAGGTTTCCTCGGGAGGTGGCGCCACAGCCCGTCGCTGCGCCCCGGCTGCCCGTCTGCCCCAGCGGAACTCTGGCTTCGCAAATGCCAGGTAGAGCGAGTCGGTGGCCTCCGCCCGAGCCCTGGCCGGGACCCCAGCAGTAGTGTTTCCTGGGTGCTCTGAGCCGCGGAGCGTGGAGGTCCGGGAGCCTGACGCGGGCCTCGGAACCCCACGTTGCGGCTCTCAGGGCGCGCAGAAGGCGTGCCGGAGCCCCAGCACCTACGCGCCCTCGACCTGGGCCGTCTCCCGCCGTGTCGACCCAGGCGCCAATTGTTGGGCCACGGATGCCCTTGGTGCCTCAACGGGAGCGCCTAGGCAGGCCTTGGCCGATGACTGGTAGGAGATGAGGGGTGAGCTGGGAGCCGATCCCCCACATCTCCTTTGCCGTGGGGAACCCTAAGCCTGCTCGCGGTGACCACAGGGTCACAGAGACCCTGTGTCTGAGCTCTTTAGGGATTCAGAATAGGCAGTTCGTAAGTCCTAGAAGGTCTGCGGGTTTCCCGCCTACGGAGAACTCAGCGGTCGCGGCTGCGGCGGCAGCCGCTCGGGCAAAGCCAAGCAGGGGTCGGGGAGCATTGCCCGGGGAAAAACCATGCGGGTGGCAGCGCTCTCTCTGCAAACAAGTGGACTTTACTCTTAGCTCCGCAGATCGGGCTCAGCGCTCGGGTTTCGGATCCGGGGCTCTGGAGGCCTCGGCCCGCGGGAAGGAGACGCGTAGTGGGCACCTTCGCACCGGGCTGGAGGTCCCGCACTGCTGCGGGTGCTGCTTACCAAGCCTGAGAAGGAACGGATTCAGCGCGCTGGGGAGAGTTACCGGAGGTCCGAGAGAGGGCGATATTTACCAATCCCTTCCCCTAGAGCAACCTTGCAAATTGGGGATGCTTAGGGGTGGAGGATTCGCACAAGTCGGTCCCGGGAAAGTCGGGAATCGAGGGCCTTCCTCAGGGGGCCTGCCGGACACCAGAGCAGGCTCTTTAGCTCCCGGTCGGGGGAATGGGACAAGTGGGCGCGTCCAGTTTTCCAAGTTTCGTCTTTGCCTCTCGGTCTCCTCCCGCTACTCTGGCAGCTCTGCCGCCAATCTCCCCGCCAGGTCACAACCCTCGCCTGACGGAGAGTAGCTGTATGAAGGGCGCAGACAGCAGAGGCTTCGTTTTTGTACAATTTTTCGTTACAGCTCTCTTCATCCAAATCGCAGGACATTATTCTCGGCTTCATTTCCACATATTTGACAGAAGACGAGGAAGTACTTGCATATGCAGACTTGAATCTGAACCTGAGAGCTGACGCTTATGAATTAGGCACTTGAGAGTTCATGGTTCGGCTCTGGGGAGCATTTCTGGAAATGTGTTTGAGGGCAATCCGGCAAGCAAAAGGCCCGGTCCAATCCTCCTTTCTTCCTTTGGGACGATTCAGGGTAGAACGAAATGTGAGGTCTCCTAAATCGTTAAGATCCTCTGGTCAGCTAGAAGAGTCTTAAGTAACTTGTTTTATCTTTGAGACCATTATCCGTCCCTGAGCGCCTAATTATGCAATAGCCGCTCGTGGGGGGGGGGGGCGGTAAACAGATATACATAGACTAGCATTCAAACACGTGTTTCTGGAGTACACTATTGTCAGACACTCCCCCAATATTTATTTTATTAAGATCCCGTTTAAAATCTATTTTAAAAGTCATTACATATTCTTGCAAAGTTAGTTATACACATCATTCAGTTATGAATAAATAATTTCCTTGTAGTCCCGGAATTGCCGACCTAATGGAAGAGAAGACTTGAGGACTTTTCACCCGTCAATAAAGAGAAGAGGACTTTATGACTGGGGTGAAAAGGGGCTGGTGAGCTAAGCCAATGGGGCAGCAGACCTTTACTATGTGCAAAAGCATTCAGACACATGGCGACCCATTCGCAATAAAACTTTATTGATGATCGTTTGAAAGTTATGGCAACTCCAAGGTTATAAAACTTGTCATAAAATACCAAGCAGTCATTAGTTTACCTGACCTCATTTCAATATAAACTTCCACAAAACATTTTATTTTGTTCCTTCCTATAAGTGGGGGAAAGAAATGGAGGAGGTTAGAGACACAGTGGCCCATTATTGAGAACCCAAGTTCTGCAATTTGACACTCTGACCTTCATCCCTGCAAATAAAACAGTGAAATCCACATTTTTTGTTCTTTTCTATCAATATTCTTGTAGAAAAGAGATTAACAGTAGCTATTTTTTGGTCCAGTCGTCCATTTTTAGCACATAATCTGTGTTCAAATTTGGATGGAGAGTTGTTTCTCTTTGGAAGATCTTGCAGGATATCTTTAACAGTCGTTAAAGAGTATTTGCTCCCTGAGCTATGCATAAGAAGCCTAAGAAGCAAATAACCACACATTTGGCATGTGACCTGAGAAATAAATTGTTTAAAATATTCAATTGGCTTTTACAGTTATTGAGGAGTCAGATGAATAGCCCATCTCCTCCATACCTCCAATCATAGGCTTAAAGAAAACGCAGCTGCCCTAGTTGAGATCACTTAGAATTGTACTGCAGAAAAGAAGCCAAACTGAGGTCCTGAGAAAGCTCCAGGAGATAACTAGCCTGAACTCTGTCAAAAATCATCATTGTTTCTGGTACAACTGTACCTTGTACATTGTGTCTGGTACAACTGTATATATATGGACTTAAATCACTGATCAGAGAAAGAACTGGCAACAAAACACTGATGACTTTGAGTAGCTTCTCATCTCCCCAAGGTCCTCCGTGACAAAGCCCCATGCTCCCCCAATACATACAACTAAGGTCAGTCTAGCTGCTTTTAGGGCAAATAGATTTGTGAGCAAGCACAGGTGGCAGAGGTCGACCTTGTGTTAGCTGCATGCTAATATCTCCCAAACATGTAAAGGTCTATATATACTTTTCACTGATTGTTTAAAATATAAGCTTCAAGATAGATCCAGGCATATATACAGTTATGGTTGTTTGGGAATCTAATACAAAGAATGCTAACTGCTTTGTGACCTCACTGGAACTCATCTTGGTAATGTTATGCTTAGTTTCCTAGTGTGCCTTAAACTGTTTCAGGGATTTCATGAAATTTTAAATAGAAAAGAAGTTTTAAAAAAGCAAAATCTTATGTAAAATGCTGCTTTCTTCCAGAGCATGTATGGGAGTGTTTTGTGTGTATTTGAGAGGGAAAAGTACTATCAGAGAAAGGGGGTCGAGATGGAGCTAAGGGAAGAGAGAAGTATATGACACAGTACTAATTAAAGGGCAAACTCTCCTGATGTCTAGAGCTTTCCCTAGTTGGTGGGTACAAGTTGCAATAATTCGGGTCACCATCCATCTCTGTTTTTAGGCACAATGATGACATCCATTAAAAGATTCTGTGTTTCCCCAGTTTAGCACTGACTTCCTGGAAGGATAGAGAAGGGGCTTGTGGACCTATGAAGCAGCTCATTGGCTGAACAGTGTATTTATTAGACTTTAGAAACAAGGGATCTAGATTTATTCTTTTGACATTTTGGAGAAGTTCACATAGTTATAAGAGAGAACATATACAGAGATAAGATAGCAAATTGTTCTTATAATTGGTTTCATTAAAATTTATTGAGATACATACATACATAAATGTATTGGTGATATGCACGTGGCAACAACAACAATGAATTTATACTGTTTGTAATCCTTCTGCTATTAATTCCAACATTCATTTTGCTTTTCCTAGATGCCTTAAGGGTATGGTATAAAGGAGAAAATTTTCTTTATTTTAATCAGCAACAAAAATATTTCATTCTCCTTCCATCTTCCTTCTCAAAATAACTATTCTTCACCAAAAAAAGGTCATTTAGAGTCTACACAGATGTTCACTAATTCACATTCACCTGAATGATCTCCATTCAGCGCTATTTAAGCATGTTTACCAGAAAGGCTTGGTTACCAAAGAAGCATCCATTTGGATTCACCTTTCGGAGCTCGCCCTTACCCCATACTCTAGGAAAGGCATGGAAATTACCTGAGTAGATTTTTAAAATAGTTTTCATGTCAAGAAGTTGTGAAATGGCAGCATGTCACGGACATGCTTCTTTTTCTTATATTCTTCCCTGTTTAGAGATGTGCAGGTTATTAGATGCTCTCCAATGCCATCTGTTCCTTCAAACTTCACCCATACTTGCTTTCCTGGGTGATCTGATTCATTAAGACTTAACTACATAAAGAGAAGTATGTCTTCAGAGTGGCAGCGGGTGGCGGGGGTGCTTACAAATATCTTTGAAGTTTTTTAGATGGCTGGGTGGTAGAGTTGTGAAATCCCAGACTGTGACTTGAGTTCTGTACAGATGACATGTACAGACTGCATAGCTTTGCCCGCATCATTTCTACTGGCATAAGAAACTTTCCCATATGAGGGGAAAAAAAAATGCAGCTTTTATGTAGCATCATCCAAGTGCATGTTATTCATTCTTCCTATATAATTCAATATATATTATACCTCAAGGGTATATTTTCCCTAATGAGACTAATTTGCTTTAATAGGCATAATAATGACTCCACTGTACCTAATACCTTTATCCCCAAACACTTTCATGTGACTTAGCAGTTCCATGATGAAACACACGGATCATGTGCATGTGTGGCCAGGAGCTGTGGTTCATCTTACACACAACTGTACAAATTTAACCTTCTGCTTTCTGCATTTAGTTGTTTGTTTGTTTGTTTGGTTCCCTTTGGTACTGGGCACACTTGGGAAACAGAAAGTTTTAAGGAGATTTTGTCTCACAGTTAAAATATAAACAAGTCTGCTTCTAAAGGAAAACTCATGCAAACTTTCTGTCTACCCCTCCACTCATTGGAGGAGACTTTGGAAGTAAGAATTCATATGTAACTTTGCGACATCTGAAATTCCAGCACAGAACTTAAATAACAACACGTCTTTCTACTGTATATTCTCCTCTTGGGAAACATATAAATAGATACATGCATTTGGTTCTAAAACAAAAAGTTAAGGAAGTGAGGAGAAAAATACATCTACTCACATCAGTTACCATTTGAGGATTTCATTTTATGCCAGAGTTGAAGAGCTTATAAAACTGACTCTGAATGACAAAACTCTCTGAATTTCGTATGTGGAAGATTTGGGAGGTATGCAAATATTTATAGCACATCTCTATCTTGTTTTGGGTTGGCTTTTTGTTACCTACAAGTAAATTTTGCTTTCTCTGTTTAAACCCATTTACCAGTACAAGCAGTACAATAACTCTCACCTTGCAAGTAACCACTGAAATCTACTGGTGTGAGGCATTCAAACTGCAAATGGAAAATCTACCCAGTCAAGTGGTGCTACAGTGCTCTCCCTTTAAACACAGCAGCAGCACTGCCTGGCTGCTGGAATGGCCATGCTGGGGAGGCTTGTAAATGTTCCATGTATTATACAGCCTAGGCAGAGAGGGTGATTTAACCCAACTAAAAGAATTTTAACTTTTCTATTTCCTGACTTTCAGGGGTTTAAATTTTTAGCCTTAAACTGGCATTATTGAAGGTTTTTTACATTGAGTAATGGGATCATTATTTCTCCCCCCACTGAAAGAGGTTCCTCCAAGAACAGAACCATGTGGCTAGGCAGAATTCAATCCCAAAGGGAATTGCATAGGAATCGCTCAGGCAATAAAAACTACTTAGGGAATTTGTATTGTCAGCTTGCCAGAACATCAGATTCACACCTCTGGTCCTGCAGGAAGGTGCTAGGGGACTTTTTAAAGCTCCCCTGTTGCCGTGACCTTGGCTTTCTATCCTTACAAGAAATGGCTCACTGGTCAGCCACTGTCATGGGGTAGGCTTTTGATCCTGCAGGAAACAGAACCAGCCTTGTTCTCCCAATCCTCTATCTGCCCTGGGAGTCTTTCAAGAGTGGCAGCCACACGGTTGTATGTAGCCTCCACATCATACATAAAACCCTGGCCCAGCATTTCTGGTGCTAATCTCTGGTTGTTGTAAACTCTCTCTCTGCCCCCTACAGCCATTAAATCTACAGGCTGGATAGGATACAGCACCATAACAACAACAGCAACAACAACAACAACAACAACAACACCAACACCTTAACATGTAAGAACTGCGATAACACAGAATTGTAGAAATTGGGGTAAAATACAAAGCATTGGTATTGTCTAAAAAACCCTTCCTTATTTTCCTAAGTTTCCCCCTCAAGAAATTTCTTTTTTCTTTTGTTTCTACTATACTGATCCTTACTCATTATAATGGTTTTGTTAAATGCTGTCCCCCAAAAAGATTTTTATTAAATGCTCTACCAAAGTTGATCTGCATTATTAAGATATGCACTTAAGCATCTTTGTAGACCTTTTAAAATATGAGGAACTTTTACATGTGCGAATTCCTATATAACATCAACAGACCTTTTAAAAATTATTTTTTCACATTTGCACAAAGGACATACATGTACTGAACAAAACTGATAGCACTTATGTGGGTTTTCCTGAAAAAGAATTTAGAGTCACTCGTATTAATTTAGAAACCATTTCATTTGAATTTAAAAAAATGAATCATGAAAAGGACATTTTTTCCCCTCTTTCCTCAGGAAGAAAAAAATTTTTTTAGATTAATTTAATCTATAAAGATGTATCTGTTTTGTCTCTCTTGGCTTAGAAAAATGACTCTTTTGAGAGGTTACATTTATTTCTTTTTTTTACATTTCTCTTCTTTAGACTCTATGTTCTCACTGAAAACCACACTGTTGGATCTCTTGGCAATTTTTTCCATAAGTATCCTCCAGTCGTGTCAATGGCGAAATGATGACAGTCTGTGTTCCCACTGACTCGGACACGACTCAAATGTGACTGACCCTGAGGAAAAGGTGGGATGTCGTCTCTTTCACTGGTCGTGGGGGGCAGGCAGAGTTTTTAGACTTGACAGGACCGCTGTGCTGGCAGAGGGAGGAGAAGAGAGTGCATCCTGAATGTAGCAAGTGGGCCTCTTGGTTCCACAGCCTTCATCAGAGGGGCCTACCTGAAACTCTCCGGTCTCAGGAAGGGCTGAACCCAGCCAGGAAGAAGACAAGTGATGTGTGTCCCGCTCTACTGATGCTGTAGATTGCTGGGATACAGACCCTTGCTGCAAGAATACAGTCAGACGACTCCTGGCCTGCAGGGCTTTGGTGACCCCAGCCAAGACGGGAGCGGCCAGATTCTGGTGTGGATCGCAGTTTCTCTCAGAAACCGGAAAACACCAGCTTGGAATTTCACAGCCCGGGTCCTAGTCCCAAATGGAAAGCACCTTCCCTACCCAATCCCTACTCAAAGATCACCTAGCAAATTCCTCGTGGGCCACAGCTAGAGAGCATTTTCCCAATACAGTAAAAGTGACCCCTGCTTCTATTTACTTTGTGGTCTTCTCTTTCCCTGGCTACCACCTCTCCCAGGGTGCACTGAAATTCTCTTAACATTATAGTTTTTAAAATGAGATGGTTTATATCTTCTCTGTATCCCGGATAACTAAGAGTTGAGCTGGGCTACAAGATGCAACCCAGAACAAGAAAAGCGTAACTGTAGTCCGGAGTCCTGGGAGAGAGCTTGGCTAACTGGCTAGCTACCACGCACAGTTCGGAGGCACTTGGGTGCAGCTAGCTGTGTTAATTACGGGTTCTAATTTTATTGCGGCTCGACTCCTCCTGGTTTGTCCCCACTATAATGCTCTTAAAAAGAAACACCCACAGGCACACACCACAACGAATCCCCAAGGAAGACAAAGGTAGATTTCTCTGCCTGGGGGGTTGACACTCTGAGAGCGCCTGGGGAACCAGAAGGGCAGATTCACGCATCCGGGAACAGATCTCAGCGAAGAGCAGCTAATTCCGGAGTCTTCTCTGTCCTCCTTAGTGTTCCTCTTCCTGCAGTTCAGCGGAGGCGCTCCCGGGGCACGCTGCCGATACCCACAGTACCTGTGGTCCGGTGCCCAGGCCCTGTAGTAGCCTGAGTCTGCAGAGGGCAGTGCACGCAGCCGGCGCCTGATAACGGGTTTCCTGTCCTCACCGGGTCAGTCCCGACCTCTTCGGCGGTGGCGTGAAGTGTCGTGGAGTCTGTATACAGTGAGAATGCAAGGGTACAGGCCCTCTTTGCCGCAGGTTCTTGGCGTCCTTAGGTGGGTTTCTCCCCCTAAGTGATAGAGGCGGGAAGGAGGAGTGTCCAATGTCCATGCTGACACCTGCGGTAAGGGGGCTTCTCTCTGTGCTTCAGCAAGAGCTGTGCCTGCAGAATAGGGAAAAAGGGAGAACAACGACACTGGGAGCATGGTGGGGTTTGCACTCCCGTCTGCTTCATGAATCGTGTGATCTCATTTAATCTGTTTTGTGGGCTTTTATTTAATGTCAGTCTCTGTTTTATCTCTTATGACACTGGAAAGGTAGTATCTCCTTTGTATGGTTATTGTGGTGCTTGGGTGTTGTAAGCCCTCAGCAAATGGTAGGATGAGCCAGAGGACCATGGTCTCATCACTCCCTTTCCTTTAGAGGAGCCTCTTGGCAGTTTCCAGTTTTCCGCTGTAGAACAGAGACAAGTCACAGAACCGTGGCGCTGAATAGCCTCTGGGGATAGCAAGAGGATGGAGCCCTGCAGTATTTGGAAGATGAGCTTTGGGTGAATCATGAAAAGACTAATGCTCGAGTTTGCCTTGGAGTGTTGTAGAGGAAGGTATGGGGATTTGGAGCCCAGTGGAGAATTGGGGGTGAAGGAGGAATTGGAAGAGGAAACTAAAAATTTCGGGCTATAGATGTTCTGTGGATTTTCAAAGGCCTTTCCCAATCTTTGCAAAAAATTACTGTGGGAGCATCATCAAAACTGACACCTGTAGGTGGCGCTATGAAGAGGTGACTTGGCCGGGAGAGAGGTAGCCAGGGACTTAAGGACTGCAGCAGAATTTCCGTGACTCCGACCCTGACTCTGCTCCCGACCCTTCTTCCTGTTTTCAGAGGGATGGTGAGGACTATGCAGCAAGAATCTCCGCTTTCAAGGTCAGCGCAGGGCTAGGTGGTGGTGGAATTTGCGCAGAGAAGGAGACAGGTTGGAAATCCCGCGCCTCAACCGCACCGAGCTGGGCAGCTCCACCACTCTCTCCATTGCCCGGTTGTGAGCACTCGCCCGGAGGGAACCGCGAAGTGAGCGAGCCTGTTCTCTGCATCACCGAAAATGGGAGGAACGCCAGTGCTTAGCTCCAAGACTGGCCCACAGGTCGATTTCGGCTTCTTGAAGCCTGCAGGCAACTCCAACTTGACAAGAAAGCTGAATTCAACATAATCTGGACCAAGATGGGGAGGGAACCTGGAGGACTTTGCATTTGCTCGAGAGCCCAAACCAAGGCTTAGACGTGCGGCCTGGTTCGTATTTATCTTTTCCAGACAGCCATTGGGCCAATCGGGTCTTCGGAAGGAGGCAACCCCTCTGCCCTTACAGGGACCCTGAGGGCAGGGTCTTTTAAGAGCCCCGCAAAGCTTTTCCCACACGCAGCGGCCACTCTCTTGAGCTGCTTCAGCTCAAGGCTGTAGAGTGACTGCGGACGGTGTCCTCCTCTTGGTATGGCTCCTACAGATGCTTAAACCCAGGCGAGACGAAGTGCCCTCTCCCTCTGACAAGGAGGCTCAGCCTGGCCTCCCAGAAGGGATCCTCCCTGTCCCTGCCCCCAACCGGATCCGATCCTTGATAGCACTTGCGGGATCGCAGCCACAAGTTTTGGTCTTTGCACGCGCGCGCACGCACACACACACACACACACACACACACACACAATGTGTTCTCTTTCATTTGCGGATTTAATAAACAAATGTAACCATATCACATGGGGCTCCGAGCCGTCCTTCTGAAAGCAATTCCGCTGTTGAAAACTGAAAAATGGGTGTAATTTGCGTTCAGAAAGTGATGTTAGGGTCATGGCAATTTCCCGGGCCGTTATTTATTTTTACTTTAAAGTCTTTAGGGAAGATTTGCTTATATACTCGGAAACCTTCCAATGCGAGAGTACCAGCAATCCGGTTCGCCTTCAACGCTGCGGGGGGGTGGGGGTGGGGTGGAGAACAATTACTGAGTGACGCTAATATGGGGAAACTGAAAAGAAATGTCGATTGTTTTTATTGTAACAGAAGGAGTGAACAAACAGAAAAACCAACCCCGGGTGATCGGAAACAGGCAGGCGGGGAATTAAAAGCGGGTCTCAGGCGGCAACAGGCCCCTCCCCTGCCCTTGGAAGGAGAAAGCGGGTGAGGAGCGCTCTCAGCCCCAGGGGCCAGTCGCACGGCCCGCAGCGGGATTTCCGCGCTCTGGCCGGACCCCGCACGCTGCTACCCTCCGGGGAAAGGGTCTTGAATCGTAAGCAACGACAGGAAGGCGGAGAGGCGGCAGGGAGGCTTTGGCGATTCTCGGAGAATCTTCTGGGCTCCTTCTGGGGGCCGCACACCCCCGCCCCTGTCGCCCCACCTCCACTTGGGCTGGTACGTCCCGCGGCGTCCGCAGCCCGGTTAAGTCCAGGCCTGCAGGTCAGTGTGTGGGCACCTCCACACTCCAACCCGGGTCCCCGGCTGGGGCTGAGGGCCCTGGCGGTCTGTCTCTCCTTCATCCCAGAAATTTCCGCTGTGGCCACCTCTGGCGACTCCGCCCGCTGCTTCAAGCGCAGATCCCGCCTGGCCCGCAGCTCAGCGTGGACCCTCCCTCGCCTTAGGCACGGGGTGCGCTTCCGGCTGCCACGTGCCGCAAGCAGTCGCGGGGAGGTCGAGGGGGCGGAGGAGCTGCCGCTGACCCCGTGTGGCCGGGACAGGGCAGTGGGCAGGTCGGGCTTGGAACCCGTGGCCCAGGCGTTAGCAGCGCAGTTTGGCGAGGACCGAAGTCCGGCCTCTTTTTCCGCTCTCCGCCGCGCTCTTTTACTTACCCTGCAAGAGAGCTCCTTTGGGAGGACCGGGGGCGAGATCTTGTTTCTACCTCCTTCCCTCCTCACAAGGCTGGAAGACGTGACTGTGCTCTGGAAACGCGTCCTGGAGCTCAGACTCTGCCTCCTCTCCATCCCTCGGAGCTCCCTGGGTAGGGCGAGAAGTGGGCACGGTCGGCTGTGCCTGCCCTGGCTCCTGACCCCAGGAGGAAGGCAGGTCGGAGGCATCTGCCCCTTAATATTCTTCTCTGTCAACCCTGCTCTTCACTAGTGCCACTGAGAACAGCCGGACCCCTCTCCTGCGCGTACACACGCCCATCTCTCATTCTATCCTCCAGCCGCAGCCCTAGCTGACCCGCGGACTCCGGGAAGCAGCCCAGGGTGTTGGTCAGGGTTGGAGAGCGAGGAAAGAGTTCCCCTTCCTCAGCAGCCTGTAGCGCCGGGGTCCCGCCGCGGCAGTCGCCCCCGCGGGCGCCATCTACCAGGCTGCTCGAGGGCGGCTTCGGATAGAGCCAGATTCCTGTTCCTTCTCGTCATCTCTCCTCAGACCCGGCCTGTGCCGAGAGGGGGGCACCACAGGTTACCGTCCGCGGCACTGGGACCGCTGACAGATTTATGAAGACTTTACAGCATCTGGCCTGGGCCCGAAGTGGCAGGGCAGAGGTCCAGCCTAAGAGACGCGCTGCGGGCTAAAGGGCTAAAGTTCCCCCAGCCGCGTGCCCCGGGGGAGCGGGGGTGGGGGGTTGGGGAGGGGGGCGCGAGCTGCCCCTGGAGTCCGGGGCCCTGGCTCCCTCCCCTCTGGCGGGTGTACACGTCTGTCCCCGCCGGTGCCGGGCATAGGGATTCTCCCCGCTGCGTGTAGTCTTCTCCTTCCCACCCTCCCCGGCTAGCTTCCAGTCTCCCACAGAGTAAATATTTACCCAGAGGACGGATAGCCCCTCGGAGGAGGCCTCGACAGTACCCTGGAAGGGCTTTTGGCTTTTCACCGGCCTGTATCAGCTGCAGCCCTTAACTGGTTGTATTTTGGTTTTGGTCTCTTAGTAGAAATTCTTTTAGTAGATATTCTTCCGATCTCTGTGTAATCTTCTGGGTCCAGAGCCGGCAGTTACAAGGGAGCAATGACCCCATCTGCCCCTTGCTCTTTCTCAAAGTCCTCATCTTTAGAACCACCGTCGAGGCTTACTGGCCCTTAATGTTTCTCTCTCTCCTGCCGGCCCGCCCTCTAGCCCTCTTTCCCTTCTTCAGGTCACTCGTCTCTCTTTCGTTGGGGGTCTTCGATTTGCCGGCTACCTGACTGCAGCACTCATTGTGCGTCCCCAGGAGGATTTAAAATCAGTCCCTTCCTCTAGGATCCTTCACCTCTGTCTCTCCCCTGAAGCTTTGATTCCTTTTGCCCCCGAAGTTGGGGCCTCAGTTTGCCGCAGGTTCTTCTTAGTGTCCCTAAACACCGAAGATGCTCGCCAGCTCTTCAGAATGTCCTGGGCTGAGAGCACGGAACACCCGAACTCGCCGGCGTGATGAGGGCCTGCCGCGCTCCGAGGAGCCCCAGCAGAGGCTGCGCCACAATGATCATGCCCTGCCACGGCCAAGTCCCAACAGGTGGAAATGGAGAGAGAGAGTGACAGACCTATTTGGAAGCGCAGGATATGTGAGGTAGCTGAAGGAGTTTACAGATGAACGAGAGGGATTTGTGTGTTAGGTACACCTAGCCAGAGCTCTAAACAATGAGAATCTCAGAATCACTCTGGGTTGGTGCTGTAGAACCACTATAACCTCTAAGAGCGCATAGACCCACATCCCGGCACTGGGTCTTGCCAGCCGGAAGGTGGACTAGCCCATTACCTACACCGCAGACCAGCAAAGTCAGCGAGGCGCTCACTGGGAGCGCACGAGCGGTGTGGAGTCTGAGCAAGAGGTAGAGCTAGTCACTGTGCCTGTTTGTGTGTGTGTGTGGGGGGGGGGGGGAGAGGGGTCAGGGAGCTTCGTGATCCAGAAGCCCAGGATGTTCAATCTTTCTCACAAACCTCAGTCCTAAGCTCCTCTCTGATACCTCAGTCTCAACTAATTTGCACCCAACCCCCGAGATGGAATTGCTGCATTAAAAATCTTGGATTCCCAAAGCACCTCTGCGGAGTAAAATACCAGGCAGTGCCAAGCAATAGGTAGTGAGGGTCAGACGAAGGTGAAACCGCTATCAAGTCAAATTGCGAGAAATTTTATTTATTTATTTATTATTTTTATTTATTTTTTATTTTTTTAACGTTTATTTATTTTTGAGACAGAGAGAGACAGAGCATGAACGGGGGAGGGGCAGAGAGAGAGAGGGAGACACAGAATCGGAAGCAGGCTCCAGGCTCTGAGCCATCAGCCCAGAGCCCAACGCGGGGCTCGAACTCACAGACCTCGAGACAGTGACCCGAGCTGAAGTCGGATGCTCAACCGACTGAGCCACCCAGGCGCCCCACGAGAAATTTTAAACAATTGAAACAAACAAAAAAGGCAGACATGCTCAAGTATTTCTGGTTGTGAGACTTTTCACAGGAATCAAGCATAAGGAATTAAGGGTGTTTGAATTCATCTTTTTTTTTTTTTAATCTTCCAAGTCTTCCTTACCTGTAAATTTGAAGTTAGACTGCGGCCCCAACAACAGAAGCATGAGGATCTGGAGATGGCTCTCCGTTTCAAAAAGCACAGATGATCATTCGCTTTTCTGGCTTCTGGTCACTTACTGGTCCGGAATCTGGGCCCAGTCAGCTTCCCTGTTTGTTGACCAGAGCCACACACATCCCTTGGGATTGTGGGAAGATCAACACGAGTCCTGTGTGCACGAGAAGTAGCGTTTTGACTGTCAAGTAGCAGTAGCAGTATCCTCGACCAGAAGCAGTACAAACACCCAAGTTCATTAAAGATGTTCCCCATCTAGCTTTTAATTTTGACTAGCATTCCCCATAACCCCTACTCAAAATGTGATCAGCTTTGGCCGCCAACAAGAGTACTTTACTCTTTAGATTAGACTTAGAGTGATCGAAAGTGAAAATTCAGAAGTAGGCTGCCCCGCAGGGCCTCTGGTAACTAAACAGAAGACCGGGGGATTACTTGTATGCGCAGTCTCAGTGTTCAACTTTCTTGGGACCGAGTCTTTTTGATTAAACCTTTCACTGGTGGGGGGATGCCAGCAGATCTTGGCATCAGGTACCAGCAGACCGGTATCGCGGCTGAGCAATGTGGTGTGCTGGGCTCCAAGGAGAGTGCCCCTAGCACAGGCAATCGTCGACCCCTTGTGCGTAAGTTCTCGGCGCACCGCGCACGGCCAGGGACTGGAGCCTGTGTGGCTACGGTTTGGCCCCGCGCTTCTGGATGAACCCATCAGAGGCTGCGTTAGGAGGCTAGTCACGGAGACAGAAGAAGGGTCTCCACCTGGCGGTCGCAGTGGCCCCCATCTCCGGCTCGGTCTCTCCTAAACCTCCTGGTCTTTCCGAGGGGCCTACCATCTCACACCTGTGCTCTCGCCACCTGGCATAGGCTGGAGTGAGGTAGCCTCTGCCGGTAACAGGTTCTTCTCCAGACAGCCCCTGGAGGCCCGCATGACGGGCAATTCTAAGAACCACTGCCCCTCGTAATGGTGGCCCCCCACCTCCCACCTGGAGTTTTAACTTCAATTCTGAGGCATCTGTCCCTCCTCCCCTCCTAGAAGTCTCTTCAACCCCTTCTCCCTTTGAGTCTCTCAAATTCAGACCAAACGCTTTCATTTGCTTATTCAGCATTTTTATCAGCCCGATTGTGTTGTCTGTTTGCGCTGCTCCTGGGAAGGTGTCAAACTCCCATTTTCATTGTATTTAGTCACCCAGGTGCAGAGCAAGCTTGAAAGAGACAGCGGAAGGACTTTCCCGGACTGCACTGTCGCTCAGCTGGCCGCACCAATCACCACGCAGCTTGCCCTCGGACCCTCCTCTTTGAGGGCGTGTCCCTGGTGAGTGATTGACGGAGCCGCCCGGCCCAGCTCAGGCCAGCCCACGTTGCTGCTTAGATTGAAATGCAGAACTCTAGCCTCTTTCATCGGGGCACAGACTTCCTTTTACTCCTTCCTTTTGCACTCTCGCCGCCTCCTCCCGGGAAGAAGCGGAGGCACCGGCGGCCCGGGGCAGCGACGAGCCGGGCCACTGAGGCTGTGCGAAAAGTTACTTTTTGGGAGTGCGGAACTGGGGCCCCGTTGGTGTACTGCTCGGAGCAATGGGTGAGTGGCGGCGGGGGACGCTGTCAGAGCCGGGAAGGGAGGGAGGGAACCACAGGGTGAGGGAGGGAGGGAGGGAGAGCGAGGGCGCGCACCACTGAGCGCTCACACTCTTCTTATTGACTTTGCTCGTGTTTCTACAAGTTGTTAGGAACACGCTAAGGGTCAGGGCGCACAGCAGTTCAGTCTGAACGCTGGCTACTGGGTTGCTGTTGATGCCATTTTCTGATTTTAAAAGAAGGGAGCGGTGGCATCAGCAAGCTCCGCAGTCTTAGTGGAGGACCAAGTTTTGTTTCACGTAGACTCACACACTCAGAACGTGAGGGGAAAAAAAACAAACAAACTGTAGTTTCTTCTAGACCTTGTCTAATCGCGCGGGTCTCCAGGCGGGGCGCTGGGGCTCAAGGGGTAGAGGCCCAAAGACTTTAGCGCCGAGAAGGCGAGAAGGAGCCTGTTGCAGGCGTCAAGACCGATCTCCTTGCCCGCTTCGGAGACTTTTGAACACTAGGAGCGGCCCTGTGTCCCACCACTTTGTTTGCTTGTAGTGGCCGCAGGCACCACCGGAATGGGGGGGGGGGGGTCCCACTCGACCTTAGTGGTTTGGGGCCACTGGGCGAGACTCGGGGACAATAGGGTTTGGGAAAAGCCCAGGTCCCTAGTCCGGGGTGGGTGCATCCGCCCTGCCTTCTTATGCGGGCGGAGGCCGAGTGGTAAACGGCTGTCCCAAACTCCCGGTGCGTGTCCCCGCGCGCCGTGTGTTCGTTTTGCAGAGCCAGCCTTTGGGGAGGTGAACCAGCTGGGAGGAGTATTCGTGAACGGGAGGCCGCTGCCCAACGCCATCCGGCTTCGTATCGTGGAACTGGCCCAACTGGGCATCAGACCGTGTGACATCAGCCGCCAGCTACGGGTCTCGCACGGCTGCGTCAGCAAGATTCTGGCGCGCTACAACGAGACAGGCTCGATCTTGCCAGGAGCCATTGGGGGCAGCAAACCCCGAGTTACCACCCCCACCGTGGTGAAACACATCCGGACCTACAAGCAAAGGGACCCTGGCATCTTTGCCTGGGAAATCCGGGACCGCCTGCTGGCGGACGGCGTGTGCGACAAGTACAACGTGCCCTCGGTGAGCTCCATCAGCCGCATCCTGCGCAACAAGATCGGCAACTTGGCTCAACAGGGTCATTACGACTCCTACAAGCAGCACCAGCCGGCGCCGCAGCCGGCTCTGCCCTATAACCACATCTACTCGTACCCCAGCCCCATCACGGCGGCCGCAGCTAAGGTGCCCACGCCGCCCGGGGTGCCAGCCATCCCCGGCTCGGTGGCCATGCCCCGTACCTGGCCCTCCTCCCATTCCGTCACCGATATCCTGGGCATTCGCTCCATCACCGACCAAGGTAAGGGCTCACGGGCCGGATGTGTGGACGTTGCAGAGTCTTCCCCTACACCCTCGCTGGTGTCTCGGTATCTGCGGCCTCCGAGCCCGCGTCTATCCCACCACCTGAGGCTTTTTCCTTTCGAAACTATGGAGTCCTCCCAGGGGGGTGTCCTGATCTCATTAACTTGAAATTCATGCCCTCCGTTTCCTTGCCACACACAGTCTCCTGCCTCATCTCAAACTACCAGACCCATAACATCCCCCCATCCCCAACACATGGTTCGCATTTTCCACCCTCCCCCGCCTCTCTCGCCGCTGCTGCCTCAGACCCGCTCGCTCACTTGGAGAGCGTGGCCCGGGTTGGACTGGGGGCTCAGCCCGGGAGGACTGAGCGGGCGTGGGGCTGCCGGTTGCAGACACCGCTGCGGGCAGCTTGTTTGGGGATCAGATGCGGCCGCGAGGAGTTGGGCACCCTGTGGAAATTGCAGTATTCTTGGATTCTGGCAATCAGGCCAAATTTGCTCAGGCAGGAAGTTCAAATGTCACCTAATTGGTTTCATTCTTATGCTTCACTTCATTTTCCTCGGAAACTGAGGTCCCGAAGTTACTACTAGTAACTTGCATGTTACTGCATTGCTCATTCTGGGACTAATTTTCTGCTTTATTTCTCTCTCTCCCTTTTTTTCCAAGCGCCCCCCCCCCCCCGCCTTTACCTTAACAGACTTCACTATTTGTATCTTAGGAAGTAGCACCAACCACCGCTGTGATGGAGACAAAATGCGGGGTGATTCCATCTTGTCCTCTCTTCTTTCCCCCTTTCCCCACGCCTGCGGCTTCTCTTTAGTGTCTCCTGGTCCCGGGAAATGCCAGTGGATATGTAGTACTTGCACGTTTTCAGCGGTGCCACCCCGCTGTTCTCTTCCTTTCTCACCCTTGACCTTGTGGTGTCCCCAGTGTCTTTTCTGGTTGGTAAGAAGGATTCCCTGAGCTCCCCCCACCCCCCCAGCTCAGTCGGCTTCTGCAGACCAGAGTTTGTTTTCTTTTACTTCATAGTTAAACAAAACAATACAACAACAACAACAAGAAAAACCAGCATTAGCTTCTTTCTTGGTAGGGGTAAAAAGTCAAAACGTCCTAGATGCAGAATTAAAATAATACAGAGATAAGAGCCTACCTTTTAAATTTGTTGGCCAAAAGTTTAAAAAGCACGGAAGAAAAATTAAATAGGAAGGCGGGGGGGAATAGTTCATTTAATTATTTCCTGTCTTTCTCTGTTGTCACCACATTGGCACAATTATCTTTTTAAGTAATTAAAGCAGAGCCCTGATTTCTCATATTCTTGTTTTCTGACTGTCAATTTACAAGATCCTTTAAGGAGCTCAGTTTTGTCTTATTCGGGGCTGGTTGGAGCTTTAGTTGGAGAGAGTTTGCCCTTGATTTATAGGATAAACTGACCTCAGTGACATTTAAAGGAAGCTCCTGTTCATGGGAAAGTGTGAGATCAGCAGAAATGGGGGCTCACAGGGGGATCTCAATTTCTTAAGATAACTTCAGGCTTGTGCCCACCGATTGCCTTTTGTCTGGGAAGGCAAAGAGAGACTGGCAGTTCTGCACCAAAACACGGTTTCCTGGTGCAAACTGGAACAAAATCTAATCCTTTGGAAAGGAGGAGGAATAGTGAAAAAAAAAAAAAAAAAAAAAAGGACTGACAGATTTGAAAAGACAACTGTTCTTCCCCAGGGATCCTACAATCAGACCAAATATCAGTTGGAAAAGTAATGGAGTATATGGAGAGGAGCAACTGTTCGTTCTAGATGTTGATTCTGGAGGCCAGCTTTAAACATGTTTTCTGACAAATCCATGAACATAAGATGATTATTTCTATAAGTGATCACTTCTACAAAATGATTGCTCCTTCAAAGCACTGTGTCAGATGGAAGTATTTAAAATCAAGTTGTAGCGGCTTTATCAAACTTCAGTCCTCCACCCATAGGTCCCAAAGACAAAAACACATTGCTCATAGTCTTCAAATATCTCTTCTTTAAAACTGCAGTTGGCCATTCAAAGATGGCAGTGGTTTAATAGGCACACATTTAGGTATTGTGGTAATCATTTTACAGTGTATAATTTTCTTTGTTTCTCTATTAAGAACATAAAGGATAACTGATGGTTTTACTCCTTTCAAAATACTTAATTCTACCTTCATTTTCTTAACTTTTTATTTCATTTAAAAAAAAAAAAACCCACCCTCTCTCTATAACCTTACCACTGTCACTGGTGGCATTTACAGGGGTAATTGTAATATTTATTTTCTGAGTCATATGCACATTACCTCACATATTTAACGTGTAGACATAGAGCATCAAGGGTAGTCACACATAAGTTAGGCACACACAAGACAGAAACTATGCATGTGTATTTTGCATGTGCATTGTGGCCATCACGTAGTTATTTGCTTGCAAAGGACTTTGCAGGTCTTTTGTCTCATCTATCCACCTAAGTACTAGATCCCCACAGCACAGTGAGCATTTTTCTAGATGTCTCTGAGCAGGAGCACAGGCCAAGGACGGTTAGGCCACGGACGCTCCTCTCTCCCTTTTCAGTCTGCGCCAGGACCAGCTTTCGTCAATCCCGAGTCAACCCTGGGTTACGATTGGGATGAACAGCTTCACGTGTTCTTTCCCTAATTTGGGAAAACTCCCAGGTTCTTTCCATTCGATTCCTCGGGGGAGCGAGCAGGGCGGGGGGGAGGAGAAAATCAAAGGCTTTTGAAAAAGGGGGAAAAAGAAACCTTCCCGCAGGCCTCGGTGAAAGAGCTCGGAGAGGCCTACTCTGAGGCGAGTCAGCGTCGCGGGGCCCTGGGCTGAAAGCCGGCGAGGCCGCGCCTGGGACCAGCGCCCCCGGGAGGCCGAGGGCAGGGGTCGGAGCCCTGGAGCTCGCGGGTCGCGGTTTCAGGCCGCGTCTCAGGCCGGGGTGCGCGGGTTGGAGCCCCAGCTTGACGCCTTCTCGTCCTCCCCAGGAGTGAGCGACAGCTCCCCCTACCACAGCCCCAAGGTGGAGGAGTGGAGCAGTCTGGGCCGTAACAACTTCGCCGCCGCCGCCGCCCCCCACGCGGTGAACGGGCTGGAGAAGGGAGCTCTGGAGCAGGAAGCCAAGTACGGTCAGGTGAGAAGGCGAGGGCCCCGCCGGGTGGGCCGCGGTGGCCGCGGGGGTTTGGGCGACGCAGGACCCAGTTCTTTCTGGGCCTCGACCGAGGGCAAGCCCGGGCCGACCGGCGGTCACGGTTGGGTGAGGCGGGACGGAGGCCGGGACCTTGCAGGGCGGAGTTGAGCCACGACCCCCCGCCGCGGGCCCGAGGGCCCGGGGCGGTGGAAGCGCCTCCAGGCCTGTTTGGCCTCTGCAGGCGCGGCCCCCGAAGCCCAATCTGCTGCTCGCACTGGGAATAGTAACCCAAGGAAGGCGCTTCCGAGGGGCCGGGAGAGCGGCCTGGGTTCTCTGAGCGGCGCCGGCGCGGGCTGCCTGCAACGCCCGCGAAGCGCACGCCGGGGGTCGGGGCCTGCGGGCTGGTGGGCTGCGGGGTTCCCACGCTCGCGCGTGTCTCGTACGGCGGCTCCCTGCAAACACGCCGGCGTAGCCTGCCCTGTGATCGTTTGGAGAGGGCAACCAGATAAACCTAATAAAGTTACCATTTCCAGATTAAGGGTCACGTTGTAATCTCCCAAGGGAGGTTTGTGAGAAAACCTCAAATTATACGGACTGGCTGTGGACCGTTTAATTTTTCTTTCCCTCTGTCCCTCCCCCGACTCTGCAAAAAGAAAAATTAAAACACTCGTGTTCTCCCGCCCCCCTCCCCCACCCGGAAAAAATTAAGCAACCACCACCACTGACGCCCTAGAGGTTTGAGTCTAAACTCATCACCAAGTTGGAGTCAGGAGTTCAAAGCCCCGAAAAGCAAGCAAGCAAGCAAACAAACAAACAAACACGGACCTTAAAGCAGCTTAAGGTTTCATTGAGCGGGTCTGGGTAGATTTGCAAGGTTCTTAACGCCAAACTCCAGTTCCGAAACCCCCAAATACCCAGTTTTCGTTTTATTATTTTGAAGTCCTAAAACTCCTAATGTTTTAGCTGTCAAAAAGCAGCGTTTTATGTGGTATGTAACTTGTTGCTTTTATTCACTTGGGAAGAAAAAAAAATCCTAATTCTCATTTTCTCAAACGCCATTTCCACTTCCTTTTCTCTCCCTGTTTTGTTAAAAGAGACTCATATACGTATTAGTTCTCCCGTGACAAAGATCCTCGAAAATAGCAAAGAAAGAGTCCCTTTCCCGTATCTGTTTCTACTGTAAAGAATGTCATGGAGAAATTATACGAAAGTTTGTCGTTTTCTTTTTAAAAAGCTCCTTATCATAAAGAAGATGCGGTAGGTACAGCGGTTAGGAGCTCCGATCTTCTGGCACCACTGCCACTTAAGCAAGTAATTTTAGCGCCTCCATTTTTTCATCTGTAAAACGGGGAAATAATAGTCCCAACCTCAAGAGATGTTGAGAAGATTCAATGAGATAATGCAATCGTAAGGCGCACAGTAAACCTCCATTAAAAGTTACCAGTGGTTATACATGGCGGTTTAGAGATGGTCTTCTAAAAACAAGCGATTTTGAGGGGTGGGGATGTGTGAGCATATACTTTGGAGAGTTCATAGTCAAAAAGTGTCAAGGCGTGTTGTTACAAACAATAGAAGGAGTGTATTTAAAGCATCCAGCATAGTAGCTCGCGTTTAATAGGTGCTCAGTAGTTTTTATTAGGTCATCATTTGTTGGAATAACATCGTGAAGTATAGAGTTGAAAAATAGTTTTTAATTCTCACATATATTTGATAAACCCAGTTTACATATAAAGCAATGTCTTAATTCAAAAATCTTTGATGATTTCATTTTTTCCTCCCTTGAATTATATAGATCTAGTGTTTATACTCATTTAGAAATGGTTAATTTACACACATACTTCAAACAGACCACTTTAAAATAAAAATAGAGCTGATTCAAAAAATCTGTATATTCTGAACATGAAAGTTGATTACATTTTATATGCTGATTATTACTGAATTATGAGATTTATAAAAGCAAGTAAATTAAAGACATAAGTGGCTAAATAAGCATTGTTCTAAGTACCTAAGAGAACAAGTTCAATTTTTTTTTCCAGAAGAAAAAGACATTTATATCAAACTTAAATTTGAAACTTCTTAATTGCAGGATGCTAATCTTCTATATTATCATGTGGTAATATAATTCAGTTGATGTAAAATTTCAAAATTTCAGAAGTTTCTAAGTACAATTAAATCAGTGGTTATTATAATGATCAAAATAGTGCTTAATGATGAAGGTGTGCTAAGTAGGTAGAGAAATTTAGGCTGTGTCATTTTGTGAACAGTTTTGGAACTTGGACATTGATTTCCTGGAGGGTAAAATTCTATACTAATACTTGCTCATAAACAAAAAAGCAATGGTAAGGTGTGGTGTGTGTGTGTGTGTGTGTGTGTGTGTGTGTGTGTGTGTATGTGTGTGTATGCATTTCCCTCACCAATATTCAAAGAGCAGCTTTATTTTTAAGTTATTTTTCAAAATGTTATCAGCATAAGTGTATTTTAAAAACCAAAATGTAAACTCAGGTAACATTTTTCTATTTGTGTAATGAACAAAATTTGAAAGTTTTTGGCAAAAAATTCTCAAAAATTATGCACATAATACTTTCAGGGCACTTATAATTTTTATTAAATAGTGCAATATTATATGACTCAAGTTTCATTTTAGTACATAAAGGAGGACATTGAGAATTCAGAATCCTAGGATTTAGAGCATAGTCTTTTCCCAGAAGACACCTGTAAAATTACTAAAGGGACTGAATTGACAACTGATTGTAGGTACTAGTGATTACCGTAATCTAGAGTTTCTATTTTCAGCTTAAACTACAAAAAAGGATGCCTGATCGCTAGTAATTAGAACCTTATGCACATTTCAGCTATATACACACCTATCTTTTGTTTTTAAACCACTAATTTAGAGTACTCAAACTTGTCTTACTCATTAAGATGAAGTCAATACTTTATATTACCATTTAGAAGTCCTTATTGTCTACCCTTGAGGATAGAAGAAAAAAGAATATTTATTTGTTTGGCTTTTTTCACCTGCATTTAATATTGGGCTAGAAATCTTTAATCTCCTCTAATTCTGAATGGCAACAATGTTCTCTGGTTCCTAATGGCTGGTTCTCTTCTGTTAAAACAGAAAACCTTTACTGAATGCAGTTGCATGGCAAAACAAGGGGGGCGGGCTTTGGAATATATCTACCCTTTTATATGGTACTTAGTGGATTAATGCATTTTATTTAAACAGTTTATAAATAGTTGTATAGTTCTTGAAAAATTTTCTACAATTGGGCATACTTTCTCAGAAAAAAATGTTGTATATCTGGTACTCTAACTGAAGTAATCTGAATGTTAGATTTATAAGCTTTGCGTATCTTCAGTTTTGGTTAGTGTAGGTTAACTCAGACAGCAAGATTAATATAACGTTAGCTACAAATCGAGATGTCAGGAATGAGGAAAAATCCTTACATACTTGAACTTAAAAAGTTAAGAGTTAAGCTGTGAAAATGGTTGGATTTGGAGATATAAATTAATCTGAAATTCTTACGAAGCATTAATTTGTATATTGTATTAGAAATATAGTATTTCAGAATCCTGAGTATAACTTTCTAGTACATATTTTAAACACTGGTTGTCCTTGTAGACATACTGTTCTCATGAAAATATAAATGAAGTTGCACTGGATTTTTCAACATATGAAATAAAGTTAATTTTATGTTAAGTAATTTATAATTTTGCAGAGAATCAAAATGTAGGCAAATGTCAGTAGAAAGTGTTTGAAATTCATGATGTTGTCTATTATGGAAAACATTTCTTAACCTGGGTAGCTTTTAACTATTAGTGTCTTAAAACAAGATTAATGATGTAGCAGTAAAATGTGTCATATAAAATACAAAAAAAAAAAAGTAATTTAAATTTTTTTCATGTCTACCTTAATTTTAATATTTTGGAAATATAAAATTTAGGGAAAAATTTTAAGTAGCAGCTTTCCATTACCTAGAGACATTTAGATCTGCAATGTGATAACTAAGCATAATTAAGATCTTTTTGGATGAATGTTGAAACCATATTTACAACCATCGTTTCATTTTATCAGATTTGTTTTACTAGGTCATTGCATAATGAATTAAGAACGGTAGAACAACAGTCAAACAAAGATTACACCAAGAAGAGCAAGAAAATCTTGTTTATTTTCAGATCTGAAACTTTTTCTTGCTTATGTTATGGAGGCTGAAATTCTAGGTGAAGCACATCTCTATTTGTGGCTAAATCTGCTTTACTATAAAGCCAAAGTAAACTCATTTTATAATAAGAGGAGGACCAGGTAGAACTGATGAGTGGATGAAAGATTGTGGGTAGAGGATTGGGTGCTGCTGTTTGCATTTTCTTCAAGGGAGAAAATGTTGAGTAGACAATTCTCAGAATGTGAAGACTACTGTCTATCACTTCTAATTGCCAGACAGTTGTCATACCAGTCTCCACCCTCCCCCCACTCCCTCCTCCCGCCATGGTCAAAAGCGTTTGGATATTAATGCATTTCCATTTTTGGGGGGTGGGGGTGGTGGTGTGTGGATAAATGGAACAACCATAAATCAAATAATGAAATGGCTAGATTAGAACTTTTATTTACTTTTTTCAACAGCTTTATTCATTTTGCTTACTTAATGTATAATGCTTGTTCTGTGATCAAAAGTGACTTTTTTTTTTTTTAAAGCAAGAGTATCAAAAGGCTGCACTAAGGTATACAAATGGTTATGAAACACCTATGATATGGCCCATTTTATGAGGATATGAGATGATTGAGGCAAGCCCTGTTCTCAAACTATTTATAGTCTAGCTCTCTGCCAATATAGCTTCTCAATATACTAATTTAAAAGCATGTTTTTAAAAAATGGCAAATCTATGTTTCTAAAATTTTAGAACAAGTAAAATGAAAACTCATTTTTTTCATTCAAATCTTAACTGGACATTGTATTTTATGTTTTTTTTTCCCTAGACTATTTTCTTTAATACCAGTGAGATAGAATCTTTTTTTTTTTTTTTTTTTTTTTTCCTAAAAACATTCAACAAACATTCAACTTTTTCTAGGGTATGCTGTTTGGTCTATTTTACTTTGTATTAGTAAATCTCATTGTCAAAATTAGGTAGAAGATCATTTGCTTCAGGGAGATCCTTGTATAGTTCTTTAGAGGAAAGGATTCTCATGGCTTTTATGGAAGATCCACATAAAAAAGCAGTTGATGGATTGAGGTTTTATTTATGGAATCTTTAGGTAAAGTCATTTTCAAAAATGGGATTTCCATTACATGCCCATTGCTGGGGTTTCATTTGGAAAATTTGTTTACTCTTCTCTGGGGATTCCATATGTTGATTTATAAATCATATTTACAATCCAATTAAATAGAGTAATTTAGCATGTTTGCTCCCACTATATTTATGGTGTACATTTGGTAATCTCTACTCAGCCTAACTAGCTTTTCAGATTAATTACATGCCCTTCACTGAAAACATTAAACAGATTTGGGAAGTTTAAGTCATGTACTTTTTTACTGGAAAGAATAAACAAACATCAATGCTACCTGTAGTTGTTTTCCTTTGTGGTGGAAAATTTTACTCATTCAGTGATTGCTTCATAAATAACAATTACTTTACCCAGTAGAGATTTATATCTTTTGCCAATATCATATTTCAGAATTAATATGAGAAAATTGATGTGTTTATTGAGTCACTAGAATGAATAGTGAAGGTGGCAGGCACATTTTAAAGTGTGTTTGTCATCTCATCTTGTTTATGCTGCTTTTTCTAAATTTCTAAATCTGAACTTTACAAGTGAGAAGGAAAGTTGAGACAAAACTTTTTCACCCCAAATCTGGGTCATAATTTAACCTGAGGGAAAGCAAAGAGCTATTTTTATACTGTTTAAAGATTTGTTTTTTTTCTTCTGTTCTCTTAAGCAAACACTTTAAAAATTTTTTTTAAATATAATTTATTGACAACTTGGTTTCCATGCAGCACCCAGTGCTCATCCCAACAAGTGCCCTCCTCAATGCCCATCACCTACTTTCTCACTTTAGCCTCCTCTTGCCTTTTTTCTAACAAGACGAGGAGATCAAACCTCCCTGAGCTTCCCTTATTCATCCTTTCTGCAGTACAGAGGGACTGCATCACTAAAATGATACTAAATATGTTGTGGATATTAGAAAACTTTGAAATACTTAAGTCACCAAATTTGTTTTTGTGTTATTAAGTATGAGAAATTGGACAAATATGGAACAAATTAGTAGTGTTTACTTTATGCCCAACAAACAAATGTAGTCACAGAATAAGTAAGGCACCTGAAGGTAGCAAAGGCCTAAATCCAGTATTCTTCCTCCCCTAAATCCTAGGAGCATTATCTGAGATGAGAGTCCATTCCAGCCTGATGTCTCAGGAGGGATGGTTCTGGGCAAAAAGAAATGGGTCTACCTAAGGGGATGGTAGACATTGCAAGAGAACAGCTGAAGAGCCCCCAAATAAAGGGGGCACATCACAGAGCAATGGCTCTAAGGGCAAGGATGTAAAGGGAAGATGGTGAAGCAAGTGTTTCAGAGATAACTATAATTCTGGATGACAGAAAAAATGCAAAGAAAAAAGAATGGGTAGGAAAAATTTGGCTGTCATGAAAAATAAAATTTATCAACACATTTTTTGGCTAACTAGAGCACTGTTTCTGTCATGTATACCATTAAGTAGTTTAGCCTTATGTACTTGTAAAATGTTGAGCAAAGGTTTTCACTGTTTTAAAAGTAAATTTAACCTTATTTTATGATCTTGACATGGTAAACAGGATAAAAAATTAATCTAGAATGGAAGAGGCTAATACAAATGCAAATACCTTTCTATAACTGGATCAGAATGATTCCTTTCAAAACTAATTGCTCATGGGTTATTGGGAAAATCCTACACGAACATGATTGGAACTATAATCTCTATGCAATGCTAGATTTCTTCTACAATTTGATAGCTATCTTCATACTCAACTGCTGACAGCCTTAGAGTGTGTCTCCTTTGAACAATTCTCTGATAAGCCATCCTCAGAAAGGGGGAAATTTTTTTGTTTTTTTCAGAAGCTAAGAAACAGAATGAGGGTCTAACAATGAAAATAGGGTTCTAGAAGAAGAAAGAATCTTTTACAAGATGTTATATCAAAAGATGCTCTAGTTTGAGATTAAATTGTGTTTGTTCTTTAAATGTCCTGGCAAAGCAGGAAAAGATTTGCTACAGAGGATCCTGTGTCAGGCAGGGGTGATAACTTCTTTTAACACATGACCATTGATTTGCCAATTGGCCCAGGGTAAATGGCTAAATTCCTTAATCTACATTCTTGTGTATAAAAAGAGGATAAGGATTTCATTTATATTTTAAAGTGATGTGCAATGATTTCTTTGTTAAAAATAGAGCACCATCCTATAGGACCCTTGAAATACATTTTAATTTCAATTGAAATCAAATTAAATGAAAGTAATATTGTGTTGTAATCATTATATATTATCTTGCCATTATTATAAACCCAGTAGTTTATAATGAGTTACAATTCACCAATCTTCGTTATTCCATAAACGATGTTGGATATTTCTTGGTGCCTGCAACATAGGGCATATTCAAGAAACCTTAGTTTCCTTTCCCCTTCCTCATTTTCAAAGAACAGGCACTTTGACAAACAGAACAGGATCTATGTGTTCTAACAGACCAAGTACACAAGGTTAACCCCTCTACTTTTATTCTTATCTTGTCAGAAATCCATGAGCAGTGTTAAATCATACCCATGTGTTTATTCTATTCCATGTATTACTCTAAATGGAGAAAATCATTTTTGAGAGCCCACCATTGTGATGTGAGCCCACATCTCATAGATGTGGAAGTGAAAATAACAATCAAATGAATTAGGAAACAATTTCTATGTTGTAATTGAATTAGAAAAAGTATCTAACACAAGTCTGCTCTTTTCTTACCTCTAAGGATTGAATCGGTTTTACTACTAGTAATTATATTATACATTTACTCTCATTAGGAAATATGTTGATGTATTAATTCATTCACATCTCTGCCAGGAAACAAGTTTACTCTTTATTTCTAAATAATGTAGAAATTGAAGGGGAAAAAAATAAGTTACTTGAGACACCAAGTGGTCATGCCAGAATCAGGATAGGAAATTGGGGTGTTTTTATTGTTGTTAATAGTAACAATACCAACAGTAACTTATTGGATGCCAAGAGAACACTGGTTTCTAGACAGAGCTCCTTGCCTGGGCTGCTGCATTTTGCTTGCAAACTAGGATTTTACATTTAAATTCCTTTCAAGAGAGTTATCCATGTGGCTTTTAAAAACTCATCACAGGACCCCAAAACTTTGCAAACCAATATTCCAATTTCAAAACCACATATATACAGTTCTTTTATATTCCAATAGACAGTTTTCTTGTTGATAAATAGCTCTGGAAAAAAATATCCCCAATCTTCATTTAAGAACTCTTATAAGACAACTGCCTGATTTTGCATGTCCTTTGTCCAACAGGCATTTTCAACATGACCTTTTAAAATACGGCCCATGTTTTATTTAACAAAGGTTGTGCTCATTTTGAGAGTCTGGAGTGACAGCCTACACTCCGTGCCCTTCTTTACTGGAAATGAAAGCTACGCCAACCAGGCCCTTCACAAATGCTTCAACAAAAGAGCCAAACAAAACTCAAGTACGGGGAAGGTTGACAAAGGCATCCGGATAGCTGAACGGCTTCTGAGAGTATTTAATCACCATTAATTCTTTCCTCACCCTGTATTTCCTTCCTATAATTCCAAATAGCAAAGCAAGTACTATGAATTTTCTTGTTGTAGCCTCCTCAAAGCCTTTGTGGAAAGAATAATATCTTGTTTTTTGGGCCTTATGTTTAAGCAGCGAGACTGTGAATGCATTTAGAATATAAAGATCAGATCTAAAAAAATCAGAAATTAGAGTCAGAATATTGCTTCTACTCGAGGAACTTACATTCTGCCTCTTTCTGCAAACCCGTGAAATGTCAACTACTACAATGTAATTATTTTCACCTCTTCTCTCTTCCTACTTTTAGGCACCAAATGGTCTACCAGCTGTAAGCAGTTTTGTGTCGGCGTCCAGCATGGCTCCTTATCCGACCCCGGCCCAAGTGTCGCCTTACATGACCTACAGCGCCGCTCCTTCCGGTTATGTGGCTGGACATGGGTGGCAACATGCCAGCGGCACCCCACTTTCCCCCCACAACTGTGACATTCCCGCATCGCTGGCGTTCAAGGGAATGCAGGCAGCCAGAGAAGGTAGTCACTCTGTCACGGCTTCTGCACTCTGATGGGAAATTCTGTCCGCGGCAGCTTCACCCGGGTGTCCCCTCAGCACACCCTCCCCCTCTCCCCTGGTCTCGGATCCCACCCCTCCCGCCCCCAAAGCTGGCTTTAAGGACTCACATCCTTTGTGCCGATGACACTTAAATATTTCTTGCCATAACTTCTCTTGCAGAAAACCTGACATGACTTTAGGATTTGAAAACAAAAGCAATCTTAAGGATTGAATGAGACATTTGTGTTGCCCACACACTGTTTTAACGTAGCAAAGAAACCTGCACCCCTCAAAGGGCTTAAGGAACTTTTAAAACTAGTCTTTGGTAAAACCACATGTGTATATTTATTCTAAATCAACCTGAACTTTTGAAACGTGCAATTGTTGAGATTTTGCAAAATCAATAAAGGAAAACACAGAAAAGTTACGCTGCACCCTCTAATCAAATAAGGTAACCAAGTAAGTTTAAATTCATCATTAGGAAACTAATCAATAATTGACTTGAGTGATGCTTTGTTTATTTTTAAGAGATAACCTATTTTGTTGGAAAATACGTATAACAAGCCGTATCTGAATTTAGCTCCTCCTGATGTTTTTACTCGGTTCCAAATACAATGATGTTTATATTTTCTATTAGTTTGTAAATACGGACTCTGGATGGTGCATTTGTGTTTTCATTCCATGGGATACCCCCCTCCCTCCCCCCCCTATCTATTTTTTTCTCTCTTTTTGTAAAGGTGACTTTCTGGCAACGTCTTTGTCTCTGTTTGGTGGTGGGCTCCTGGACCTGGACTTGCCCCAAATTTTGTGTGTGCAGTGAAGGCTTCAACATCTTATGAAGGACATTTTCTTTCTACAGCAGAGGACTCAAAAACAGATTAAATAAGCCAGTCTCCCATTTTGTATCCTAATCAAACAACACACATGCCAAGCATATAAAGACATGAGGGTGGAAAATATCTGAATAAGAAGGCTTTAAAGGAAGTCACTTAGAAACTTAAGTTTAATGTGAAATGCTTTGCAAAGACACTTAAAATGAACTTTATGTTAAGAAAACCACTGTGAAACTAAATTGTACTGTTATTGTTGGCTTACCTGTGTGTTCAGCAATCTCAGCCCAAAATTATGTTGTAATTTAAAGAAAGTGGAAAATTCTGCTCTAGTGAATGTAAAAATGGCTTGCTGTGAAGTTTACATTGTTGTACAGAAGCATGTTTCACATGTAGGTAAACTGGTGGTGGTATTAGAAATACAGATGCTATTTAATTTTTTAAAATTCCCTTTATTCATTTCTGCAGTTAAAGGACCTAGTTTAGCCAGTAAGTCTTTCTAGACCAATTCTGTTTTCACTTTAATGTTAATAGTAGAGCTGTGATGTGTGTGTGTGTGTGTGTGTGTGTGTGTGTGTGTGTGTGGTGTCGTGTCGTGTTTTAAAACAATTGCTTTTCTTGGGTATAATTCTACATTTTTTCTTTTCTGTTTAGAAAGTTCTTCATGCTTGGGATATAGGCTTGAAACTATGTTTTAAAAACATTGGTACAATTCATCTATTGGAAAATTAATATATTGGGTTTTTTTTTTTTTTTGGCATTCTGTGCAATAACTAAGAGGGCACATCACTAGATAATGGATGTTAAAGATGCATTCGGTTAGGTGATCTAGGTTTCTTCCTCTCTGTGCTGTGCACAGTCCACATGGCAACCCAGTTCCGCCACATCGGTTTCATGGCTTCATTTAAAAAACTCAGATGGCTAGAGGAACTAGGTTTTCAGATCACTAGCATATAAACAGTAAGCAGATTTCTGACACACAAGTTACATTCAAAGAACTGCTTTTTTTCCAACTACAGATATCTTAGAGGGCTTTGAACTGCATTTATTTCTAAAGCAACTGAAATTCAGTGCTACAAACAGAGGATTATAACTTCAGGAGAAGAATAAGCAGAAGGAGCAGATGAACTCTCAGGGCCATAGTCTTCCTTTGATCTTGTAAAACTCCTATTGACATCTGGAGTTCCCAGTCTGGTAAGAAAATAGACTATAAACCGAATGGAACAAAGATACCAGTCCAATATTTTGGTGAAGACTTTAAAACCATACTGTACAGGGACTCTCCTGCCATCCAGAAAAACTGACATAAGGTACAGAATTATCCTTTATCAGATATTTTTAGGTGGCTATTAAGAGTCTTTAAAAAACTCAATTGTATGAAACAATGAAATATTTATCTAAATTAAGAAATCTCTTGTTATTCTATTTATAATTTTTTCTGGTTCTTGTATTTTTAAAAAATCTAATATTAATGATACCAAGATTTTTTTTTTTCCTTCTCTTCTTCCCCTCAGGTCTTTTCTTAGCAACAGTGAATTCACATGGAGTAACTTAAAGACAACAGAAAGCTAGAATACAACTTGCTATTCAAAGCAAGTTATGATTTAAAGCTACTTTTAAAAATAAGGGAAGGAAAATGGGATGGGGATTGTTTAATTTTTAGACGTTATTATTATTGGCTAATGTTGACATATTTCCTTTGTTTCTTAGGGGGTAAAAGTGTTGTTCTTAAACTGGCAAATGCACTCTTCAGAGGTCCTTTCCCATCCCATTCACAGGGAGAGGTTAAAGGTTCAATTTCATGGCCTCCATGCAGGCAGTACTCTCCCTCACAGGCCGCAATAGCATTACCTGCAAAGGATAGGATGCAGTTGTATGACAGACGCATTTTTTTTTTCTTTCTACTTTCAATGACCCTCTTATTGAATATTGGTCTGAAATATAAATTAAAAAACACGTTGGAAAGGATGTACAACCGAAGGCTGTGTATGTATATACAGTATGTCAAAAAGCCTTTATTTTTATACTTCAAATGCTCTAAATTAATAAAAAGTAATAATTACCATGTTATCTTTTATTTTTTATTTTCAAAATGCTTCAGTGACCTAGCCTCATGGTAGAAATAATCCTTAGTAGTAGTTAAGAATAGGTATTGTCTAGAACGTGCAGATATTTTTGTTGATGTCAGCTACTGAGGTAGCATCATTTCAGGAGGCAAATAAAAAATCCAGTTTGGTTCTGTCGGTGCCAAGAGATATTTTTTTGGAGTGCATGTTAGGAATCTTTGGAAATGCCAAGAACGTACTTCTATTTTGCAACATTTTTCCCTTCATAATACACATTTTAACACTGCAGATGGATGACTTCATACCAGAAGCTGTCACTTTAATAATTTGGAAATGTACTTTAAACAGTCTTTTTTCAGAACTCTTACCTATGCCATTCTTAAAAAGATATTTGGATGCAAACACGGCACAAATAGGCCCAAGGAGTGGTTCCAAATTGTTATTTAACATGAAACTATTTCAGCAACAAAAATTGTTTTCAAAGGGAATTATGTGAAGGAAAGTAGTTCAACATAATTTCATGTTTTCTATTTGTCCTAAAAGACTTCACATATCATGATTTAAAAATATGACTGCTTTAAAAAACAGTGCCAGTAGCTTTGGGAAAGTAGAGGTGTGATGTAGATTATTACTCTAAAGAAAACCAACGGATTTAAATTTTAACATAAAATTTAATATTTTTAAAATGCCATTTTAGTGTACTTTAAAAATCTTTTCCTTGTGCCTTTTAGTTATTATTTACTGAAGAATTCCTTAAAAGAACTGTTCAAATTTTGGCTTAATTTTTTTTTTATGACTTTAAGCATTTCTTGATCTCTTGGGGAAAAAAGTAATTATGAATACAATGAATTTTCATTGTGAATCAGTGTGAGAGGAATACAGGTCATGAAATTTATATTGCTTTTATGAACTATATCTGATTTCTATGCTCGATTAACACACCTCATTACTTCATATTATCTTTCTTCCCACAGATTTATGGATGTGGCCAAAACTACTGTCTCAAATTGTCTAGAGATAATTTTTGGAGTATCGAAATAGATTTTCATGAATCTAGAGTTCATGAATAAACTGTTTCCCCTTAATTGTACATAAGATTGTAAATTATAATTCTACAATTATCAGCTCAGTGCTGTATAGCAAATATCCATTATTTCAACACTTCATAGGTTATCACCAGTTCTCTTGAAGCCATGAATAGGTGTATTCATAAACCAGCAGCATCACTGCACCACCTAGAAAAGAAAAGAGCTGTTTTTTATCTCAAATCCTGCAAAATAGCATCATTTTTCCCCACTGGGTTTCTGGATCTGTGAAGTCCCAATAGCCTATCAAGCAGGGGCTGCTTAGACTCACCAATCTTTGGGCTCTAATACGCTGATGTAAAACTATTGTGGAAAATTCTCACAGCAAAATCAAGACCATCTTGAGTCTCCAAATACATTTTTTCCCCATGAGTTTCTGTGACTTTCAGCATTTCTCATCAGATTCTTTTTCAGGCACTCTTAATTTTTAAAAGTAAATAAATATAGACACATTTAGTCATGTAAGGGCATGTGGCTTTCCTGCAAAGAAACCTTCATATTTTTCATATGTAGGCAAAGGATTTATCTTTTTCAGTCCATAATTAACATTGTCCTAGTTGTATTCAAGAAGGAACTCTCTAAGAGGGTACTTGACAGATGAGTCCAGCTTTCGCTTACAGCCTTCAGACTGGATTGCAATGTAAAAAATAGCTTCTGAATATTTAAAAATATGTGCATTACAAAATATAGCTAGCTTTCATCCTCCTCTTGTTTTTCTTCCTCTTCTCCACCTCATATAAATGTATCACACTTGAAAATTTGGTAGTGGGGTTTGGGTGCCATAAGACCACCATTCATCTTGAAAGAGAAGAGTTCTAGAACTGGCTTCAAAGAGGCTTGCTATGTAATATGTCAACAAGACTATGATAAAACTAAGCACCCAGGTTGCAGAATACCAAGAAATCAGGAGAGGCATTTGCATGTGGATGATTTTGTGTTCTGTCTGATGCCGTAAATGGCACATCTCCATTTGAATATAATCTATTTATCCTCTCATGTCTGTGTGAAAAATGTGGACAGATACCCTGAGCACAACTTTAAGAAGACTCGGCTGCACGAATAGAAGATGGACTTCTGACGAGAACAACCAGAACTTGATTTTGATCTTAGTTATTTTGTACACACTGCCATCTGTGTGTGAGTGTGTGTTTTTTTAATCTACAGGCCACACATGTTTGTGTAACCTTATACCAAAGATAATTACCTGCCTGTAATTTTCATTTTTAACCCATGAAGATACTCTATTAGACCCCTCTCAGCTGCTGTAGCCTTCTTGGTACTCTGGCAAACAAAGACGACCCACTAACACAGGGCTGTTAATACCTATGTAATTGCTGTGTTTACTCTTCTTAACTGTTCTCAGTATAAGACAAGAACATGCAGAATTGGGTTAGTTTTCAGCCTAGTGATGTCTGGAGTTTGACCCACAGACTTCACAATTCTCTTTTCATGGGAGGTAACTGGTTGTTAACCACACAGAGGCTGCTGAGGCTGTTATAAAAAAGGTGAGATGCTTCCCTACTACGAGGGATAAAAGTTGCAGATTTACCTTTCTTTCATTTTTCACACTCTCTGAAAAAATCTTGTCCTTAAGTCAAATGTCACCCCTTTCTCTCTACCTTCCTTTTAAGTTGCTAGGGCTTGCATGTTTGGAGGACCTAGATGTGAGTGGGGGCCTGGTCCTTGAACGAGATTTCCAGTCATTCACAGTTGTGTTTAGCCTGGATAGTACATTCACAGCAACCCATTTCGTCGTATTTAACACTATATCAACTCAGGACACCTCATGCAAAAACATTTGAGAAGCCAACCAAACATTTGCAAGTCTCTAACAAACCTTGGGGTCAGATTATTTAAGAGTTTGGGATTAAGTTTCCAGTCAATTACTGTTTTAGGTAAACTCTCCCTGATCACCACTCCTTTTAGGCCCATCGCCTCCTGAGAAAGCTGGGTTAGGGTCATTCCTATGATTTTCTCTAATACTAGGTCTACCAGCAGGTTTTTACTGTGTGGTGAAGGGAAAACACCACATACGTGCAGACAGAGTTGCACAGAATCACCAAGATTCTTTACAATTGGCTTTGTTTTTACACACGAGCCAATGACTAACAGGAGGCAAGTCCGAATCTCAAATGTGGAGCAAAATCCATGCTTATATGACTAGACAGGTTGGGATCGGTGGATTGGGAATTGTGGAAGTGTTTTCTAAATACGTGTCAGTGTGGGGATGCCTGGCTGGCTCAGTCGGTTAAGCGTCCGACTGCGGCTCAGGTCATGATCTCACGGTTGGTGAGTTCGAGCCCTGTGTCGGGCTCTGTGCTGACAGCTCGGAGCCTGGAGTCTGCTTCAGATTCTGTGTCTCCCTCTCTCTCTGCCCCTTCCCCAGCTCACACTCTGTCTCTCCCTTAAAAAGAAATAAGCATTAAAAGAAATTTTTTTTTAAATATGTGAAAGTGTGAGCTGTTCACTGCCTTCAGTTTACAGACCATTGTTCTCTATCCTCACATTGGTAGAAATGCTGGTTCACTGGGCTGAGATTTGATGGTCAACGTGCCTGTGTGTGACTGTGGTTGGGCAGGAGGACATTGGTGTTAAAAGGGAGGAATGGGAAAGGGAGAGAGGAGAGGAGCAGGTGACACTTCTGGGAAAGAATACTAGGATGCCTAAGCAGGTGAGTGTGGACAGGTTAAAAAAATATGTGGGCTGGTGCATACCTCTGTCCTTATACAGAAGGTTGCTTATAACCCAAGACTATTTGCCCAGGCAGTTGGGTCTGCAGCAGTTATTTTCTCATCTATTTACATAGAGGCAGCTGACTCTCCCTGTGGGAATGGCAGCCGGCTTTATTTTGTGGGCTGGCATCCTGAGGTGAGGCCCTGAGCCAGGAGCCTCCACCGTCATGCTGACAGAGGCCCAGAAGGTGAGTGCTAGGCCGCAGCGCCACAGCTCCCTGGACGGTATTCACAACTCACAGGTGATTGCGAAGCCAAGTGGTTCTTGCCATTTGTGGAGGCAAGTTATCCCTCTTTTCTGTTTTTGAAATGAAGCTGAGGCAGGGACAAGAATGAACCTGGGGCACCAGGAAAGTTTTATCGGGCTGCTCCCTCACTCACTGAGAATCCTTTCCTGTAGCCAGAAGCCACTGTATGTACATCTCTGTGCTCACTCAAACTTCAACTGGCTGTGGATCCTTTTCTATTGACTTAAGCTGGGCTTTTTGGCTTCTATCAGTCTCTAGCAAGGCCTTAAATAGTACCTTATACACAGAGGTGGAAAACATTTTTTTTTAAGAAAACATTTCTAATGGATACCTTTAATGTCTTGAATACTCCTAGACAACTTTATATCCTCAAGATTTCCATCTTTCACAGTGTGATAAACTTAATGTGTTGCCGATAGACACACAAAAAAAAGCGACACTAGAACAATAAAGAAGGGAGGATATAAGTAATAAAAACATCATTACCTGGTCCAAGCCTCATAATCTTGGGAAGCAGGCCTTTGTACAAAGCTAAAATCCTACAACAGGAAGGGAAAGAGCAACATTCATAACTCTGAAAAGAAAATGGGGTTGTACCTCAGCTTTATGGAGCTGCTGACGCAGCATCTACGAGAACATTTATTTGAAGTTACACATATCGCAGACCAAAAAATATCTGGCTATGCGTCTTCAGCAAATTGGACAAAGGGAAAGAGTTAATCAATTCTTTAAGGCCCAAGCTCTGCTGATCATCTCCACCAGAAATAGGACTTTCATCAGTGAGATGGCTTTTGCTCTGAACACAGGTCTTACTTTCAAGACAGCTGTGTACATGGACAAAATGACTTTTGTAATCGAATTTAAAAGACCACAGACTCAGTCTGCACAAAAGGAAATATGATATAGCTTCGAAATAAAATATTACTTGCTTACTTGAGAATAAGATCTGGGTGAAGAGGTATGAAGAGACAAATGTAAGACTCAAAAACACTAGCAGAAAAAAACCTGTACTTCACATTTTTGAAAGAAAACCCCTTGCACAGAACTCTCGTGTTTAATTCCCCAAGGAGAATATAATGAGGTGACATTTTGATTAGATTTACAGTTGGAAGACACTCACTCTCCTGCCCACACGTTAGCAGGGTGTATTAGAGCATATTGTGCAAACTGACAAGCAAAAGGCTCATCTTCGCATTCTCAAACATACAGCGGATTGTAGGACGGTGGCCCGAGGTTCTTGATGGTGTCAGAACTCGTTGCCAACATTTCCTTACTGTGTTATCTCACAAAGTTTGTCATTCATTAGAGCTTTTCCAACACACACCCAATTTTGGAGGGTTTAATGGCTCTCGTCAAAATGGAAGCACAATATAGCTTTAATAATACGTGAACCCTGCACATTTATTAAAATAAGAATGTTACCCTTCTTCCTGGTAGACTGTTGCCATTGTTTTAAAACAGGTTCTGTACTTGATCTCTCCAGGAACTGGCTGAGGCCCTTGAATCCTACTTTTGGCAACATCAAAAGGGATGTTAATGACTGAGGCTATTGTGCCCGAGAGAAGACCAATCCCAAATTTTCTCAAAAACTCCAAGGTTGGATCCTAAAAGAAAAGAAGAATAAAATAACAGAAAGGGAAGCGGAAGCCCCTAAATTGGCTAAACACTATAAAGCAATATGTATTTAAGCAGAGCATTGCACTCCCCGGCACCCTCCTGTTATTCCAGCGGAACACATTAGGATTTCCTAGGCTGGAACTTGTTTTCTTGACAATCCCATTGGCTATGTTTTTACACATGGTCTAAATTGCTGAAGTACACATTTCCTCACACAGGATTTATAAACACAGTTCATAAAGAAAGACTGGTATGGCATATGGGGATGATTTGTATAATTGGGCTTCACAATGTACTTAGTATTACTGTATCAAAACAGGAGAAATCCAAGCACACTATTAGCTAATTGGCCAGAATATTTTACAAATGACAGCAACTTCCACCATGAAGCCTACTAAAATGCTCATTTGTGTGTGGACCCCCAAATGTTAAATTAAATCAAGGCTACTCTTGGTCTGCTGCTATTCCCCTCCAGGTTTTTTGCATTTATTTTCACGTGTAGCTGATCCACTGTACTGAGAAGTGCTAGCTTCCTGTTATTAACAAACCAACTTGGGGAGGCTGCAAAACAGCCTGTGACATTCTGTGCATTATAAACAGTAGTAAGTCACTGGACTAATTGGCTGAAGAATTTACAACCTATTGTTCCTGAGTCTTATTCTTCCTTCGTGGCAAAGGAAGAGAAGGAGAGAGAGAGGCACAGAGAAGGTGGTGGGGAGAGAGAAGAGAAGAGACAGAGAGAGAGAGACAGAGAGAGAGAGAGAGACAGAGAGAGAGAGAGAGAGAGGAGAGGGAGACGGAGGGAGAGAAATTTCTCCTATTTGAATTTAGGTCCTCTACTTTGGTCGGATTTGATTTTCTACCCTCCCTGCTCTGCTTTCTGACATCAAAGTATTTAATTAGGTCTTATGTGGGAGTCACTTTCCTTCAGCCTATTTTTGTGCCCAGTGAGCTCACATTATGCTTTGTTATAATGAATTTGCTGGGAAGTTCTCATTATGTTTTCAGCCTCAGTTCTTGCCCTGAAGAGAGGTCATCCCACAAACCATGCAGAAGCTCATGAAGACCACCCCCCCCATCTTTCTCCTGCCCTCTCATTTGGTCAGTATTTCGGGAGTATCTTCACACAGGAACAGTACAGGGTAGTGCCGTGATGCTGTTTTACCCAGAAGGAGAACATAAGTGGAGAGACATACCCCACTTACTTAAAAAGTCATGTTTGAGCATTGCATGCTTCTAGCTTCTCTGGAAGAAGAAAACTCTTGGAAGCTCTGAAATTTTCAACCGAACCAAGAGCCAGATACCATCACAGAAGCCCCTATGTGGCTAAATATAAAAAGTGAAGGGTTCGGTAATAATTCTTGGATCTGGGCCATACAGGTGCCGGGTAGGTTTAAAGGGATTTAAAAACCAACAGGGTGTTTCAACAGGAAAAACAATGCAGTGATTGCAGTATGAGTGAGGTGTGTTCAAATAATTCCCCCTCCCCCCATTTTTTTCTCTTTTACAAGGAGAGAAAAATGTCTTTATGTTACCCTTCTCCATCATGGCCCAGAAGCAGAACCGGGGCTCAGAAGGATGGGGTGTTCAGGCCTGGCTCTGGTTTGTCTGACCTTGCACGAGTCACCAAATCACACAGAGCCCAGTGTGTAGAGGGACAAGTTTAACACCTGCCTTACCTTTGTACTGTATTATTTTCCTGAAAAATAAAAACAATAATAGCAATAAAAGTGCTATGAACGTTGGATAAGCCTGGCAGAAAACAGACAGTGTTATTATGTAGCCTGTTTTGTAGAGTCTCAAAACATCCTGTAATAAGATTCTCTTACGGTATCCCTGTGACACAGCCCAGCTCTCCTTTTTTTTTTTTTTTAAATTTTTTTTTTAACTTTTATTTATTTTTGAGACAGAGAGAGACAGAGCATGAACAGGGGAGGGTCAGAGAGAGGGGGAGACACAGACTCCAAAGCAGGCTCCAGGCTCCGAGCTGTCAGCACAGAGCCCGACACGGGGCTCGAACTCACGGACCGTGAGATCATGACCTGAGCCGAAGTCAGCCACTTAACTGACTGAGCCACCCAGGCGCCCCATCAGCTCTCCTTTTTGAATTGAGGACAAGGGTGGAAATGATGGCTTGTACGTACACTGCCCTTTTGGGACATTTGGAGGACCCTGTCAAGCATGCGGCCTCTCCCATCTCCTGATGTGTTCACCGAGGACTAGAGGTTGGGGGTGGTGTTCGGCACTTGATGAAGGGCACTGTGCTAAAAGTCACTGCTGGAGGCCAAAACCGAAAGTCTTCAGCCTATCACAGTGTTCATTAGCACAAGTACGTGTTGAGCCCAGGGTTGCTATACACTTTCCAGACTAGTTGTAAGGTCCCACAGTGGTTTCCCAAAACAGATGTGCAACAGAATCACCTGAGAGCATTGCAAAACGTGGATGCCTGGGCCCCATGTCAGGTTCCCGGATCAAAATCACATGGGAAAGGGCCTGAAAATGATTTTAAAAGATCCCCAGGACTTCTGAAGCTGCCAAGCTGAGGACCCATGTCCCGGAATCAGCGATTTTGATATTCCACGCAGGCAAAGCAGATGGTCAGTTGCTACCCTTCTGGGCATTCAAGGAAGGAGAAGACTTCTTGGGACAGCCAAGAGGTATTCCTCACCACCTGGTCTCTGGGCCCTTTGCCAGTTTCGTCCTTGGAACCCATGGTCTGCTTTATGCAGCAACCTCGCCTGGGACTTGGGTGTGCCAAGGAGAACCCTCTCAGCTTGCCTCTGCTTTTTTTTTTTTTTTTTTTTTTTTTGCTACATGTCATCGCCCATTCTCAAAATGCAGCCTCTCAACATACCTCTCCCCTGTGTCCCCTGCTGGCCACTCCCACTGCTGTGGCTTAGGTTCCTTTTACCTTACCAGGTCTTGTTTTCTTTTTGCTCTCTATCATCTATTCTTCACAGTGGCACCAGGCTCTCTCATTTGGAAAAGCAGATCTCCTGGTCCCAAAGATCCTCAATCCTTCCCCACTGAACGGAGAGTAAAGCCAAAGGTCCTCACTTGGCCTTTGGTTTCTTTCCTACCATATGCTTCCAACTTCTCTCTCCGGCCTCAAGTTCTACACCTCCACCCCACTCCCATACTATAGTCACCCTGGGTAAATCATAATCGTTCAAAGTTAAGCCGAGCACTTTTCTAACTCTTTTCTTCAAATGACTTACACAGCCTATAATGTCCTTCTCCATTACAGTCACCTAATGTGGTCACACTCCACCTTAGAGTTCAGCTTGATTCCCACCTTGCCCAAGACACTTTAATGGATCCCTGTCAAAACTGATTTCTCCCTCTTCTGTACTCTTGAACTCCTGAATGAACCACAATCATTGCCCTTGCTAAGGCTCACTTTGTGTCTGGCTTATTTTTGCACATATCTCTCGTTCCTGCTGGCTTGTGAGTTGGCACCGCCTAGAGACATGTGTTACTTCTCTTTGGGTCACCTATTACACAGTGTACACAGTAGGCACTAAACAAATGTCTGCTGATTGGCTTATCGAGGTACTTGTTCAGTTATTTTTGTAGAAGCAGTGAGAATCAGGTCTAGCCCTTAATCATTACTTCTCAAGATTCAGCATCTTCTATCCTAGAAACGAACCTCTACTAGAACTTTACATGGGGACACTAACATGGGGACACGACAGGGCATTGGGCATTTGTAAAGAAAAGTATTTCAGGGCAAATAAATTGAGACTCTAATGTCACAGAGCTAAGCCTGGGCTTGCTAGATCCCATTGCTCAGTGGCTCACAGGGAGAACCATGATACGGCAGCCTGTGACCAGATCTTAGCGGAAGAATGTGATGGGCATAGAGTAAGGTCTTGAAACATTACTCCTAGGCTCTTTTTTCTTATACTTCCTGATCTTTTCTTAGTAGGGAGAGGCACCCACTTGCCTGAAGAATGAGGATTATTTTAGCAAGACTACAGAGAGAAAAAGGTAATATTCAGTGTTTTTGGTTTTTAAACTATGCCCTTTCATGTATTATATCAGTTAATCTTCACAAAAACTTTGATGTAAGAACTATTATTATTATTCCTGTTTTAAAAATGAGGTAACTGAAAGATTAATTATAAGAAGGGAATTTTTGTTACATCCATATGAACCAAGGCTTTGTGTTAGGTCATAATTTTTCTTTTTTTAAATTTTTAATGTTTATTCATTTTTGAGAGAGAGAGAGAGAGACAGACAGACAGAGGGTAAGCCGGGGAGGAGCTGAGACAGAGGGAAACACAGAATTCAAAGCAGGCTCCAGGCTCTGTGCTATCAGCACAGAGCCTGACATGGGCCTTGAACTCACGAACTGTTGAGATCATGACCTGAGCCAAAGCCGGATGCTTAACCAGCTAAGCCACACAGGCACCCTGTCTTTTTCTTTTTTTTTTTTTTTAATGTTTGTTTATTTTTGAGAGAGAGAGAGAGAGACAGAATGAGAGGGAAACACAGAATCCAGAGCAGGCTCCAGGCTCTGAGCTGTCAGCACAGAGGCCCACATGGGGCTCAAACACACAAACTGCAAGATCATGACCTGAGCTGAAGTTGGATGCCTAAGTGACTGAGCCACCCAGGTGCCCCTACGGCATGTTTTTTTCTACTGATACTCTTTAGAGTCAGTGGCTAGGCTGGTGGGAGAGGTGTCCCAGCACCACTTGAAATTATAAGCAATGCTTCTGTGTATGTGTAGATGGGTTTTTCTGGAAAGAGTGTCTATAGATTTTGTCAGGCTCATAAAAGCTTAGAAAAACTTCATGAAACTATTTCCTCTACCAATAAATTTATAAAGTAAGAAGAGGGAGGTCAGGGTTGAAAACACTGGGGCTGAAAAAAGAAAGCCCTCATCTTCACAGGGGTTATCAGGCAATTCACCTTAGTGGAAAGATTTCTACACACATTTCTGCCCTGGACTCAGGTTACTCGTAACCATTTCTATGAACTCAGTGTTTCTCAAAGTATGGTGCTTGAACCATTATCATCAATACTACATGGGAACTTCTTAGAAATAAAAATTGGGGTCCTATCCCAGGCCTACTGATGGCAATGGAGCTCAGCAATCTGTTTAAACGAGTCCTCCCAATTACTCTGCCGGACACTAAAGTCTAAGAACCACTGGTCAACTGGAAGTTTATGGTTCATCTCTCTGTATCTTTGGGTTGGGTAAGAGATGCTCCGAGAAGCTCTGGATGTGCTGGGGAGGACTGTAAAGCTTTCTTTGGTGGAAACAGGGCTTTATTTAAGGTTGCAGAGCTAAAGGCAATGCTATTAACTCTTTCCACCTCTCCTACCCCCAACTCAGTCCAAAGCAAGAATGCCCACTGTGAGGTTTTGGGTATGAGTGATACCTGTCACATAATCTGAATAGGTCATTCTGTACTGGCCATCAGTGAATCACTCAAGCATTTCTGTCAATAATGATAACACATCACAATTAAATTAATAGCAAAAATAGAAACATATATGTGATATAATACTTGTATTATTTTTCATAACTTTCATGAGAAATAATGGTACTATTAATTAATAGTTACTTATTGCTAGACACCATCTTTTTTTTTTTTTTTTTTTTTTTTTTTTTTTTTTTTTTAGGTAGGCTCCATGCCCAGCATAGAGCCCAATATGGGGCTTGAACTCATCACCCTGAGATCAAGACCTGAAACGAGAGCAAGAGTTGGACACACTCAACTGATTGAGCCACACAGGTGCCCCCAAGATACCATCTTATATTCAAAAAATATATACAAAACATAAGAACCCTGTGGATTGGTATGTAACACCATTTTACAGATAAGGACATGAGACTGAGAGAGTTAAATCAGTTGTCCAAGATCACACTGCTTACAAGAGGTAGAGCCTGGATTTGAACTCATGTTCTTCTGATTCTCAACCATATATTCTTAAGCATTATATCATATTGTTTCTATCCATCATTCATTTTTTGTTTATTCATCCAGCAAACATTTTACTGGATGTCTATATATGCCTGGTCCTACACTGGGTGCTAGAGGTGAGTGTGAAGGTAAATGATCCAGAAAGGGGGTGGGAGGGCATTAATTATCAAGTATTACAGTACAATGTGATAAGAATGTGGGGATGTGAACAAAGTGCAGGGGAAATATTCTGTAGGGAGAAGGAGGTTACTCTTGGGCTTTCACTCTCAAAGTCCTGTGAGAAAGTACCTAGCTTCTCTGCCTCTTAAAAACTTAGTCACTTCTTGATCTCTGTGTCCAACATCCCAACTTCTCTGGGGAGGCCCCCAAAACTGGCATCTTTCCGGCAACTTGTGGAGTTCTGACAGGTTTAGCTACCTGGGGGAGAACTGAAATGGAGGTTTCATAGTCCTCCCCTTTCTCAGCACAGAGCAGACAAAGATGGCAGCTGCCTGCTTCACCCTGAGGAAACAACATACTATCAGACAACCAATGGGTCAAAAAAGAAAGTAGAAAATAACTTGAGACAAATATAAATGAAAAGACAATATAGATAAAAGGAAAAGACAAAACTTACGGGACGTAGTAAAAGAATACTCAGAGGTAACTCCATAGTGATAAACATCTACATTAAAAGAGAAAATCTAGGGGTGCTGGGTGGCTCAGTCAGTTGAGCTTCCAACTTTGGCTCGGGTCCTAATATCATGGTTTGTGAGTTCGAACCCCGCTTTGGGCTCTGTGCTGACAGCTCAGAGCCTGGAGCTGCTTCAGATTCTGTCTGTCTCTCTCTGCCCCTAACCCACTCATGTTCTGTCTCTGTCTCTCTCTCTCTCCCCCTCAAAATAAATAAACATTAAAAAAAGATCTCAAATAAACAACCTAATTTTACAGCTCAAGGAGCTAGAAAAAAGAAGAAAAAATTCAGTCCAAAATTAGCAGAAGGAAAGTAATAATAAAGATTAGAGCAGGGATAAATAGAAACTAGAAAAAAAAAGGAAAAAAAATGAAATTGAGTTCATTTTTTGAAAAGATAAAAGTGGCAAACCCTCAGCAAGACTAATAAAGTTAAAATGAGAAGAATTGATGTTTTGAGAAGATGGCAGCGTAGAAGGACACTGGGCTCACCTCGTCCTGCTGATTGCTTAGATTCCACCCACATCTGCCTAAATAACCCAGAAAACCACCAGCAGACTAGCAGAACGGACACTCCGGAGCCAAGCCAAGCCAAGAGGCCCGCAGAAGAGGGTAGGAAGGGCAGAGAGGCGGTAAGTGCTACACGGACTGGCGGGAGGGAGCCGGGCGGCGGAGGGGCAGCCTGCCCGGCAAGGCAGAGCCCCGGAATTCTGGCTTGCAAAAGAGGAGGGGATGGACTGCATGAGTTCTGACAGCCAGCAGGACTTAACATCTGGAATTTTAAAAGTCAACAGCTCTGCTCACGGATTGCAGGGAGGGCAACAGGACACCTGGAGGGAGAGTTCTTGAGCCCCAGAAGGACAGAGCTTGGTGGGGGGAACAAAGGCGCTGGCAAGCGCCATTTCTCTCTCCCATCCCCTAGCTGAAATTCCAAAGGAAACCAGTTCCCATCACCGAACTTGCCAGCACCGTGCGAATGCCCAACGCTGTGCTTCTCTGGGTCCATCCCTCCGATGGGCCTGCCTCCCTCCCGGTGCTGCAGGGCCCCTCCTGCAGGGGGCCACTGATGGCAAAGCGAGCTAAGCTTGCCTCTCCCACCCCTGTGCACCTTGTTGATCTACCCCATCTAATATGCCCTTGGCCAGACCCATCGAAGCAGTACCACAAGCCTGGCAGTGTGCAAGCAGCCCAGACAGGGGCCACACCACGCCACAGTGAGTCCTGCTCCTGGGAGAGGGGAAGATAAGGTACACACCAGTCTGACTGTGGCCCCAGTGGTGGCCAGGGGGCAGCCATCGGGTCTGACTGTGGCCCCGCCCACCAACACAAGTTTCTCCCTACAGCACAGGGGAAGTGCCCTGCCGTTTGGAGCTACCTCGGGGACTACCCAAAATGACCAAACGGAAGAATTCTCCTCAAAAGAAACTGCAGGAAGCAGTGACAGCTAACGAATTGATCAAAACTGATTTATGCAATAGAACAAGAATTTAGAAAAATAGTCATAAAATTAATTGCTGGGCTTTAAAAAAGCATTGAGGATAGCAGAGAATCTATTGCTACAGAAATCAAGGGACTAAAAAATAGTCATGAGGAACTAAAAAAATGCTATAAATGAGGTGCAAAATAAAATGGAGGCGGCCATAGCACATATTGAAGAGGCAGAGGACAGAATAGGTGAATTAGAAGATAAAATTATGGAAAAAGAGGAAGCTGAGGAAAAGAGAGATAAAAAAATCCAGGAGTATGAGGGGAGAATTAGAGAACTAGGTGAAGCAATCAAGCAGAACAATATCCGTATCATAGGAATTCCAGAAGAAGAAGAGAGAAAGAAAGGGGCTGAAGGTGTACTTGAACAAATCATAGCTGAGAACTTCCCTGATCTGGGGAAGGAAACAGGCATTGAAATCCAAGAGGCACAGAGAACTCCCTTCAGATGTAACTTGAATCGATCTTCTGCATGACATATCATAGTGAAACTGGAAAAATACAAGGATAAAGAGAGAATTCTGAAAGCACCTAGGGATAAACAGGCCCCAACTTACAAAGATAGACACATGATGGTACTAGCAGACCCATCTACTGAAACTTGGCAGGCCAGAAAGGAATGGCAGGAAATCTTCAATGTGATGAACAGAAAAAAATATGCAGCCCAGAATCCTTTATCCAGCAACTCTGTCATTCAGAATAGAATGAGAGATAAAGGTTTTCCCAAACAAACAAAAACTGAAGGAATTCATCACCACTAAATCATCCCTACAAGAGACGCTAAGGGGGATTTTGTGAGTAAAATGTTACAAGGACCACAAAGTACCAGAGACATCACTACAAGCATGAAACCTACAGACATCACAGTGACTCTAAACCCATATCTTTCAATAATAACACTGAATGTAAATGGACTAAATGCTCCAACCAAAAGACACAGGGTATCAGAATGGATAAAAAAAAAACAAGACCCATCTATTTGCTGTCTACAAGAGACTCATTTTAGACCTGAGAACAGCTTCAGATTGAAAGTGAGGGGATGGAGAACTATCTATCATGCTACTGGAAGTCAAATGAAAGCTGGAGTAGCCATACTTATATCAGACAAACTAGACTTTAAATTAAAGGTTGTAACAAGAGATGAAGAAGGGCATTATATAATAATTACAGGGTCTATCCATCAAGAAGAGCTAACAATTACAAATGTCTACGCACCAAATACGGGAGCCCCCAAATATATAAAACAATTAATCACAGACATAAGCAACCTTATTGATAAGAATGTGATAATTGCAGGGGACTTTAATACTCCAATTACAACAATGGATAGATCATCTAGACACAGAATCAATAAAGAAACAAGGGCCCTGAATGATACATTGTATCAGATGGACTTGATAGATATATTTAGAACTCTGCATCCCAAAGCAACAGAATATACTTGCTTCTCGAGTGCACATGGAAAATTCTCCAAGATAGATCACATACTGGGTCACAAAACAGCCCTTCATAAGTATAAAAGAATTGAGATCATACCATGCACACTTTCAGACCACAATGCTATGAAACTTGAAATCAACCACAGGAAAAAGTCTGGAAAACGTCCAAAAGCATGGAAGTTAAATAACACCCTACTAGAGAATGAATGGGTCAACCAGGCAATTAGAGAAGAAATTAAACAATACATGGAAACAAATGAAAATGAAAACATAACAATCCAAATGTTTTGGGATGCAGCAAAGGCAGTCCTGAGAGGAAAATACATTGCAATCCAGGCCTATCTCAAGAAACAAGAAAAATCCCAAATACAAAATCTAACAGCACACCTAAAGGAAATAGAAGCAGAACAGCAAAGATACCCCTACCCCAGCAGAAGAAGAGAAATAATAAAGATCAGGACAGAAATAAACAATATAGAATCTAAAAAACCTGTAGAGCAGATCAATGAAACCAAGAGTTGTTTTTTTGAGAAAAATAAACAAAATTGATAAACCTCTAGCCAGGCTTCTCAAAAAGAAAAGGGAGATGACCCAAATAGATAAAATCATGAATGAAAATGGAATTATTACAACCAATCTCTCACAAATACAAGCAATTATCAGGGAATACTATGAAAAATTATATGCCAACAAACTGGACAACCTGGAAGAAATGGGCAAATTCCTAAGCACCCACACACTTCCAAAACTCAAACAGGAAGAAACAGAAAATTTGAACAGACCCATAACCAGCAAAGAAATTGAGTCAGTTATCAAAAATCTCCCAACAAATAAGAGTCCAGGACCAGAAGGCTTCCCTGGGGAATTCTACCAGATATTTAAAGCAGAGATAATACCTATCCTTCTCAAGCTATTCCAAAAAATAGAAAGGGAAGGAAAACTTCCAGACTCATTCTATGAAGCCAGCATTACTTTGATTCCCAAACCAGACAGAAACCCAGCAAAAAAAGGGAACTATAGGCCAATATCTCTGATGAATATGAATGCAAAAATTCTCAACAAGATACTAGCAAATTGAATTCAACAGCATACAAAAAGAATTATTCACCAGGATCAAGTGGGATTCATTCCTGGGCTTCAGGGCTGGTTCAATGTTCAGAAATCAATCAATGTGATAGATCACATTAATAAAAGAAAAGATAGGAACCATATGATCCTGTCAATCTATGCAGAAAAAGCATTTCACAAAATTTAATAAAAACCCTCAAGAAATTAGGGATAGAAGGAACATACTTAAACATCATAAAAGCCATTTATGAAAAGCCCACAGCTAATATCATCCTCAAAGGGCAAAAACTGAGAGCTTTCCCCCTGAGATCAGGAGCACAACAGGGATGTCCACTCTCACCGCTGTTGTTTAACATAGTGTTGGAAGTGCTAGCATCAGCAATCAGACAACAAAAGGAAATCAAAGGCATCAAAACTGGCAAAGATGAAGTCAAGCTTTCACTTTTTTTAGATGACATGATATTATACATGGAAATCCTGACAGACTCCACCAAAAGTCTGCTAGAACTGATACATGAATTCAGCAAAGTCACAGGATACGAAATCAATGTGTAGAAATCAGTTACATTCTTATACACTAATAATGAAGCAACAGAAAGACAAAGAAAGAAACTGATCCCATTCACAATTGCACCAAGAAGCATAAAATACCTAGGAATAAACCTAACCAAAAGATGTAAAAGATCCGTATGCTGAAAACTATAGAAAGCTTATGAAGGAAATTAAAGAAGATACAAAGAAATGAAAAAACATTCCATGCTCATGGATTGGAAGAATAAATATTGTTAAAATGTCAATACTACCCAAAGCAATCTACACATTCAATGCAATCCCAATCAAAATTGTACCAGCATTCTTCTCGAAGCTAGAACAAGCAATCCTAAAATTTGTATGGAACCACAAAAGACCCTGAATAGCCAAAGTAATGTTGAAGAAGAAGACCAAAGTGGGAGACATCACAATCCCAGACTTTAGCCTCTACTACAAAGCTGTAATCATCAAGACAGCATGGTATTGGCACAAAAACAGACACATAGACAAATGGAATAGAATAGAGACTCCAGAATTGGACCCACAAAAGTATGGCCAACTAATCTTTGACAAAGAAGGAAAGAGCATCCAATGGAAAAAAGACAGTCTCTTTAACAAACGGTGCTGGGAGAACTGGACAGCAACATGCAGAAGAATGAAACTAGACCACTTTCTTACACCATTCACAAAAATAAACTCAAAATGGATGAAGGACATGAATGTGAGACAGGAAACCATCAAAACCCTAGAGGAGAAAGCGGGAAAAAAACCTCTCTGACCTCAGCCGCAGCAATTTCTTACTTGACACATCTCCAAAGGCAAGGGAATTAAAAGCAAAAATGAACTATTGGGACTTCATGAAGATAAAAAGCTTCTGCACTGCAAAAGAAACAATCAACAAAACTAAAAGGCAACTGACAGAATGGGAAAAGATATTTGCAAATGACATATCAGACAAAGGGCTAGAATCCAAAATCTATAAAGACCTCACCAAACTCCATACCCGAAAAACAAATAATCCAGTGAAGAAATAGGCAGAAGACATAAATAGACACTTCTCTAAAGAAGACATCCAGATGGTCAACAGGCACATGAAAAGATGCTCATTGTCTCTCCTCATAAGGGAAATACAAATCAAAACCACACTGAGATATCACCTCATGCCAGTCAGAGTGGCTAAAATGTACAAATTAGGAGACTATAGATGATGGAGAGGATATGGAGAAACGGGACCTTTCTTGCACTGTTGGTGGGAATGCAAACTGGTGCAGCTGCTCTGGAAAACAGTGTGGAGGTTCCTCAAAAAATTAAAAATAGGTCTACCCTATGACCTAGCAATAGCACTGCTAGGAATTTACTCAAGGGATACAGGAGTGGTGATGCATGGGGCACTTGTCCCCAATGTTTATAGCAGCACTTTCAACAATAGCCAAATTACGGAAAGAGCCTAAATGTCCATCAACTGATGAATGGATAAAGAAGTTGTGGTTTATATATACAATGGAATACTACTTGGCAATGAGAAAGAATGAAATATAGCCTTTTGTAGCAACATGGATGGAACTGGAGAGTATGCTAAGTGAATTAAACCATACAGAGAAAGACAGATACCATATGTTTTCACTCTTATGTGGATCTGAGAAACTTGACAGAAGACCATGGGGGAGGGGAAGGGGAAAAAAAAGAGAGGGAGGGAGGCAAACCATAAGAGACTCTTAAAGACAGAATAAACTGAGGGCTGATGGGGGTGGGAGGGAGGGGAAAGTGGGTGATGGGCATTGAGGAGGGCACATGTTGGGATGAGTACTGGGTGTTGTATGGAAACCAATTTGACAGTAAATTTCATATTAAAATAAATAAATAAGAATCAAATAAAATCAGAAATGAAAAAAGAGACATTATAACGGACATCACAGAACTAAAAAGGATGAAAGACTACTATGAATGATTATATGCCAAGAAACTGGACAACCTAGAAGTAGTAGATATATTCCTAGAAACAACCTTCCAAGACTAAATCATGAAGAAATAGAAAGTATGAACAAACCTATAACTAGTATGGAGATTTAATCAGCAATCAAGAACCTGAAGACAAAGGAAAGCCCAGGACCAGATGGTTTCACATTGTTTCTACCAAACTTATAAAGAATTAATACCAATGCTTCTCGAATTCTTTCAAAAAATCAAAAAGTAAAGAACACTTCCAATTCATTTTGTGATACTAGCGTAACCCTTATATCAAAGCTAAAGATACCACAAGGAAAAAAATTAAAAAACTACAGGCCGAGATTCCCGATAAACACAGATTTAAAATCCTCAATAAAATACTAGCAAATTGAATTCAACAGCACATTAAAAGGATCATACACTGTGATAAACTGGGATTTATCTCTGGAATGCAAAGATTTTTCAACACACCAAAATCAATTAATGTGATACAGCACATTAACAGAATAAAGGATAAAAAAATAACATGATATTCTCAATCGATGCAGAAAACACATTTGACAAAATTCAACCTGCTTTCATGATCAACACCCTCAGAAGGTAAGGAACATAAGGCAAATCCCTCAACATAATAAACTCCATACATGTAAAGCCCACAGCTAATATCACACTTTACTGTTGAAAAACTGAAAGCTTTTCCTTTAAGATTAGTAACAAGGCAAAGATGCCTGCTCTCATCACTTCTATTCAACATAGTAATGAAGTCCTAATCAGAGAAATTAGGCAAGAAAAATAAACAAAAAACATCCAAATCAAAAGTAAAACTGTCCCTGTTACAAACAACATGGACTTATATATAGGGAAAAACCTAAAGATTCCATAAAAAAATTAGAATAAACAAATTCAGTAAAGTTACAGGATACAAAATCAACATACAGAAATCACTCATGTTTCTATACACTACACACAAACTATCTAAAAAGAAATTAGGAAAACATTCCCATTTCAATCGGATAAAATGAATAAAATACTTAGGAATAAACTCAACTAAGGAGGTGAAAGTCTTAAATACTGAAAACTATAAAATGTCAAAAAAACTAAAGGCAACACAAATGAAGACATTTCATGTTCATGGATTAGAATAGTTAATATTGTTAAAATTTCCACAATACCGAAAGTGATCTAAAGATTCAATGCAATCTCTATAAAACTCCAATGGCAGTTTTCATAGAAATAGGAAAAAATTCTACAACTGAGTATACCCAAGTCCATCCTAAGAAAGAAGAACAAAGCTGGAGGCATTATAATTCCTAATTTCAAAGCATATCATAAAGGTATAGTACAAAACATTATGGCACAGGCATACAGACAGACATATAGTCCAGTGGGACAGACCAGAGAGACCAGAAATAAATCCAAGCATATATGACCAGCTAATCTTCAACAAGAGTGTCAAGAATACACAATGGGGAAAGAGCAGTCTTCGACAAATGGTGCTGGTAAAACTGGAAATCCACATGCAAATGAATGAAATTGAAACTACATATTATGCCCCCCCCACACACACAAATTAAAGACTTAAATATGGGACCTGAAACCATACAACTCCTAGAAGAAAACATGAGTAAAGCTTCATGACATTGATGTTAGCAATGATTTGACACCAAAAGCACAGGCAACAAAAGTAAGGACAGACAAGTGGGATTATGTCAAACTAAAAAGCTTCTGAACAGCAAAGGAAACGAAAGAGCAAAAAGGCAACCTACGGGATGGGAGAAAATATTTGCAAATCATGTATCTATAAAGGGGTTGATATATAAAATATAAACTATATAAGGAACTTTTATAACTCAGTACCAAGAAAGCTAATAGCCTGATTTTAAAATGGGCAAAAGACTTGCATAGACATTCTTTCAAAGAAGACATACATATGGCCAATAGGTATATAAAGAAATGCTCAGTCACTAATTATCTGGGAAATGTAGATCAAAACCACAAGATATCATTTCACATCTGTCAGGATGATTATTTTCAAAAAAATAAAAGTACGTGTTAGCAAGGATGGGGAGAAATTGGAATCCTCATACACTGTTGGTGGGGGGTTTTAAATGGTGTAGCCACTCTGGAAAACAGTATAGAGTTCCTCCAAAATTAACAATAGAACTACGATATGATCTAGCAAGCCCACTTCTGGGTATTTATCCAAAAGAATTGAAATGAGGACCTCAAAGTGATATTAGCACTCTTATGTTCATTGCCATACTATTCACAATAACCAAGATATGGAAACAACCTAAACATCCATTGACAGAACAGATAAAGAAAATGTGGCATATTTATACAATGAAATACCATTTGCCTTTAAAATGAAGGAAACTGTGATATGTGACAACATGGATGAAAGTTGAGGACACTATGTTAAGTAAAGTGAGCCAGTCACAGAAAAGACAATTACTTCATGATTCCACTTATATGAGGTACCTAAAACAGTCAAATTAGTAGAATTAAAGAATGGAATGGTGGTTGCCAGGGCTTGGGGGCAGGGAAATGGGGAGTCACTAATCAAGTTCAGTTAAGCAAGATGAATAAGCTCTAGAGATCTGCTTTACAACATCATACCCATAGTCGACAATAATGTATTGTGCACTTAAAAATATGTTGAGGGTAGATCTCACGTTAAGTGTTTTTATCATAATATAATGAAAATTAAAAAAAAAAAACTTGAGGGAAAAATATGTCACTTAGCCCAAGTAAAATATTTAGGATGGATCATACCTTAATTATGTAAATGGATATTAATGTTGATGAAAAATCTATCTTGTTTTTAAAAATTTCCAACTTACTTCTATAATTTGTTCCAACTGTCATCAATCAGGAAACTTCCTGTGTTCCTAACCCACATTCCTCACCCATAAGCCTAAACTATTTTACTCTAATTTTTTGCTCAATTGCAAGGGTAATCAACTGTCACCATTCTTGATGTAATTCATCATGATTTAAAAACTGTTATTGAAATAACGTTTTCTTCCTCATGCTTAAAAACACAGTTCCTTTGAAATATTTATTTGTAAGTAGTATACATTATTTCCCCATCTACAGATGAGTTTTATTCTTTTCTCCTAAGTATGTTCCAATTTTTCTTATAAAATATGGTACTTTAAACTGGAGCTAAGTAGCCTGAAATGTTAATGTGTATTACATGCATTGACCTTATTTGTGATAGCAATACAAAATCCAATATTCATAGTTTAAAAAAATGATTTAATTCCCCTGCAAACATTTTAAGACTGATGTTAACATTTCACTTCTCAAATGAGACAACTGAGACAGAGGAAAGGTATAACTTGCCAGAGAGACATGGCTAATGAGTAAGTACCAGAATTGGGAATTGATATCAGGTCTCTTAGTAGAACTCTGGCAATTTCCATAACACTGCAATTTGGTGTCAGTGCAGAGCTGAAGAGATGTGTTTTCCAGTCCCTCTTTTGGAAGATCAATGAGTTTCCCTGACAGGACATGTTATTTATAGACTCTCCACAGCTTAACAAGAAACACTAATAAGTGATCCCAAAACATTGGTGGTCATGATGTTCCATAACCTTTAAGAATTCAACAAAAGTTACCACGTCATTGGAAATGAGATCATATGACTCAAAATAGTTAACAATCAACATACTACATATTTGTGACTAACTTAACCATCTAATCCAAACATTATATCCACAGCTAAGGACAGTATTAGTAATTTAAGGCAATGGCACTTAAGAAGTTAATATGCAGAAAAGCAAAATGTCTTGATCAAAAGAAGCATGTGCCTCTCTTTTTACCTTCCCTGGCATGGGCTTTGATGCTTTGCTTCATGACTGGCCAGCTGGCTGCTAGCTTGATAAACAGAACCTTTGCCCATCTCACAGGCCTTTGTGATTAGGGTCTGGCATCTTTAAGAAGACATTCCACACAGAGACATGCCAGAAGGAGGGGGTAAGCAAGATGGGGGAAGCAAGATCTGTTAGCTAGTGAGGACGAGGGGTGGTAAGGGAGACTGGCCAGGAAGCCTGCTGCTACCCATAAGGCAAGGTTTAACAGAGTGTAGCAATGGGCGAACAGCATGAATATACACCTTAAAGTCTAGTCTTAGAATCTTCCTACGACCTCATGACAGCCCAAATTAAATTTCCTTTGCTCCCCACAGTTCACTCATTCCTTCTGTCATCACACTGCATCTGAGATCCTCTCTGACTAGCTTTGACCTAACTTGAATTCAGTACACCCTGGATACTTAGTCCAGGTGTCTTAGTCTTTTTTTTTTTTTTAATTTTTTTTTAACGTTTTATTTATTTTTGAGACAGAGACAGAGCATGAACGGGGGAGGGGCAGAGAGAGAGGGAGACACAGAATCGGAAGCAGGCTCCAGGCTCTGAGCCATCAGCCCAGAGCCCGACGCGGGGCTCGAACTCATGGACCGCGAGATCGTGACCTGAGCTGAAGTCGGCCGCTTAACTGACTGAGCCACCCAGGCGCCCCAGATAGTCTTTAATAAACACACTTAGAGAAACATTCTCCATTCAGGATGGGCCTTGGTTGATGCTAGATTGGATTTACTGTTCCTTGTCAAAAGTTGCTAAAATAGGTTTGCCATTTGAAAAATTAAAATTATAGTTGAGAAGTGACTGAAAGAAGTTGCTGTAAATTCCTTTAAGACAATTAAAGACAATATAGTGGTCCTACAAAGAGTCACATGATTTTCAGGGTATCACAAATTGCTGTTTTTTTTTTTAGTAATTATTTTTTAGAGAGAGAGAGCGAGTGAGTGCACAGGTGGAGGAGGGGCAGAGAGAGAGGGGGACAGAGGATCTGGACGCAGGCTCGAACTCACGAACCACGAGATCATGACCTGAGCCGAAGTCGGACACTCAACCAACTGAGCCACCCAGGTGCCCCACAAATTACTTCTTGATAGAACTCTTACTCTGCTTTCTCTTCCCGCTAGTAGGTAAATAAATTGATGGGGAGAATGTTAGGACCATAGCAGCGTGATTCAAAAAGAATGGAACATTTTAATAAATCTATTAGTAGTTAGATTATATACAAACATGTGGTCAAAACCAATTTTAAGGGGCTCCCTCAGTTACTTCCATAATTTTACAATGGTCAGTCTGTGCTAACAACACACATTCTATACTTTAATTCATTTTATCCCCTTTGTGGCATACCACCATCAATCGTTAAAGGGGTAGTTGTGACGCCATCTCCTCAAGGCTGCCAAAAAAGAGGTGATACAAACAGGAATTTCATGTGGATTCTCACATGAAGAGACTGCAGACAACCTGGTCTAGTAATACATTTTTGAAAGTTAATTTCCTTTTGAATCATCCTGTACACTTTGATTTTAGAAAGTTACTTGAATAAGTCTTCCATGTTATCCTGATTAATAAGATACTGAATGGAGGGAGGAGAGATGAAAAGTACAGCTGGAGATCCCTCAGCTGTGAAAGATGTGTCCATAAGACAGCCTGATGAGGGGCTGGATGAACCTGGGTCAAGATGTGAAAGGCCTGCCCTTGGATCTGCTGATTACACAGGTTGGGAGGGGAAGCTAGAATGACAGATGAGGCCCTCAATATTAAAATTTATCATCACAAGCACTGGACTGAACCCACAGGATTACTTTTAAGCACAGTGAATACAAACTGTACAAGTTCAAGGGGAGACTTGACTTGACTGCAGTTCACATACTCTGGGGATTTTAACTGACCATAGTTTTATACATATCAACATCTTGATGCAAAACCAACACCCATTCTCTGTCCCTTCCACTCCAACAAAAATTTCTCAAGAATTTATTTCTGGGGGCGCCTGGGTGGCTTGGTCAGTTAAGCGTCCGACTTCGGCTCAGGTCATGATCTCACAGTCCGTGAGTTCGAGCCCCGCGTCGGGCTCTGTGCTGACAGCTCAGAGCCTGGAGCCTGTTTCAGATTCTGTGTTTCCCTCTCTCTCTGCCCCTCCCCTGTTTATGCTCTGTCTCTCTCTGTCTCAAAGATAAATAAACGTTAAAAAAAAAATTAAAAAAAAAAAGAATTTATTTCTGTACAATCTTTGGCTGCATTAAGAAGATGTGGTACACACCCACACGTGTGCACGCACACACACACATCACTACTTGGTGATGAAAAAGAATGAAATCTTCCCATTTGCAACAATGTGGACAGAACTAGAGTGTATTATGCTAGGCAAAATACGTCAGAGAAAGACAGCTTTCATATGATTTCACTCATATGTGGAATATGAGAAACACAACAGATGAAGATAGGGGAAGGGAAGGCAAAATAAGAGGAAAAACAGAGAGGGAGGCAAACCATAAGGGCTCTTAAATACAGGGAACAAGCTGAGGGTTGCTGGAGGGGCTAAAGGGCTGAGGGGTATTAAGGAGGGCACTTCTTGGGATGAGCACTGGGTGTCATATGTAAGAGATGAATCACTGGGTTCTACTCCTGAAGCCAAGACTACACTGTATGTTAACTAGTTTCAATTTATTTTTTTAATGTTTATTTTTGAGAGAGAGAGAGAGAGAGAGACAGAGTGCTGGCAGGGGAGTGGCAAATAGAGAAAAGGGAGACAGAATCTGAAGCAGGCTCCAGGCTCTGAGCTGTCAGCACAGAGCCCAACATGGGGCTCAAACTCACAAACCATGAGATCACGACCTGAGCCAAAGTCAAGACTCTTAACCAACTGAGCCACCCAGGCGCCCCCAACTACCTTGAACTTAAATGAAAAATAAAAAAAAAACAAAAAACAAAAAACAACATGTGTTCAGATCACAGGAAGGGTTGAGACTACTGTACTCTGAACTGATCCTCTGACAACTGTAGTATTATGTTCAGTTTTGACACTGACATTGACAAATCTGATGCATCTATAGTGGGGGACACAGACCATAGAGAGGACCAAAACTCATGTCACTTGACGAGGAGCTGAGGAAATGTGGACATCCTCCAAAGAAGAAAAAACTCAAAGGCTCACCTATCCATACCTTTGAAGAAGTTGGATACAACAATTACAAGTATGGACTCTCGTGTCAGATGGCCTGGGTTCAATCTTTGGCAGATTTAGCAGAGATGGGCACCAAACTCTGACGTTCTCTGGGAAGAGTCCTGCAAAGCCTCTCAAATGAAAGGACTGTGCTATGTCATATTCATTTTGTACGTACACCAGGCCTGCCACATCTTTGGTGTTTAATAAATGTTTTCTTTCTCCTCCCTACAGACGTCATACGCAAAGAACTAAGGTCTCAGAAGCAAATTACAAAGGCGGTACAGAGGCACACTGGTTAAGCACCTGGTAGCAACTGCAAGGCAAATAACAGTGGCTCAGCGCTGCCTGCCCCGCAGCTGGCAATGGTCATCATGAAAATAATGTGGGGAGCTGAAATCGGTAGTTGCCTCCTAGTAACTGAACAAGGAGGCAGCCTGAGTGAGAACAAATTGCCTTTTATCTTTTTTTTTATGAAGAAATTTGCATTTTAGTTATTGTTAGTTTCAGTGGGACCACGTCAACTCAGAGTCAAGTCAGCTTGCAGTCTATCTTTTATCTTCTCTAACGTTGGCTCTCTTCTGTTGTTTTGTTTATAAACTTTGACAAAAGCATTGTTTGCCTGATGTCATGTATCATGCTGTTTTGCCCTGAAATGAAAATACCTGCTATTAAAGCTTAATTAAAAAATACAGTTGTTTCCACTTCACAGCTATCAGAAGAATCTATTACAGTGTTTGTTTTCTCTTTATGTGAGATAATTTGGGGGAAATGCTAGCTCCTCACTCCACAGAAGGTCACTAACTAAAAAGAGATGGTTTAATTGATAAGCATTCTTTAAGGAATGTAGAGTATTCCCAAGATCCTATCCTTGCAGGGCTCTGGGCTTTGGAATGAAATCAAAGTCTTGTTAAAAGCTCAGCATCTAAATGTAGCCATTCAGAAAATAGCCATGAAAATTCCTTTTTTCCCTGAGCTAGCTCTTCCTTAAAGTGTTGTGAAATGTAAAATAATTTTAAATGTCTTACCCACTTAGTTCAAATTATAAAACACATACAATGTCAAAATGGGTTAGGGTTTAAGCATAACAGTTATCACTTGATTATTTCATACACATGTATATATATACCTACACACACACACACATCCTCTCCTTAAATACCTCTCTTTAAATATTGACATGGGTGGGTAATACAGTCTAAGAGTCAATTGTATCGCTGAGTATTATCGTATGAAATGCAGGAAAATATTAATATATTTCCTTGGGAACTCAGTAAGATTTTTCCATTTTGGTGTGCTCTGTTTATTCCTTACCTCAATAAAGGTGCTGACCCCAAGGAAAACTAACAAACCAGGTTTCCAAAACAAAATTCTAAAAGGTTGAGAGGTCAGAGAAAGGACACACTGAGATGCTTTGATATGGAGGTAGGCATATGATCAAGAAGAAGGCTTGGAACCAACTTTATTTCATGAGACTCTACTTCTGGACTGCTTCTATAAACGACGCTTTCCCACGCCCATTTAGTACTACTTATGTAATATGTTTGTTCGACATATACCCTGAGTTAAATCATGTAAGAGGAGTCAAGTGATTTCTACATACCTAAAACATTGTGGGCCAGATGCCCTCTGCAGCCTGCATGGCCTCCATTCCCCTCGGGTTCACCATATACCAGCTTATCCTCATTCTTCGTCTTATCCCTGGTTCCCCAAGCCTCTTTTTGCTTCAGGGCAGTCACATATCCTCTTCTCTCTGACTAAATATCTGGTCTCTGCTCATCCTCTTCATCTTGGCCAATCCTTACCCTTGAGCCTCAGCCTAAACATCGTTTTTGAAGGAAGGCCTTTCCTATCTCCTTGCCCTGCCCTGCCATTGGTCTAGATTGGGATCCTGGTTTCTCAATTCCCACAGCTTGATAGTTGCCTTCCATGGCACTCATCATGACTATCACTATCCAGTTCCATGTGCCATGACGTCTTTATTATCGGTCTCCTCTCATAGAATGCGAAGCCTACTAAGGCAGGGTCAGCGCTGACACTTAGCAAGATGGCGCCCGGGACATCACATGTGTGCCATGAACGTTCTTGGAATGAATGAACAGAAGGAACCCACTGAGAACCTAAAGCTACTTGTACCACATTTCCATCCACTTGGGTGGTGCCTGCCTGGAAATTTTTGACTTAAAGTTTATTTAAGAAAGTGTCTGAATCCTTGCCCCCTTCTCTCTGCCCTCCCCCATGTCTTCCTTCTCCCCAGCACACATACCCCAGGGAGTCTGTGAAAACTGCCAATGAAAGATACTGCTTTTTACCACAGAATCTTGTCACATATCCTGGAATTTTATAGATAACATATACTTGTAGTTTTACCCCAGTGGTTACCAGAAAGGAGAGTTGTTCTTAATGAAACTTTAATGCTCTTGCCCTTCCCATTACCGGATGATTGGTAAGACTAATGATGGAGTAAGAGAGAATCAGAAAAATAAATGGCCATAAATTAAATCCTACCATGATCTAATTCTACTGAGATTCTTCTTTCCAAAATACAAACAGCTCTGTCTAAGCTCTCCACTTGAACCCAAAGGTGCATTTTTCATTCAGCTTAGCGCACACCTTAGGGAAGGATATAGCTTTAAATCACGAAACTAACACATTTCCACATTTCTTCTGATAAACTGAGGTGCGTCTGGCACCACCCTCAGACTTTCCACAGAATTTACAAAACAAAGAAAACATTAAAAATCAAAAGAAAAAGAAAAACATTTGCATTTCCAAAAGGCAATCTTTTATAAATATTACTTTAAGAGAAAATAAAATATGTTTGACTTAATGCTGTCTGTAGTTAAATGACCATAGGGACAGGTCTAAATGGTTTATTAAGTAAGAAAAATTGAACATATGAAAAATTGTTCTCTCCCAGAATATTTCTAACCCACACATGTAATTTATATCATGGCAAAATTCAACACAAAAGGTCTATTGTTTTTGGCAAAATAACTTGCAAACATGCTTAATTAGGATGCAAACTGAAAGCACATTTTAATACTGTTGACAGCCACGAGCTTTCGACAGTGATTTCCACTATTATTATTATTATTTTACTTATGGAAACATTCGAAAAGCAGTAAATATGAAACTAGAGGACAGTTATTAAAGAGATATAATATTTTAATCTTAGGATTCTCATTTCTGTGTCAACATCACAAATAATATGCTTGAACATCCCCACCTTGCAGTAGGGATGAAAGAAATTATTTTTGCAATGAAAGCTTACTCCCATGGATATTTGAAAAAGATGTCAGCATTTAAGTTAATCAATACCTGCTTCCAGTGGGCTTTACTTTGAGAAGTGATGCCTCTTTCTGGAGAGAAGGGATAATTCTTTATACTGACATTCCATTTCATTTACTGCAAGATGTAAATGAATGCCTCCATTAAATGAATTCTATGGTCAGTTAATATCCAAAGAAGTCTTTTCTCTATTGTATATTCTTACCCACCATAGGAACAGTTAGATCCTAAAAATAAATCTAAAATATTATAACCCAGGGCACCATTTTCAAACTGCGAATGCCCAGTTGTTCCAAGGCTGTGACTTATATAATTCTTTGTTTCTATAGATTACAGACTAAGGATATAAAAAGGGAGGACCAGGTTACAGGACCGAATGAGACAGAAGAGGAATTTGGTTATATTATCTGGATATTCTAGCTCTTTTACATATTTAAATTTCAGTGATCATTTGTAACTTGTAATTTATGTATGACAAAATACAAGGTAAAAGGTAGAGATGGGGCACCTGAGTGGCTCAGTCAGTTGAGCGTCTGACTTTGGCTCAGGTCATGATCTTGTGGTTCGTGAGTTCCAGCCCCACATCGGGCTCACTGCTATTAGGCAGTCACCGTTGAGCCCGCTTTGGGTCCTCTGTCCCCCTCTCTCTGCCCCTCCCCTGGTTGTGCTCTCCCCAAAATAAATAAGTGTTTTTTTTTTTTTTTAAAAGTAGACTTAAAGCATTGCATGGTATAGTGGAAAGAGTTCCGGTCTCTGGTTCTCTCCCTCCCCCTTGCTGTATAACCTCAGATAAATTACTTCAGTAACTTTCTGCCCTGGGCCATAACTTCTCATTTGGTTTTCTTATCTCAAAATGACAGTTACTTATCTGAAAATGACAGTTATCTGTGATAACTTGAAAAATAAATCTAATAGAGGTCACCAGTCTGAAGGGTTAAACACTTCAGGGGTGGATATGTGACCTGAGTTCTCTAGGCTCACTGTTTAAAGATCTTATTTTACCTCTATACACAGCCTTAGAGTTGAATAAAATGTGAAGAAGCTAACTAGCTATTCTATTTTATGAGACTCTATTGAACTTTTCACTGATTTGTTTCTTATTATAAAATTAATACATGCTTATTGCAGAGGCTTTCAACAGCTCAGAATGGTATACAGAAAAAAGTACTTCCCTTCACTGCTGCTTTCTCTCTATCACACACACACACACCACTTCTCGTTTCCACTCCCCAGAGATCATTATAAACAGTTTCTTTTAAAATAAAATACTTTGAAAATGGAAAACGCTGTAAGACAATTTATGGATTTAAAAAAATACATTAAAGAAAAATCTCAAATTATTTCATGCCAGTCAGGATTGGTGAAATCTCAAATTCCCTCGGAACAACAGAATGACCAATTGCTGGGTAAGGCAACTGAAATAATAATCCTGTAAACAAATCATCCAAAGTGTATGGCTAGAGACAGCCCACAGCAAAGATGGAATAAAGCCTTCAAGGAACACCACCTCCTCCTCATGGTTAACAACTTGATGACGTTCTTCAACATGTTTTAATGATTATCATACCTTCCCCTTCACAAAGGATTGATTTATTATGGTTTAAATTTAAAGAATACTGGTTTTCCAGTTTTGAATCAGGCTTAGATTACAGAACACATAAAATCAATGACTTTGTTCTAGACAAGAAAAGACCGCAGTGTTCACTTAAGTGCAAAAGGAACAGTCCTGGGGAAACATTCTTCATGGGGTTCTACGTGCTGTTTCCACCACCCGCTTCACCACCTCTCTCCTTCCCTGATTGCTGTCATCAGCACCACCACACCTAACTTTTCCAATGCTCCTTAAAATTCACAAACAATTTCACATACCATTTATCTTAATCTTCCAAATAATGTCGGGTAGAAAGAACCATCTTAGCTTTTCAATACACAATAAAATACACACACACACACACACACACACACACACACACACAATATAAAAAACCTGAAGCTCAGAGCAGCAAGGTGATTGGCTCAAGATCTTTCACCCAGTAAAGGGACACTTGCCCAGGTTTATGACGACTTCAAAGTGTGTATCTCCAACTCAGATCTCTCCTCTGCAGCTCCAGGACCCACATCCAATCTCCGACTCAACATCTGCACTTTCGTTCTGGGGGTAGTTAAATTCAGTTTCCAGGCTGAGCCCATGATATTCTCCCATTAACTTGCTTCTCTTTCAGTGGTTTTCTTTCTCAGTAAATGGCACCATCATCCTTTCAGTTGCTTAAGCCAAAAACTTAGGCATCATCTCTCTCCACCACCCCTTTTCTCAACATGCATACATGGACTCCATTAGATTTTACCTTCTGAAGATTTCTCAAAAATGTCCATTTCTCCTTGTCTCCACCATGAACAACACAGTCCAAGGCCCCAGCATCTCACTTTGAAATCATTTTCATGTTATACCCTGCACTTCCCTCACCACCTCCATTCCATGCATTCTCCACTTGGTAGCCACGGTGATTCGGTAATTCCTCGACTTAAAATCTTTGGTTTGCTTCCTAATGCTCTTCAGATAAAGGGAAGAATCCCTAGTGTGGCCTATAAGAGCCGGTATGATCTGACCGCTGCAAACTGGCAAGATAAATGAGTGCTTTCCATAGTTTCAAGATATCATGCTGTATTTTTAAATAATGAGTATTTAAGTTCTGTGTTTATATAATGCATAATATTTAATAACATAAGTGCATTGATTAATTTTAGAGTGACATTCACACTTGTGGATTTTAAGCACTAAGATATGACCACATATAAATCTTCGTGAATTCTTTCTTAAATATAACCAAATTCATTTTATAATACTATATTAATTAAAATACATGCCCAAATATGTGTAATAAAATATATAATAATCATATAATTTATTTCATTGTGTGTGATTTCTATCTGTTTCAAGCCTTTGGATAGCTGGAGAGATGGACATGTCTCCCATGTTGTATGGATTACTCATCTCAGAGTCTAAAAAACAGAGTCAACTTCATGTGATTGTGTCTTGTGCAGTTACCCAGGGCCTACACATAGAAGAGCCTGGTTTCACTGCCTTACTATTTGGTCTGGAAATTCTTAATAATTTTTGAACAAGGGTCCTATATTTTCATTTTGTCCAAGGAACCACAAGTTGTTTAGTCCATTCCTGCTGAAAAGAACCTCAATGTATTAAGAGTTGAACTCTCTTGTATCATTCAAGACCAAAGTATTTATTGCATTCTATTTCTGGATTTCTTCACAGAAGGAGGACTCTGAGGACCACTGGAGTCGGAATTGTCAATCAATGGGGGAAGGGTGTTTATATACTGTGGTCAATCACAGACTTCAGGCCAACAAAACATAAGCTTCTACTCAACATATGAGGTTTCCAGGGGTGCCTGGGTGGCTCAGTTGGTTAAGCGTCTGACTTTGGAACTCAGGTCATGATCTCGTGGTGCATGGGTTCAAGCCCTGTGTCAGGCTCTGTGCTGATAGCTCAGAGCCTGGATTCTGTCTCCCTCTCTCTCTGCTCCTCCTCTGCTCATGCTCTGTGTTTCTCTCTCAAAAATAAATAAACACTGAAAAATTTCTAAATAAATAAATAAATAAATAAATAAATAAATAAATAAATAAGATTTCCAAATACAATAAAATGTGGTGAACAACTTTGGCTAGTGAAAGAGGTAATACCAACGGATGGCTAATGTGGAACATCCCCTGGATTCAGCTGCTACTTAAGTCTTGTCCTAGAATATGGGCAATAGCTGGGCAAAGGTAGGTATAATCAACTTTACTAAAGAGTCTAGTGGTAGCAACATTAGAAATATTTTTATGATTTATAAAAGTCCATCTGTACTTTGTACTAAGCAAAATAAAAAAGTGAACCCCTGTGGGAAATTTTCTGCATGTGGAAAATGTGTCCCCAGCGGGTGCTTCCAGGATTGCAATCTTTGATGCAAGCAAGCAATATAATGGTGGGGGAAAATTGTGCTGTAATGGCTGAAAAGATGCTAGGTTTAAAGCACATCATGTGCTACTTTCATCTTGTAGAAGTTAAAAGGCTGCTAGCATCTGTAAATTATCATTAAATATATATATATATTAAATATATATATTACATATATATTTATTAAATATATATATCATTAAATATATATATACACATATATAATTATTATTATTTTGCATGAAAGTGAATGATCCTTAAAGAGTTGGTTTACTGCTTACCCTAATTAACGTAGGTGAATTTAAAAATGAGTATCTATGTAAAATTTAAATTTTAGGCTGATAATTTTTCCCCAGAGCTCAAAATTTATGTAGAATATGAAAATTTCAACTTTCTTGAGAAGGTTACGCTTCTGAGATAAAAATTACATGATAACACAGTTTCTAGAAGTTCCCATTTGTGATAAATGGGAAGCATTCAGATGTAATGGTGCATACTTCAAGAAGAATTGTGGTGTCAGAATTGGTTTCAAGTCTCTACTTGGCTATTAACTACTTAACAATTTACTTGATTTTTCTTTTTCTTTTTTAAAAATTTTTTGAATGTTTATTTTTGAGAGAGAGAGACAGAATGTGAGTGGGGGAGGGGCAGAGAGCGAGGAAGACACAGAATGTGAAGCAGGCTCCAGGCTCTGAGCTGTCAGCACAGAGCCTGATGAGGGGCTTGAACTCACAAACCGTGAGATCATGACCTGAGCCGTGGTCGCCCAACCAACTGAGCCACCCAGGCGCCCTGAGTTTTCTAAGCCTCAGTTTCCAATTCCTAAATAAGAATAACAACAGCCCAGGAATAAGGCTACTGCGAGGATCAAATTAGATATAAGTGTTTAGCACAGTGACTAGGACATGACGAACACTCTCCAAATGTAGCTGTCATCACTGATGACATTTTTCTCCAGGATTTTAATCTATTAAATAGTTACCTTATTGACAGGAACAATGTTTTTGACGTTGTAGTAGAAGCCAAAATAAACCATGTTGAAAACCCCATGACGTCCCAAAGTTGCTGTAAATCCTTTGTTGAGGCCCTGGAGTCCCAAGCCTTCCTTCTTAATGATGTGTCTTGCATAACTCATAGTGGATGGTTGCTGTAGGAGAGAGGAGGAAAGCCAGAAAGATCATCTTTGAGACCGTGAAATAGAGTAAATTACCATTTTAGCTTCCCTTCAAGCCAAAACTATTAGGGACGATTTTTGTCTCCAACATGCATAATCATGCCTAGATCCATGCTTTTAAAATTAGGAAGCCCAAAAAGTAAACAAAATTGCATGCATACAGGTCTGAAAGGGAAGATTTCTGGCAAAAACCAAAAAGCAAAAAACCCACATCTTTGTTGGAATTAGTGAAACTAAGGTCATGTAATACCTATCATCACTACCTACATGTAAATAGCTGTATCCAATTCTGGATTATCCAAAGTAATGGAGGGGATTAGCCATACAGATAAACTGGTAATCCGTAACTGTGCATAATCCAAAAGGAATTTATATTTGGTTCTTGAATCCAGCATATTTACTTTTCTAATTATGTTTTTCTAAAGTGAATGTTACAATTAATCTTGACTCCAGTGGCTCAATAGTTTAAAGTGGCACCAGGTTAGAAATCGGGCATGGATAAATTGCAGTTGTTTGTAGACTTCCTCAAGAGGATGCGCCATCAGTGTGTATCACTCACTGTGATAAATGATGAGTCAGTGGTGCTGGGAGTAGTGGGTTACCTTTAATTTACTTCCTTCCACTCTTCCGATAGATTACCCGACCCTAAAATACCCTGACTGCTGAATTCCAGTCTATTGCTACTTTTGGAACATGCTACAGAGCTCACTGTAGCTTGCCCTGAGGTTTATAATTCATTACAATACAATAACAGTTCATGTGGGTTTTTTTAAAAAAGTTGAATGATTGCTTCCTTTTGGAGGTACAGTACCAAGGGTATCTCTCCATATATATATATATATATATATATATATATATATATATATATATATATGTTTATTTTTGACAGAGAGAGAGAGAGAGAGAGAGCGCGCGCGCATGAGCAGGGGAGGGGCAGAGAGAGAGGGAGACACAGAATCTGAAGCAGGCTCCAGGCTCTGAGCTGTCAGCACAGAGCCCGACACAGGGCTCAAACTCACTAGCTGTGAGATCATGACCTGAGCTGAAGTTGGACGCTCAACCGACTGAGCCACCCAGGCGCCCCGCTCCTTGTTATATTTTGAATGAATAGTAAAGAGGGGGAAATGTTCAGTATTTAATTTTTTTTCCCCCATGAGGCAAGCACTGATGTGACATTTGTTTTTTTTTCTCCAACATGCATAACCTGGAGCAGGTCGCTGGAGTGTTCATGGCAGTCTAATGTGCTTTCTAAGTGTTTTCTTATCATGTGCAATTAAGGTTGTATCAGAACAGAGAAGAACAAACCCAATCAAGGTTTTTCATCCACCTTGTATTTATAGCTATGTAATTAGCATGAGATACTTAATTGAGCTTGTTTATATAGTAAATCCTGTAGGTTTTGCTGATGTTTTAAAAACTCCTAACTACAATACTACACTCGACTTCATCTTTTCATTTCGTACAATAAATTGTATTAAGCTTAAGGAAACCCTTTTTTGCAACATGAAAAAAAACACATGAGAATGCATCTTAAAAATAATAAGCAAACATTTCATATAGGAAAACCAAAAATTCTCAGAAGGTTAAAGTTCACTCTCTGTCCTACAAAATGGGACTTTTTTAATTTGTGTTCTGGCACACTGTCTATCAACACAAATTATTTATTTTGGTTTTCAAAACAGACTTGAGGACAAGTTGAGCAGAAATTCATTTCTGTTGGAAAGACTCTGGAAATGCTGGGCAAACCACCTAAGCTCTGCTCTCCTGCTCTGAGGAAGGCAGCCAGGGGGCACATTTTGAACTTCAGTGCCTGGTTGCGTCTGAACTCTAGTTGTGAATCATTAGGTAAATCAGGGAGTAGCACAGTAGATAGAAATAATGGGTTGGAGCTAGACAGCTCCAGGTTTGAGTCTCAGCAATTCCACTTGCTAGCTTGGGCAAGGATTTTATCTGCTCTTATTTATCCTCACTTTACTCATCTGTAAAATAAGAATAAAAATAGAATCATAGAAGAGCATCTTTCTCATCGCATTGCTGTGATGACAATAAATAAGTCAATGCATTTTTCCTATATAAGCATTCACTACATATTAGCTGTTAATAATGGTAATTATGCTGTCAATAAAAATAGTTTTAATAATGAAACAACAGGTAATTTCTTTGTTGGCTGGAGGCAATGATACTAAAAAAACAGAGGCTGATTTGAGAGAGAAGAAGGGCATGCATAACTAGCCTCGTCCTTTTCCTTCCTTCTGGCTGCCCTTTCCTTTTCCCAGAGCCCTGGACCCTTGTGATTTGTCACAGGAAATGCATCCAGAATGCAATAGGAAAAGGTCTACTTCCTCTGAGGCCTAACAAAATCTAGCCTTTGGGCTGGAGATCTTGTCCAGGGATCTTGCTCACCCCAGGGACTTTCCTCTCTAGAGCAGTGGATCCTATAAAATGGCCTCTTCCCTATCCTTCAAAGTTAACATCGTTGGTAAGAATTCTCCACTGGATAAGTCTGTGGGCTACAGAAGCAAGGTCACATGGGAGCAAAGGTTGGGAATGAAAAAGTCACCAGCTGTGCCTCCACCTGCCACAGCCTACAGCCTGGAGAGCATATTCATGTGTGTTACCACGTACCTGGAACAAGTAAGTGCTCATTGATGTTAACCACTAACATAGATATTTGGCAGTTTACATATATCACGTTATTTAATCCTCTCAACAAGTGCGTGAGATAGGTATTATCATTATTCCCATTTGACCGATGGGGAAACTAAGGTTGAGTTACTTGCTCAAGATCACAGACATAGTGCCAGTGCTCAACTAAAGCCTCTCAGACCCCAAGTCCATACTTGGTTTTGCCATCCTAACATATCTGATTGCTTTTCTCAACCTTGTAATGTGAGGAGTGGGTAATATTTTCCTTATTTTGCAGGTGAGGAAACTAAGGATTGTTCCCATAAAAAGTAGGAGTGTGCTTTTTGCTTCATTCAGCAACATTGTATCACACACATGTAAGCAAATATTTAATTAGAAAGGCAAAACATGACTTCCACTGGGATGCTTAAATAGGAAAATACAGAATCATTTTGACTAGATCTCTGTAAACACAAGGAATTTTACTAAACGTATTTGATTACTGGGCTTCCATTTCAAAACAAAATGGTGACTGATTGGCATGATTCCAATACTATCCAACCCAGCAGGTCACCCACCAGCTCAGTTTCCTTCCAACATTTAGATTCACTGCAATTTTCGTATTTAGTTACCAGTTGTGGGCCAAATTGCATTATAACTTCCTAGAAGTACTTTTCACTGACTGCACCAGAACGCAAGCAGGGAAGAATAAGTGGATAGGAAGGTAGCTAATACTGTGATATCACACTGCTCTCCACACTGCTTTGTAGAAATCTTCAGGTCACTGATACCTGTCAGAATATTTCCCTCTGACGTAACTCAAAGTCTTTCAGTTTCACTTCAGCTATTGTCAACTGCTAATTCTGGGAACTCTGTTCTTTCATGCATTCATTTATTCAACAAATTCCTATTGTGTGCCTAGTGGGTGCCACGTGCTGTGCTAAATGTCTAGTGCAGTACTTTTTGTTCATATTCTAGAAACAAGTGATTTTTGCTTTGATTTTCTCTTACTTGGAGAGATACGCTGATAATTTTTTATATCTGCCCATGAGAATATTCCACAATGGTTATGAAATATGGAATCAAATTTCTGTTTCAAAAGTCCTTAAGAGGCTTAATTAAAGAGAAGTTTCTTCGCCTACACAATACTCCCAGGCATCACTCCGGGACACATTCCTTACTCACTGAGAGTCCAGTATTACCAACAAATCACTGAGATGACTTATGGCAGCCTGAGCTATTTTTTCTGGAGTTATTCCACCTAACTACTGCCCATAGCTGGCTCTGACTAGCTTGTGAGATCACAGACTGAAGCGAGGGCAGAAGGCATTGTTCTCTGGGTAAATAGCTCTCAGAGTACGGCCAATAGGTATAGACGTGGGGTGTGTGTCAATGAATTTCCTCCATCCCTAAAGCCAGAGAAGAGCTCTAGGCACATCATGTCAAAAGTTAGCACGCTCCACATGCGTTCCTTTACCTGCTTCCTAGGGCAAGGTGAATTTTGCTGTATTTTAGAGCCAATGGAATAGGGCGTTGCATTGAATTTCATCACATGGCTGGAAAGCAAACCGGATGAGACCTTTACACAATGGAGTGAGTGTCCATAACCGGCCCTTCAGAAAAATACTGCTTTGTTAAAAAAAGAAGAGACTCAGTTGCTGCTTTTAGGTAGGAGAATACCCTGGTTCTTCAGGAGATAGAAGATCACTTATGTTTTTCATTGGTTAAATACAGTCTCAAAGCATTTTGATACATTTGAAAAGAAAAAAGAAAAAAAAATCCCTCCCTGTTTTTTGAGGACAAAATATAAGTGAAAGAATAGGAATTGGGCTAAAATTCCACATTTACACATTTCTTTAGCTGAGATACTTCACTAATTCATCATTATAGTTTATTTTAATAGAGCAAGATTATGGACAAAAAGACACTCAGAATATAATTACAGTTTATACCTAGAGTTTATGTTTGATGAATGGGTCTATTTTTTAAATAATCTGTGAGGGGATAACAATTTGCCATAAACAAACTTTCCCAGATGCTAAGCCACAAAGCTACATCAATACCAACTTGCTACCCAATAACCACTCCTGGAGGAACACAGGGCTTTCCAGGTGATGAGATGCTAACACTGTGCCTTGACACTGCACTGTTGGCAGAGCAGGAAAGAAGGTGACTGTGCTGTGGCCACAATGGTGACCACTCAATGACTGGCAACACAGAAAGAGTCTTTGTTTTTTCATGGTTCCAGAAACACTTTAGACTTTCCCTTAAGTTTCATAATTACCCGCATTTCTTTATCCCAATAAAAGCAGTGTGGTTGACTAGAAAGAGAACTCTATGCTATTGTTCAGTTCCTTAGAGCTACTGATTTCGTTAGGCTTTATTTTCCCTATCTATACAATAGAGATAAAGCCACCGACCTTATAGAGGTAATGGGAGAATTTGAAATACCAAGAATGTGTATATGTGTGGGCATTAGAAAAAAGTGGCAGAATGAATAGCAGTTACCAAAGCACTGGGGTTGGAGGAGAGTGCTGGTGGAAATTACAAACTATTTTTTCTTTCTTAAATGTTTGTTTTTGAGAGGGAGAATGTATGCGTGTGCGTGGGTAGGGTGGGGGTAGTGGCAGAGATAGAGAGGGAGACAGAATCCCAAGCATGCTCCATGCTGTCAGCACAGAGCCCGATGCAGGGCTCAAACCCACAAACTGTGAGATCATGACCTGAGCCAAAATCAAGAGTTGGACACTTAACCAACTGAGTCACCCAGATGCCCCTAATTTTTCTTTTTGTAGGTTTGTGTTACTTGATTTGTAGGAAAGAACCAATGTAATCCTTTTACCATTTACAAAATCATATAAGTTCAAAAAATCAAATAAAGGAAAAACATGTAAGGCATCTTACACAGTATCTGGCATATAGTAGATGTTCTGTAAATGGTAGCTATTATCATTACTTCAAAGTCTCAATTCTGAAGGCAAAAATCTAGAGTTCCTGGCACGGCTGAATGGAAGACTGAAGTCTATTTTCTGTAAATGATAATAGAGAGACAACTTGGCTGCTGCCTTAGGTATTGTTGAAAGATAACTATAGGAATGGATTCATATACATAATTCACTTTTCTGCCCACAAGAATCACAGACTGGAAAGAAATAATTTATGTACTGAGCAGTTTCCAGGCAGCGTTTCACACAGTAATGCAGGAAAAATTTGAACTTAACTCAGTACATCATCATGAATGTTGACATGCCCTTGAAGCTGGCTTCTCACACTATCTGTAAACAGAGCCACACGCTCATTCTCTAACTCAACTTCCCTCTTTCTTGAAAGAGATAATCACAAAATACAGTCCTTCTATTTACTTTATATTGACTCTACATAATGCAACTAAGTTTAAACATCTGTTAAATGCCTATGGAGAAAATAATCACTAAGCTTTGTGATATCATATATGATCTAATTGGTCTCTATTAGATTATTAAGCTCCCAGGAGAAAGTTAGTGGTGTTATCCAAAACCAGAATCAAACCCTGAACTAATTTTTTAAAAATCCCTATTGTTAAAGATTCTGCCATCAATGACACATTTGCTATCTGTTCCTTGAGCCTTAAAGTTCTAATCATATCATAAAGGTAGAAGACTAATTATTCCTTTCTTGGGTTGAACATCTTTAAAGACTAAGTAGAGGGGAAACAGGCTTTTGCAATTCACTTAAGCCTTAGTTTCATATTTGGGGGTGAGAATGATTATGTTCATATGTAATGTAGATAAAAATGAGGAGGAAAACCTGTGCCCCATCCACACATCAGAGGCAAATCCTATAGACCTCAAGGGAAGGAAAACATAACCCGTTAGCCAAATAATAACTTTGAAGTAGATTTCAAAGTGGAGAGAAAAACTGGGAAACAATTCATACAAGATTTTGCTCCTGGGGAGAAATTCACATTTTCCAGGCTTGCAGAGAGCATGCCAACCAAACACCACTGGGCTAAAGCACAACTGATAGGGGACTTCTAGTTCTTACAAATCTATAGATTAAAAAATGATGCGCCCAGTTAGAGAGGAGAAAGGTCCTATAAGGACAACAAGCTGTAAAGTCACACTTCTGGCAAGACTGGATATGCAAACCATCTCCGATAGAGAAATCCTCAGGCAAGCCTTGTCCTTAGCCAAAGAGACTACAAACCAGAACAACACTTTGCTTGGGTTTAGTTTGAAGGACAGGGGGATATTTGGGTCTATCCCGATTTTATTTGAACATGTTTTTACACCCACTGAACCAAACCAGAGCATGACAAAGCTGTGATTACTTTGCTCCCCACAGAAGGTCAAGCATATTTAAATTAGAGACCGGTTTTCTTTATTCACTGTGAATTTTAAGATGCTGGCCAAGATTCTGGTATTGGAATTGGAGGAAGTGTGGCAGGGATTATAGTCTTTGACTGATATGGTGGTAATTTAAAAAGTGGAGGCAAGACAAGCACACCTATTGAAATACTTTACACAGAAGCTGGAAGGATATGAGGGAAATATCGGGAACCAAATGAACCACAATTTCTTTGTATTTTTAGAATAGTTTATGGCTAAACTGAGTGGGAAGGCGCATTTTATGGGTAACATACTTTTGACTGGCTAGAGAATCAAGCCTAGACCACAGAAGGGAGAACCCAGGCAGCTGGAGCCAGCAAGTCACCTGCCATTCCTGGCAATTCTCATGGGAATTGCAGTTGGGGCTCCAAGAACCTAACAAACACAGCCTCTTCTCTCAGCCAGTGCTGCCTTTGGACCCCAGCCAGAGGGGCCCCCCCATTCTGGCCCCTTACCAGCTCTGCCCTCCCCACAGGACCAACGGGGATATCTGCCTACTTCCCACCACCTCTTTCTAGGCCTTGCTCTTTGTACGCTGAGACTACATTAAGATTAATGTTGACTACTGTTGCCCTAGTCTGTCTTCCGCTGCAGGAACCTCTCTCAGCTACAGCAACTTCTTGGGAAACTTTCATTTTTAAGGGACCATGCTGACTCACCTCCTCTGGATGACGAAATAGGAAAATCCACAATTACTGTGTAGGAATCTGCAGTGGTTCGTATCTACGACATGAAGGTAGCATGGAGGAACGGCAGGCAGGCTGCCGGAGAGACCGACACTACTGGCCGGAACAACAAGCGTTAATCTACCTGCAAAATAAGCCTCTGAGGAGCCTGCTCTGCTCTCCTTAAAGGTGTTGTCAAGCCATTTGGCCATTCTGACTGCAGCCCCTCCATTGAGCGTTCTACCACAACTGGTAGCTATAATTACCCGCAAAGGCCAAAAATGAGCTTATAGTTCACAACCTCCACGTGAGATGATCAGGAAGGCTTGATCAAGAATTTTGTGAAACTATTCCAGAGGAAGAATATCTTGATCATGGTGGAATTCTTTCCAAAGTGCCTTCACATGTTTTTAGTGTCAATCTCTAACTTCTGCTGCTATATGCTACTTATTCACACACAGCAAGCCGGTAGCCGGTTTCTACTGTTTATGATAGGAGACCTGCATCTGCGTTTGAAGACCTTGTCAAAACTAGGCTGCCAGCCCTTAAGCCTTGATGAAGAATTCCTATTGGCAGCTGAGGATGGCCTAAGGTGGGCTGAGGGAGAAAACGAACCATCGCTCAGTAAGCTGTTTACGTGCCCACAACTGGAGCCACCTGTGACCGCCCAGTATTAATTGCGGTACTAGCTCAAGATAAATGTCTTTATACAAACTTAAGCGTTTATAAGATCAACCTGCATCTTGAAATAGTTGTTACTGGTTGACTGCCTACCGTGTACCAGGTTCTGTGTTAAGATCTTTGCATATATTATCACATTTAAGTTCTCATAAAAACACATAACAACAGCTAACACTTATTTAATCATCACTGTATGACAGACTGTATAGACAGCTTTGCATACACATCTCAACCCTGAGTATACCATTTAATGTGGCTGTTACTATTATTCTTCTCTAACAAAACAGGAAACTGGGCTATAGTCAGAGTGGGAAACATGAACTTGTCACATAGTCAGTAACCGAGACGGCCCTCCAGAGCTTGTGCTTCTAGCCACTTCACAGAGATGCCTCTCTGTCAGATGGTTGGACTGGTTGCCATCACTTTACCATTCGGCATGCAACTTTTCTCAAGGCCACAATGTTAGGAAATGGTAAAGAGCATGATGGGTGCATCTCTCTCAAACCCTGGGCCTGCTTTGCCAGTTCACCAATTGCTTTCCTGTTCTAGAGAGTTCTGTTTATATATGTTCTTCAATAGTCTGTATGTAAGGTTTAAAATTTTTAAAGAAATTATAGAGCAGGGGAAAATGAGGGTTTCTGCTACTGTCAATGAAGCAATGGAATCTGAATTATGCAATATTGAGCCTAAGATGAGCCAGCAAATCATTCCTACCTAAATCAGCTGAGAACCTTCTCCCTAAAGGGAGGCTTGGTCCTGGTAGAGCCACAGAACACTTCTTTTGGATCACATACTTTTCTTTATACTGTTCTGTATTTTCTAAATTTTCTACAATGAAAGTGTTACTTTTTAAACTAAATGGTCACAGATAATGCTGAATACATTCTCATGTTAAACATTCCACACAAAGCCCTTCCCTTAAACTCTCACCTTCCACTCCCCTATTCTAGACCTCCTTTCTAGAGGTAATCATAATTTATAAGTTTGTATGAATTCCTTTGCATGACGGACTGCACTGTCCTATAAAGAAATCACTACCCATACGTGGCTATTGAACACTTGAAATGCCCTAGTTCAAATTGAAATCTACTTGTAAGCATAAAATACACATGAAATTTCAAGACCAAATATGAAAAGGAGTGTAAAAAACCTCATATAATTTTTACACTGATCACATGTTGAAATGACAATATTTTAGATGCACTGAGTTAAATAAATCAAAATAAATAAAGTGTAGTATTAAATTAATGTCATGTTTCTTTTGATCTTTTTAAATATAGGTACTAGAAAATGTGGCTTAAATTATATTTCTATTGGCCAGAACTGCTCTGGAGTCTAGATCACTTTTAGTATGTTTACATACTTACAGATAGAAATATATAGTTTTTGTATGCATTACTTTCACACTTGGACTAAAAATTTTTTTCTTAAGAGTATAATCTTGAAATGCATTGAGCATTAAATTAATTCCTTTTTCCCTTCCTTTCTCTTCCCCACCCTACCCACCACCTCCAACACACATACTTCTTGACAACCAAAAAAGCCTCAGAGTGAAGAAAGCAATAATTATTCTTGACCATACAAATGCTGAAGTGGGAACACCTGATAACTGGATTAAGTCAACCCAGGCACAGATTAACAAAAGGGTATCTCCTTTTTGGATAAAAGAAAGTGTTAGTCAATGGAGGAAGGCTTTAGAGTTAGTGGGTCCCAGACAAAAGACATAGGAAATAGCTACATTTGCCAAAAATGACCAGTAGTTATTTTTAAATAACTAGATCCAAATTTGTTATTCTTGTCATCTATTCCTCTCAGATTTTTTTTTTCCGGAAAGTGTAGTTCCATTACTTTATGTTGGGTGACTATGTACTACTAACTACTTTTCCATTTGATCAATATTGTCTATAAAGCACCACCTCAGTTCAGCTACTGATAGTTGCTGGAAATAAATGCTGACATATATGACCACCTCTGACTTGTTGAAGGCTATAAGGTACCCAAAATTTTTGTTTGGTCTAAGCAAATATCTAAAAGTGCATCTAGTTCAGAAGATCCTGCAAGGAAATGACCCCAAACAGGTGTCTGTTCTCCCCCACTTAAAAAATGCCTGCCTGCATACACATAAACAATTGATACACACCACACTGTTCTAAGTGAACTGGGAACACGTTCACATGCAGCATTCTTGTGTTAGGCTGGAAGGGTGTTTACCATGTTTTAGCAAGGCCTTAGCACATGCAACACATTAGCAATTATTACTTGGCCTCAGTGTAGAACCTCCTTGAGGGCAGAGGAGAGAAAAAGAACATTAGGCATGAGCAGAGGTGCTGTGATAACTCATTATTTTCATTCCCATGAGTGCTCCTTGGTGCTCTGTCCCATTTACGTCCCTCTGGTTACGTGCTACCTTGATAAAGGACGGTAGTTGAATACCTGTTTTCCTTTGCCCCCCTCTTGCTGCCCTGACAAACTTCCCAATGACTAAAATGAGGCCATCCAGGGGAGGAGCTCCAAAATTTTCTTCTAGTTGGTAATTCTGCTTGTCTAACAAATCAAAATTTCCTTGAACAGATTTCATGGGGGCTGCTCCATTTCGATAGGGCATTGGAAAAGCGTTTCTTCTCTTTTCTTCCTATTCCTTATCACCTTTTTCCTTCATTCAAGGAAATAGAAAACAAAACAGAAACAAAGACCAGGGCAATACAATTGTCAATCTTTTCCAAAGTGCTCTATATATCACTTTAATTAAGGCAACTTTTTGAAACTTAAAAAAAAAAAATCATGTTTAATTAGGATTGACTTCATCTGAGTGGAGAGCATCTGCTGAAGCAGCCCAACCCTGCCCCCCTTGGGTCTTGGCAGCTACAGGTGAGCTGGGCCCCCTTCTCCTTTCCCACACCCCTGCTTAAGAAGTTGCCAGGGAGCTCTCAGGCAGTATCAGCAGGCAGGAAGCAGGGTGGGAGTGAGGGGGGTCTCCACCCATTAGCAGCTGCTTAAGTAGTAGGCAGGGGAACTATTCTACAGAGAACTTCAGGTCAGCAGATACTCCAAGGCAATTTATACCACATGCTACCCAGTTGTGGAATTAAATTAAAATGCTGAGGAAGGACCTGGAATGCCAATCTCCTTTTCTCCCTACCTTGTGCTTGGCACCCAAAAGAATAAAACAAGAAGAGTTGGACTTGGGGGTTTTAAGGGAATTATTAGGCAACTGGGAGGAAGTGAAGGCAGCATACACCAAGGGAAGCTGTCTTCATGGAACATCATGTACCAGTGATTAAATGTCAGGACCCATCATTGTCCAAGGGGTGACGTCTATACAGGTTTAGTAACTTGCTCATTCCAATTAAACCAAAAGACAAGCTTGACAGATTATCAGAATCTTTGGGGGAAGGAGGTGGGTGGAGTGGAGAAAGGAGTGAGGTAATTTTAAAAAATGACTTCATAATTTTTTTTAAAAGGCACAATATTCTCACCTCAGTGATGTTTGCTTCAATCTTTTCCAGTATAATATGAAATAGAAGTTTTGCCAAAAGTAGGGAAAACATTTCCAAATAAGTCACTATAGATTACATTACAAATCTAAAATGAAAACAGGTAAACATGTGTTTGCCCATCAGACTTTAGTATATTTTTGTTAACACTTTCCTTGTGGAAGAAATTTGACTTTTTCTTACGCTACTTCCTTAACAATAATTTGCTACAGCTTTAACAAGTAAGAGCTGGCTCATAATTATGTATATATATATATATATACACCCACTATATATAAAACACTTTTTTATGTTCCCTCACCAATAGGAAAACATTAAGTGATTACCTCTGTAAATTTGTTCCGATTCGCTTGCAAGCCAACCTTTACTACCTCAAAAGGGTTAACCACGATAGCTTCTGTTAGTCCAGATCCTAATCCAGCAATGGCAAATGTCTAAAAAATGAAATCAATCAATATTTTAAAACAAGTTATGTGTACTAGGTTAAACATCCTACTCGTTACACTCTGCAGCTGAATGTTATGTTGAGAAGGAAGAAACTTACATAAATGTACCATATACCATTACTAAACAGCTTTAGTTCTTGATTAGATGCTGACAATTCATGAAGAAGAAATTACAGAAGCCACAAACCACATCCTAACAATTCAAAATAAAATGTCAAAGCCCCATCAACAACGACTTTTTCCTTAATGAAAAGAAAGGCTTTTTTTAGTGATTTAAGGTGGATACTAAAACATCTGCACATGTAACAATTAAAAGAGAGTTTGGCCTGTAAAAGGAGAGCTTCATTTTTAAAACAGCTAACTTAAATCCTTATTGAGCATCTAAAAAAATTCAAGGAGCAGAATCAAAAATAAAATGTTTATAAAAAGCTGAGTTTCAGGTGACCAAACACTGCAGCTGAAAACATTTAAATGTATAGCCCTGTTGTTAGAGTCACTATTCTAGATAATTAACAAAAAATTTTTATTCATCCTTTCCCTATTTAAAAAAACAGACAACCGCCCTATTCTTTTTTTTTTCTTTTTTTTTTATTTTTTAATATATGAAATTTACTGTCAAATTGGTTTCCATACAACACCCAGTGCTCATCCCAAAAGGTGCCCTCCTCAATACCCATCACCCACCCTGCCCTCCCTCCCACCCCCCATCAACCCTCGGTTTGTTCTCAGTTTTTAACAGTCTCTTATGCTTTGGCTCTCTCCCACTCTAACCTCTTTTTTTTTTTTTTTCCCTTCCCCTCCCCCATGGGTTTCTGTTATGTTTCTCAGGATCCACATAAGAGTGAAACCATATGGTATCTGTCTTTCTCTGTATGGCTTATTTCACTTAGCATCACACTCTCCAGTTCCATCCATGTTGCTACAAAAGGCCATATTTCATTTTTTCTCATTGCCACGTAGTATTCCATTGTGTATATAAACCACAATTTCTTTATCCATTCATCAGTTGATGGACATTTAGGCTCTTTCCATAATTTGGCTATTGTTGAGAGTGCTGCTATAAACATTGGGGTACAAGTGCCCCTATGTATCAGCACTCCTATATCACTTGGGTAAATTCCTAGCAGTGCTATTGCTGGGTCATAGGGTAGGTCTATTTTTAATTTTCTGAGGAACCTCCACACTGCTTTCCAGAGCGGCTGCACCAATTTGCATTCCCACCAACAGTGCAAGAGGGTTCCTGTTTCTCCACATCCTCTCCAGCATCTATAGTCTCCTGATTTCTTCATTTTGGCCACTCTGACTGGCGTGAGGTGGTATCTGAGTGTGGTTTTGATTTGTACAACCGCCCTATTCTTCTAGCCATAGAAGCTGAGGAATAAAAGTTGAGATCAGAAATGGCTAGGTTGTTCTGAAGGCTCAGTTAAAATCTAGAACATCAAAGGATGATGTCAGGTTCTTACTTGCTCTCAATTAAGAATTTCTGCAAGAAATTAAAAAAGAACAACTTTCTAGAATTTTCCTCAAAGTAAAATGCTTAAGGGTTTTTCAGAAAATCTGTATCGAAAATAACCAGAACAGGGTCACCTGGGTGGCTCAGTCCATTGAACATCCGACTTCAGCTCAAGTCATGATCTCACGGCTCTGAATTCGAGCCCTGCAACTGGCTCTGTGTTGACAGCTCAGAGCCTGGAGCCTGCTTCGGATTCTGTGTCTCCCTCTCTGTCTGCCCCTCCCCCACTCGTGTTTTGTCTCTCTCAAAAATAAAATGTTTAAAAAAATTTTTAAAAAGTTAACCAGAACAATTAACACACACACACACACACACACACACACACACACTCCAGAAAAACAAAATGAAATAAAGCCTCAAATCTCCAAAACAGATGCTGAAAAAAAAAATCCTTTAGCGCTGAAGCTCTAATTCCAGAAGAGGTAATAATATATACAACCAAAAGAAGAAAAAAGCCAATGAAGAGCAAAGAACACATAACTCTTACCAGGGGTTTCTAATTTCTTCAAATAGGAGACCAAAAGAGAAAAGAGACAGGAATATTTCATAACCTTGGAAGAAAAGGCAAGATAGAACAAGGGAGCATCCAGAGCCAGGAGGTCTGAGTTTAGGTCCTGGTCGTGCCACTGATTGGATGTATGACCACAGCTGCCATGTACAGTAGTTTGTGCACAGAAAAAGGTGTGTGTGTGTGTGTGTGTGTGTGTGTGTGCGCGCGCATCTGAAATCCAGCCTGCATATCCCACTTGCCAAGCTGGACCTCTGGAGAGGTATCAGTCAGGAGAAAGGGCGCCTTTTCGCAACTCACACAAAGGTAACGTGCTAGCGGCAGCTCTGTGTCTAAATCACTGAACCTTTCATAAGCCATGGTTTTCTCATCTGTAAAATGGGGACAATGATATCTAATCTCCCTAACTCATAAGGGAATTACGAGGATCAAAACAATGTGCGAAGCCCTTTGTAAAGTGCTATACAAAAGCCATTGTTCCTGTTGCACATAAAAATGAAGAGGAAGAATGGGATAGCATACAGATTCAAGGAGAGAGGGAATAATTAATGTTTTCCTTTCATGCCCCTTCATTACGGTTTTAAACATATTTGTATAGGGTAACAGACCAAATATTTTATTCATTTATCTCAGATTTTCATCATGGAAGCCAAAACGTGTGTGTGTATGTGTGAGACACACACACACACACACAAATACTAGTCCCAAACTCTTCTGACTAGGAAAGCTAAAATCCAGATGTTCAGGTTTTTATTACTTACTATATGCAACCTTCCAAGTAATTCACTTTTTTGCTCTTCTATAAAACTCAGCTACATTTGCTGTCAGGACTAGTGTTCAGCAGTCCCTTGTCAAAAGAATTGATCAGCTATCAGCAGATCATGTTACTTAGATTATTCCAGAGACCAGTGGTAATAGTTGGGTTCCCAGCCCCCTAGGCTTTTCATGTGAGAGAACCAGGGGACATTTAAGGGCTGTTTAAGTGTCTAGCTATATCAAAAAGAAGCTGGAATAAATGAGTTCAAGGAAAGAGAAAAACTGCCTACAGTTTGCATGCATTCAGTTATAGTAGCTCGAGTGGCCAAATGCTTTTCTGTTTTAATTCTCAAGAGTGGAGAGAACTGCCGTCCCTCACATGGTACCAATGCTCGACACTGGAACAGCCAGCTGGCCCTCTGGAGACCACATTTTATTGTCTTTTGCTAGGAAGTTTTTAATCCTGTCTTTACCAAGATGTTTTAAATGTTCAGAGTGACATTAAGAGACGACAGTAAGGCATTAAAAAAAATCTTAGCTGATATTAGGACTCATTCTGCCACTTCCTCCATTCAAGGTTACTTCACAGCCAACTTGTCTAGGCAGGAGGCTGGACAAAAAGTCTCCTAACAGGAAGCTTCCTAGAAAAGAGGCATGTATGGTTTTAAAAATAAAAGATACTTCTTCTTGGACAGTTTATTTGGCAGAGTAAATATTCTGAAGTGAACCTTTACAAGTTAAGTAACTGAAAAGTTGAAGCTCAGAACACTGCCTCTCTGGTTGAGTTTTGAGGTACATTTGAGAAGATAAACTGGGGGACTTTTCCAGGGGCTGGAAGGTACACTGTCAGTTAGAGGACCAATGCATATGTTGTTTTGCTTTGTTTTCCAGATTTGGTGGGAGAAAAAAATAGTGCATTTTCTCTCTCTTGGGCTCTTGTTGCACACATACTTGTAAAACCCACTTGGTCAATATAATCTGTCTTGTGAAAAGCAGCAAAGTCACCAAGAAGAAGAGGAGTGGCATGGAGAAATGTTCAAATCACCAAACGATTTTCTTGTAATAGCTGAGATGTGTCACTGTTTTTTTTAAGTTTATTTATTTATTTTGAGAGAGAAAGAGAGGGTAGGGGTGGGTTGGGCAGAGAGAGAATCCCAAGCAGGCTCCATGCTGTCAGCACAGCCCAACTTGGGGCTTGATTCCACGAACCATGAGATCATGACCTGAGTTGAAACAGAGTCGGAGGCTTAATCGACTGAGCCACCCAGGCACCCCAACTGAGATGTGTCATTGTAACATCACTGTTCTCAACTACAAAAGGCCCTTCTGCATCTGACTACAGGGTGACTTGAAGTCCTATATTTATTTACTACAGCTTGAGCAAAAGCTGGAAAAGTGACCTGTTAGGAAATGTTTTAGGCATACTGACTTTTGCACAAATAGATACGTCCAGTATATAGGTAAACATATGCATGTTTCGGCTTTAACAGAATCTTTGACAAATGTACTCTTTATTTTATATTCTTGACCATATCTCATATGAGTCCTTCCACACATATTATTGTTGTCATAAATTCATCACCGGGAACTATAAAATAGCCAAATTGTGAGTTATTAGGAAGATGGCTTTCAACAAGTAGCTGAACATTGAATAACTCGAATTCATATTTTAGTAGCTGGGCTTGGGGAATCAAAAGGGTTTTTGTTTCCAGATTTTCCTTTATGAAATAACTCACACACTTAAGTATAATAAATACTCTCACTTACCAATGCTGGTGACAGTGACACATATCCTAGCAATTTCTTGTACTGCTCGAAGGTGAAAAACTGTGAAATAAAACCAAACCCAGAGATTTATAACAATTTCCTGCAACAAACCCTTTAATTGACTCAAATTTCTTTAGTCAATCATTATATTAACCAGCATTTTAGAAAATGATAAACCATCGAACATAGTTTTTAATCTGGTCTCGGGTAGTTACTATTGAATCTTACTTTACCATTGGCATTTTCAAATGCAACTATAATAACCTACAGAAGAGCTGATGGAATCCTTTATAGCAGTAAATGAAGCATACAGCTTCCATTTACCATGACCATTTTCAGTTTCCCCAGACATCAATAGACTTCTTTTTGATGGCAGTGACTCAAAATTATAGGCATAGAGACCTGAAATCTCTGGTCTCCTATGTTTTCTCTCTGAACTGCTTTCCCAGTGAATGCCCAATTTTCTAGCCCACTTGTAAAAGACATCCACTTCTCATCTTTAACTTGAATTTATATTGCTGTGTATCTCTCTTGTTTCATGGAATGTCTAAACACTCACTGATGATGAAGACCGCCTGGTAAAACAGAGAAAGACCTAACAAGGTCAGCTTGTCCATCCTGACTTAAAGCAAGACTGTCTTCAACGTGAATAAAGAAAGAACACTGTTTATTCCTTCCTTTAAAATTTGATGATGATGAAGATTTTGTATATTCCTTCATTAGGTAACATGTAATAGAATTTTCTCTGCAAATAAATTTCTATGGAGGCAAATCTAATCAGACTTCATACAATGTTCCCCAATACATTTCTCTCTTCTCTTTCTATACTCTGCATTTTGGGCAACGACTCTGCTTGATCATGATGTTTTGCTCCTGGGTGCTCTTTTAGGTAGCTGCCTATATCACTGATAGGGCACAATCTTAGGTCCTGCTAGGGTCTGATTTTTAAGACCCCAGAAATGGCATGGTCTCAAGTGTCTTCTACTCTATACTTTATAATCCAATAAAATGGGGGAAGGAAAAAAAGTGGAATTGGGGGTTAAATAATCCTCTGTTGTTAGAAGGAGGTAATTCCATAAACATGGCTCCGTGAGTCGTTGGGTAGACCTAAAATCATTTTATCACTGGATAGATTTTGATCCTTTTAAAGACTTAGGAATGACTTGTGTCATGCTTCTATAGCTCAACTATGGATGTAGACTTTTGGAAGGAAAGTTGTTGTCTTAGGCTTTAAAGATAAGTTTTTTCCTTCATTTTTTAATGGTCATTATCATCACTATTCTTTGACAGTCACCTTGGTGGGGTTTGAGGGGAGCAGTCCTGGGACTGAATCCTGCCTATGCTACTTAGCTGTGAAAGCATGGGCAAGTCACCTGACCTTTCTAGCCTTGGAGAACACAAAACTTACCTTCTAGAGTATTCCTTAAATAATAGAATTTAAGCGGCGCCTGGGTGGTGCAGTTGGTTAAGAATCTGACTCTTGATCTCGACTCAGGTCATGATCTCGCGGTTTGTGAGTTCAGAGCCTGCTTGGGATTCTGTCTCTCCTGCTGTTTGCCCCTCCCCCACTTGTTCTCTCTCTCTCTCTTCCTCAAAATAAATAAATAAAATTAAAAAAAATAACATAACAGAATTTAAGTAAGGTTTTATGACATGCCTGGCATGAAGAGGACTTTTAGAATATCCTAGTTTTTATTCTCTTTCTTTACTTTGACTAATAAAGAAGCCACAGATCCTTAGTATCCTTAGTTATTTGTATCACCCATGATAGCCAGCTGTGGTCCAGAAAACATGCTAAGGCCTTTGCATGTGCTACTGCATCGAACCCATACAAACCGATCAGGCAACAGGGTATAGTAAACTATGATTCTCATTTTGTAGATACATGTCCTGCAGCTAGTGAGTGGAAGGACTGACACTCCCCTCCATAACTGCAAAGCCTGTGTATACTCTCAACCACAATACGTGCTCACTCATCGCTGAGCCGTGATTGTTGACAGTTTGGGATTCTCTGCCCTTGAGTTTTCTTGCTGTTGAGGTCTTGCCTTCCCTGACCCTAGAAGCCCACAGTCCCTCAATGCAGAAGATTTCAAACTTTTCTGACCACAATCTAGGTAAAAAGTATTTATGTAACACTAACACACATACACGCGCACACACACACACACACACATACACACGCACGTGCACGCACGAATGCAGTATACGCTTATATTAACTGAAACAAAATATTGCTATAAAACAATGTTTACCCCTTCACTATGTGTAATGCACTATGTTTCTATTCTGTTTCATGAAAAAAAATTCTGGTCATGACCCATTAAATCTAGTAACCCACTAAGTTGATTTTAGGACTCATGTGTCATGGCCCACATTTGAAAAAACTGAACATTGGGTTCAAGGAAGTTCTGGGATGGATGGACCTCACAAGAGGCCTCACTACGTGGTTCCCTTCTGCTGTGAGGAGGTGGTTTTGATTTTTGTCTTTCTTCCTTCCTTCCTTCCCTTCCCTCCCTCCCTCCCTCCCTCTCTTTCTTTCTTTCTTTCTTTCTTTCTCTCTCTTTCTTTCCAATTTTCTGTAATTACGAAGGATTAAGGACCATATTGGGATCTCAAGGGAGAAGTCTGGGGATATGGACTTGGCCTGTCACTGTAGCAATTCTCACAGGGAATCCCAAGTCTATGTGTTGGGGCAATTTTAGGCTCTTCATTTCCCCATCTCTAAAATTGTTTTTAAAAACCAAACTACTATTAATTAGCTGATTGGTGCTCATCAGACTTTTCTGGAAACTTTCAGTGAATGGCTAGGATGAAATGATTCTGGTTCCAGAGAATAAAGAAGCCCCATAGATCATAGTGATGAATTGTTAATGTACTGAATTCAAAAGTAATGAACAATATATTATCATATATTCTAATAAGCAGATAGTGCTTCAAATAAATAATACAGGATCTTAAGGAAGGAAAAGCTAAAATCTTTTAAAACAAAGTTTCAGTAATAGTAAAATTATGTAAATGTCATTACTACAGTGAAACCAATATTTACTAAAAAAAACATTCATTCATTCAACAAATATTTACTGAATGTCTCCCATGTTCAAAGATTAGAAGATATCATGCCAGAACTGTATTCTTAGGAACTAGGAGATTAGCTATTATTTTAATTCCTCTCTATACAACACTACTGCTTTATGGCTTTCATGATACTTCTCGGTAATTTCTCATTCACAATACTGATCAATGCATAGATGTGATAAAAGTACCCTATCATGTGAGATATGAGGTTACCCTCTAAGGATGCAATTAGGGGGGTCAACATGTAATAAAGTTACCTCCCCAAAGTCATACTGAAGTGTGAATAAAGAGTTTTGAAAACATTCATATCCAATCAAGTTTTTGGGAATTCTGAATATAAAATCTGGAATCCAAATGAATTATGTCATTTATAACCTATGTACTGGAATCAGAAGTTGATAGTCTCACCTAGGGAGAGGGGCACAAGCCATACAGTCTACGGAGAAGTGTCAGGTTGTGGTTTGGCAGGGGAGGTTGGTACCATTTGCCTGGGTGACACAGCCCTCCAGCACTTTTCCCTTTGCTTTATCTCATGCTCACTAAGCAGTCTGATGACTAACCTGACCTCCCAGGTATTCTGTTCAGGGATGCAGTTCAATTACATGCAAACAGTCTGATCCGCTTGGATCTTGCTTTTAACTACCTAAGCAGTGCTCAGACTAGGGCTGATTATTCCCCGCTATTGAGGCAAACCCCTTCTGAGTACTCCTCTTAATGCCCTGTGCATTTGGAGGCCCTTCAGTTTGGCTGGTGGAAACAGGTACCATTCCCAGCCCTATGTGCTTGCCAAGCACTGTTCCCCCTAATGCTCTGTACATCTTTCCCAAGCCTTGCTAGTTTTCTTACATGCATGTACTCATCGGTTCTCACCTGAGTATCTACAGGGTCCCTCTGCAGGTCATAGGAGCTCTCTCTTTTTCTGGTACTCTGTCCTGTGAACTCTAGCTGCTTTGCCCTCTCCAGCCCATCAGCTGTCTCTCATCCCAGGGAGTACACTGGGCTCTCCTTACATCTCCCCTGCATGACCTAGGTCTGGCAAACCTCTCAAGGCGGTAAGTTGGGGCAAACCATAGAGCTCATCTCGTTTGTTTCCTGTGTCTCTGTCCTTCCTTGTCTGATGTCCAGTGTCTTGAAAATTGTGGTTTCATATATTTTGTTCATTTTTATTGTTGCTGTTTCAGGCAGGAGAGTAAAATCTGGTCTCTGTTACTCTATCTTGGCTGGAAATGGAAGTCTTGGTATTCCAGAGACTGAATAGTAGACATGGGAATTTTGGGGAATAGGATAGGAATGTCTCCTGTTATAAATCAATACACTTTTTGTTTCTCTCTATATATGTTTCATTTGTGCATCTAACATTGACTGAGTATCCAGTATGTGTAGACACCATGGCAGGTGTAGGGATCGTGGTGAACAGCCTTCACAATTTATATTCTTTCATGAGTCTGGTTAGTATTAGGCAATCCTTGAGAGTCTGTTCATGGAAAAACGGTGTTTCTAGACTTGTGAATCTCAAGACCAGACCCTGGAACCTGGAATGTGGTGCTTCCCATGTCCGAGGGACCAGTTGGTATCTTTCCGAGGTCTTTATTTCCTTCTGCTAACTGCAATACTAATTCTGTCTTAATTTGTGAAAGGGGGAAGTTTGATTTATTTAGCATCGATGAGTCTTCTTATTTTAATGATGAATCTCATTTCAAAGAATAAAGTACAGAAAACTTAACATTATTTCTGATTATAATAATGATTGTAATTGAAGTTTCAGTACCAAGGAATACATACATACATATATATTCACAGACCATATGTACATATACATATGTATGTGTGCATGCGTGTGTGGGTATATTTATATATATACATATATATGGTCTCTGCATATTTTTTCTGAAGTGAACTTTGATGATATACAATGAAGCAGTTTATGATGTATGAAATCATTACAATCAGATGATCACTTTTCTCACAAATTCTAAGATAAATATCTATAAAACAAATGTTTTCATGAATCGTATTGAAAAACTAGTGCTATCCATCTGGCAAAGATACACTTAACTCCAAGTTATACTTAAAAAGCCAATGCACTTACCATATGTCTCAATAATTTTAAGGTAAAATTGACTTGAAACAAGATGTCTGGGACACATATACCATATCCAGTTGCCCAAAAGTTCATCTGTTAACCATTGTTCTGGCAAGGAGCATTGCTTTTTTTTTTTTTTTAAGTAGAGACTAACTCAGTTTTGTAAAGCTCAACTTTTTTTTTTCTTACATAAAAGACTGTTCAACACTGATAAACTTTAATCCCTTTCAAATTTAAATTAAATTTGTCTCCAATATACAGTCTTAAGGAAAAATATTCCAGGAAAAAATTTAAGTATAATTTACTCCATTTATACTGTAAAACACTGAACAAATGAATATATTATTCCATGGAGACAAAGTGACTTTCCTTTTGAAAGGAACTCCGCTCTGTTTGTTTACTTGGGCAATCTTTTATCAAGTGAAGCCATTTCATAATTCAAGTCAGCCCTCTTGTGTACTTTGGTGAACTTCTTCCAGATTCTTTACTGTGATTCAGATCCTTATAATGAAATTTGTGTTGAAGTAATAATATAAGATCACAAAAAGTACGGCAACAAAGGGGATAAATTTATAGAGAAGTATGTTTTAAAGCTTTGTTTTCTAAATTCTAGACTCGAATTAAATCCTATTAAATTACTATTTTGACATAATGTAAAAGTTTGGTGTCTGCATATCTGTTATTTTCTCCTAAATGTTAACTTACCCTCTTACGTTACTGAGTAAAAGTATATAAACTGTCCCTTGTTACCTTTCAGGAATATTGGGAATACATATTGAATAATGTATGTGAAAAAAGCTTTATGTCATTAGTTGGAAAGGAAGTCTTTCGGTCTAAGTGTATGTTATCCTTCTTATGGAAAGACAAAGCCGTATTTGGTGATGTCACTGGTCTGGGAGAGGGGGCACTGCCAGCCAGAGTCACTGTGATCAGGAATTCTATCCGAGAGAACATATATCAAAGACTGATCAGATTTAGTTCTTTCTACCCTCGGGGTCCTGCCAGATCTCCATGTTCCCATCCAGATACTGAACCAGTAAGTAGTACATAAACCTCCATAGTTATGTGGTTAAAGAATGGAAATCGGCGTAGTGGAAGTAATAATTTTGTAAAAACCAGAATAGAGAATTTTAACAGAGGAGACTGGGGTTGGGAGGCGGGGAGGAAATGAAGTTAGCATGCCAAATAAATGTGTTATACGAGAATCATATACAAAGAAATATACTCTATTAGTTTGCTCTGTTCATAAAATGGAACTGGTTTAGGGAAAAAGGTTTTTCTACCACTCTTCCCTCCTCTCCCTCTCTCTCTAATAATTATTGCTCCCAAGGAAAATTTATGAATTGCTTTGAAAAAATGTCCAAGCTATTTTGTGGCCGCTGTGGTTCAATTACATGAATTTCATTCACCACTGTAATTTTTGTATAATTTCCTCATCAGAAGGGAGTGCCTTTACCTGAAAAAAAAAATCCACAAACCAATATTTGAGAGAGTGACCACACCTAATTATAATAAAAGTTATGTTATAATTTCCACATTAAAATTTTTACCATCTTATGTTCAGTTCACATTAATGTCCCATAGTTTGTTGTGGGATGTTTTAGGGCTGAAGGTGTTACTGCAGTCTATTTTCCCTTGGTGGAAAGGTATACAGAGCTTACCTTCACTGCTCTTTTTGGTGTTTCAGCCAAGATGGGTGGCAGAATTCCCTTGTAAAAACCGAACAGCCTATTGGAGAAATAAAAGATTTTATGTAAAGGAACCAGGCAACAGGTAATTCTGCCTTTGTTTATGGACAAAACAACTAATCTTAAAGTATTCCCAATTATTCAATGTAGGACCCCAATCATGAAGTCCTCTCTTGTTTTAATTCTGAAGTGCAGAGATTATGAATTCTAAATTTTTTAGCACTATGAAATTCAGAAAAATAGATGATACTGAGACTGGAATCCCTAGGTACATTGCTAAACACAACAATGAGTTGTACCTTACAGATGCACTTGACCTTACTCACTGTAAGCAATCTTGAATTTTTTTCCCTCAGTTGTATGGTAGGTAGCTTCAAGCTGTCAACAGTTGTGCATTTTCTCCCTTTTTACCAAATGAGGTTAGAGTTATACCTAAGACCTGAGCCCACTAGACCAGAAATTCCTGAGCTACCAAGGGACACAAATCCTTAATTTTAGCTTTACTAACACAAAGGAACTAACAAGCTCTATGGCCATGGAATCTGGGCTCCCAGCCTTGTCCTGAGTTAGTCATAATTTTTTAACTTCCTTGATGGAGATAGAAGGTCAGGGACATATGTTGCTGACAGAAGAAATGTCAAACTTGCTTGCTGACATGCAGTCTTAACAGTACCCGAGATGACACTGTTGTTGCCAATGCTGAGGGACTTGTCATATATTCAAATGTTTTTAGAAACAAACAAAAAAACAAAACCAAGAACGAGTGCCATATGCTTAATATAAGGTTCATAAAATGTCACCACTTATTTCATATTAGATTTTAAGATCCAAAATTTTCAATTTTGTCTGCCTGGAAAAAATTATATATGCCATACACTCATTTCTTTTTTTTCTGTTTTCTGTTTTCTTTTTAAGTAGGCTTCCCGCCCAACATGGGGCTTGAACTCATGACCCTAGGATCAAGAATCAGGTGCCCTACCAACTGAGCCAGCCAGGTACCCCTGCCATTTACTCACCTTAAACCTGAAATACATAAATAGAATATTCCTCATTCTTTTCTGAGATAATCAGTTTTCTTTCTTTTTTAAAAAATATCTTTTAATGTTTACTCATTTTTGAGAGAGAGAGAGAGAGAGAGAAAGAGAGAGAGAGAGAGAGAGAGAGAGAGCATGAGCGGCAGAGGGGCAGAGAGAGAGGGAGACACAGAATCTGAAGCAGGCTCCAGGCTCCAGGCTGTCAGGGCAGAGCCAGAGGTGAGACTTGAACCCACAAAATCATGACCTGAAGTGAAGTTGGAGGCTTAACTGACTGAGCCGCCCAGGTGCCCTGATAATCAGTCTTCTTGATGAACCCATATGTGAGTACAGAAAAGGGCAGGACTCAAGTGTGTGCATTTTAGGATGTCCATTTAACATGGGTCTGGAGCTTCTCTGACCCTTCAAGCTTCACTGCAACTTTCTCTCTCTCTCTTTTTTTCATTTTTTAAAAATGTTTTATTTATTTTTGAGACAGAGGGAGACAGAGTGTGAGCAGGGGAGGGGCAGAGAGAAAGCGAGACACAGAATCCGAAGCAGGCTCCAGGCTCCAAGCTGTCAGCACAGAGCCCGACGCGGGGCTCGAACTCACAAACTGCAAGATCATGACCTGAGCCACAGTTGGACGCTTAACCTACTGAGCCACCCAGGTGACCCTCTTTTTTTTTTTTTTTTTAAGTTTCTTTGAGAGACACAGAGACAGAGCAAGTGGGGGAGGGGCAGAGAGAGAGGGAGAGAGAGAGAATCCCAAGCAGGCTCTGTGCTGCCAGTGCAGAGCCCCACTTGGGGCTCAAATACCCAAAACCATGAGATCATGACCTGAAAGGAAAACCAAGAGTCTGACACTTAACCAACTGAACCACCCAGGCATCCCTCACCCCAACATTCTTACATTGGGTTCTGCTTCTAGCTGTGCTTCTGGAATAAGAAAGTTAAATTATTTAGCCTAATCCACTTTGCCACCCAAACCAATGTGGTGAACTCTTGCTCTTCCTTGATTCACTGGCTTATAGAGCATACTTCAATTAGGAAAGCAAAGGGCTTGTTTTACAGCTTCTAACTTGATAGCTCCTTGAGGGCTGAGTGTGCATTAGTGTGCTTACCCCCAGAGTGATGTGTATATGTAACCAGGACACAAATGTTTGTTAAGCATATGGATTTCATAAAGAGGAAGAAAGGAATCAAATGATCCCCTGATATGGGCTTCTCTACCCTCTGTTTTTTAAAAAAAATGTTTATTTGTTTTAGAGAGAAAGAGAGAGAGAGAGCATGAGTAGGAGAGGGGCAGAGAGAGAGTGTGAGAGAGAATCCTAAGAAGGTTCTATGCCTCCAGCACAGAGCCCAAAGCTGGGCTCAAACCCACAAACCATATCATGACCTGAGCCAAAATTAAGAGTCAGATGCTCAACTGAGTTGCCCAGGTGCTCTGTCTAACCTCTGTTTTTGACTTAATGGATAGTGTTAGATTTATGAATAGGAAATAAAGCAGACACGTGATTTGAAGAACCATGGAAATTCATACTCCTACCTCCTTTCCATTCCAATTTCAACTACTGACACCTGAAATTCACTTCTAAAATTTAACCATTCTTTATCATTTAAATTTCATTAGATATTAATTATCACATAATTTTCAGCATGAGAGTGACTAAGCATAGCTTTGGTCTTCCTAGAAGGTAAATGTGATTTTCTTGAGCAGAAGTTCTATATTTCTTTTTTTTTTTTTCCAATATATGAAATTTATTGTCAAATTGGTTTCCATACAACACACAGTGCTCATCCCAAAAGGTGCCCTCCTCAATACCCATCCCCCACCCTCCCCTCCCTCCCACCCCCCATCAACCCTCAGTTTGTTCTCAGTTTTTAACAGTCTCTTATGCTTTGGCTCCCTCCCACTCTAACCTCTTTTTTTTTTTTTTCCTTCCCCTCCCCCATGGGTTTCTGTTAAGCTTCTCAGGATCCACATAAGAGTGAAACCATATGGTATCTGTCTTTCTCTGTATGGCTTATTTCACTTAGCATCACACTCTCCAATTCCATCCACGTTGCTACAAAAGGCCATATTTCATTCTTTCTCATTGCCACGTAGTATTTGAAGTTCTATATTTCTAATGAAAGACATTAGTTCTGTTCTTTCTGTGCTGAGTTTTCCATATCTGGAAGATTATGCCTGGTTTGGGGGAAAAATTAAGAACTTTGAAGTAAGTAATGCTTCCATAACTGAGTGTTCCTGTTAATAACAGAGGTACTTGAAAACCCATAGAACAGAGAACAGTTATAGGAAGAACACTTGCTCAGCCTGGAGAAGAACAATCATAGGGAGAAACATAATGAACGTGATGATCTCTTGAAAGGTGAGCATGCAGGAATGAGATCGGATTTTTCTGTTTGTTTCCAGGTGGTAGAACTAGGACCAACAGGTGGAAGCAAGAAAAGACAAATTATTGGCCCAGTAGGAGCTTAATACAAGGAAGTACTCCTAATAGTCAGAATTATCTGGACATAGAATGGTCTCTCCTGAAAAATGATGAGTTCTCCTTCATGGTATGTGGTCAAGCAGTCTGGATGGCCACTTGTAATGGATGCCAGAGATGGGATATACACAGCAACAGATGAACTTGCTCACCCTCAAGACGGGTCCACTCCAACCCTCAGATTTTGTTGTTCTAAGAAAAATAACAGGAGGATATGGGAAAGTGCTTTCCTGAAGAGAAAACCCTGCCTTACTTCAAACTTTTGCCTAAAGTAGAGCACTGCTTCTCTGAAGGAGGACAGAAATCTTATAAGTAACACAGAAGGTCTTCATTTTAAAAATGATGGGAGAAAATATTAAAAAGAGGTGTAAGGCAGGAGGGAAGAGAGGCAGCTGGGAGAACCATAAGGATTTAATCCGAAAACTGCTGGGAGGTCCAGAGCCCTCTGCTTCAAGTTGGCGATGCTTCCTTGATGTGCCCTCCTTCCCTTCTCTCTGCTCAGTTCCTTTCATGTGTAATCATCCTCCACCACCCCTACCGCCTCCAGCCATCCCACCATCCTGAACTTTCTAACAGCGAATGAACAGTTTTAATGGGAAATTCTTAAGGACCATCTTTTGCTGGCAAATGGGAATTTAGATCTATTTCCTTGCATTGTTTTCACAGTATATCCATGCAATAGTGGACATCTATGGATTAGTCAGGCCGGCACCTCTTCTGCTGAGAACTGCCCCGCCCAATTTTTTTAAAACACTGGAAGCAACACATTAGTACAGTATGACACTGCTTGTAGGCAGCCATTGATTGGGCATCTCACCAATGGATCCAAATGGTATTCCATCTCTTTGCCCCCTGATCCAAGCTAGACCTAGCAGAGTTCTTCAGGATTTGGGAATAGAACTGAACAGGTCAGTCTCGCCCTGTGTGGTTGACACTCCAAGATACAAAGGTAGCATGTCGATGGTACTCATGTTTTCTGTCATTTGGAGGAGGTCAATCTGCAGTGATAAAAAAGAAGGAAGCTACTGTTCAAGGAAGCACGGAAGCAGGATGGAGAACAGAAGATCTGGTACTGTGAGTATGACCCTGCCGCCAGCAGCTCTTTTTCTTTTTTTTAAACACGGGCTTTATTTTTTCCGGGGGGGGGGGAGAGGAAGAGGGGGAAAGAGAGAGAAAGGGTGGGGGAGAGAGAGAGAGAGAGAAAGAGAGAGAGAGAGCGAGAGAGAGAGAATATCCCAAGCTGGCTCCACTGTCAGCACAGAGCCTGATGTGGGGTTTGATCTCACGACCCTGGGATCATGATCTGAGCTGAAATCAAGAGTCGGACGCTCAACCGACTGAGCCACCCAGGTGCTCCAAGCATTTCCTTATGCTTAGTTACATCTCAGTCCTTATTGAATACTGGCATTTCCCTTTGCTTTTCATTCTTTAAGATACGCAGTATCATTTAGAATAAATTCCTTTTTTTTTTTTTTACCTAAATTATTTTGAGTGGGGTTTATTATTTATAACCCAAAGTCCTGGATCCAGAAAGTAAGTTTCATGACCCCTACAGCCAAAGTGGCTGCTACAGCATCTCCATACCATGCATGCCCTCTCACATGAAGAGCCTTTTTGTCAGTGAAGATTGGCACTTGGGCCAATCAGAAGAGTCACACCCAAAATTCGAAAAGGAGAATGTGGTAGGCAAGGGCTCAAGCTGATGAGCTACTTTTTTACTTGATTAGATAATTACTGGAAGTTTTCCTAAGGTAAGGTATGGTATACAGATTCTAAGAAACAAAAAGGAATTGTAATGTTTTATGAAGGAGATAAACTTTTTTTTTCTGCCAAAGAACTAATCTTTATACCCACATGTACTATTCACTCTGCCAACTTTTTCCCGTGTTCATGTAGTTTTGGCTGCACTCTACAGAGCATGTGGCTTACCAAGACAATAACTAGGGAAGTTAGGAGATTTGTGCCACCAATAGCAACATGCTTTATCCGGCTTACTTCTCAAGAAGCAGGCTGACACATCCAGTCTTCTCCCCAGATGAAGGGAAACTGAGATTCTAATGTATATGTAGCATCAATAGCAGTCCTTTTTCCTGAACAGGTAGGAAAGCCACTATTCTGGCTTTAAGTTTTGACCAACATCAGGCCCACTGGAGAACTCTTTGGAAGAGGCATAAGAACCAATGTAAGACCTCCCATAACAAAGCAGTATGAACTGTATGGCAGCCCTCACATTTTGTTTCTCAAAGTTGTTACTTCCAAAAGTTGTGAATTTGATTTTACACATCCTGTGTAGGAAAATGTTGACTTGTATGTTTATGGACTTTTGTTGATATTGATACAAGTAAAAACAGCCAAAATTCGTCTAAAGCTTACTATGCAGTAGCCACTCTATTAAGAATAAATGTATGTAGGCATATGGGCATATTTTAACCTCATTCAACTTTCGTAACAATCCTTTGAAGGAGGTATGATTGGTTACTTTCTTCATTTTTCAGGGGATGCCTGCTGTCACATCACTGCCAAATAGCATACAGTGACTCAAATCAAGTTCTGTTGTCCTCACAGTCCATGTCCTTGACCATGGGGCTACACTCTATTACAGTTTTTCTTGAAGTAAATTTGTTTTTATAAACATTTTTGAAAAGTTATTTCTGTTGTAAAATGTCTTATTTTAGGAAAAATCAGTTTTTTAGTCCCATTTCCACTCAGTTCTGTTTTAAAGTAATGTGGATCACTACCTGCATAACCGATTGATTTAGGCTGCAATGCACAAGATCATTTTTTGTAAAAGCTTTTGAGTTGTTGATGAAGCATCTGCTAGTTGGACCAGATTTAGGAAAAAAAAAAAAAAAAGTAGGCCCAAGGACGAATGTTTCTCCCCGCAGGATAAGAGGCATACCAGGATGATTCTGTCAGTGTGGGAGAAAGACAATACTTCAGTAATAGGAGAAAACATTGAAATATTAATACTATGTATTAAAGTAAAACTGTTATTATCCAAAAAGTCAGTGGGGAGCACTGGTGGTTGCTCACCCAACAGAATTCCCTTGCTGTTCCTTGGGGTGCAAGTATTCACCATCCTCCGCACTCAGGCAAGAAAGCCCTTCTGTAGTCCAGGGGTGAAGCAGAATTCTTCAAGCTAATCACGGTGGTCCCATTCCCTTGCTAGTGAATCCTGTCACATCCATGGACATATGATCCAATGCTAGCCCATGAGACCAGTGGTGGGAAGAGAGGAAATGTATGCTGGAAGTCTTGGATTTCCAGCCTAAGGAAAAAAGGCACATGGAAAGACAAGTCCCTCTTTTCTCCTTGTCATTCTAGCTGCAGGAGATGCCTGTGTACTGCAGTCAAATGAGATATCATTGCCCACAAACTGAGGAAGCCAGCACAAAGTTGGAAAGGACCTGGGCCTCAATGACATTATTGGACTGTTGAATCAACCAATCCTAGGCATCTACCTCCAGATTTCTGGTCACGTGAAATTAAAAACAAATCTTTACTATCTGAACTGCTTTCAACTACATCTTCTGTTAACCTACAGCTAAAAGCGTTGAGAAGAACACATACAATGTACTTTTGGTCTCCACTAGCAAATAGCCTTTGACACCCCCATATCTGAAAAAAGTCTTAAATGGTATTTCTTAAGTCATAATCATAGTGAAGGTGGTTGTTGAATGTTATGCAAAGCATTTTGAAGGAGCCTGTGAGAACCATTTTGAGAAATGGTTTTAAATTCTTTCAGGAGCCCATCAGACATTAGAACCCTATCCTATTAGGATGGTTACCTATGAGAGAACCCCATACCACACATGGAATAAGCTCATAAGCAAATATCAGGATGGGGTTCCAGGTCTCCAAAGCCATTAATGGTGGTTCATATACTAATGAGAGTTGTTGTTCAGAAACATAAGTAGACACAGAGTACTATGATATTGGATCACATTTGTTTTTCATTGTATAATCAAAACAGGCCTTGTATTACTTATGTACATCTATAAAACGAAGATCAAAACTAAATTGCACGTGTTCTTCTCTCAAAGACACAGCTCATACATAGCTTATTTGAAATGCAGATTTGTGCCAAACCTCACAAAATAATTTTACCCCTCATTTCCCCCACCCCCATTTTTGAAGTGCGAAACTATTTAGCATATTGGGTGGTTCCAAGGTCGCAGACCAATCAATGAAAAGATGTTGATTGCTTGAAGCAAGGAGATGTGGAATTTCCTTTGAGTTCCAGTTTGTGTCCCCTCTTGGTGGTTCATTTGTGGCAAGTCACACCCTTGAAGAAGTCTTCCTGCTGTCTCTCATTAGTAGAGTCTAATTTTAGGTTACCTTGTTTAAGGTCCAAACTTTAGATGCCCAAACAGACTAGACAGATCCTTAATTAAACATCTTGTACCTGACAACATCTTTAGACCATTTGGATGGCTGAAAAAAAGTTACTGGCTCAGTCAGCCTGAAATCTGAAGACTTTGTGGTAAATAGTGGGTAGACAGGACAGCGCTTAACACTCTCAAAATTTGACTCAGGTGAAGAAACCAAAAAGGAGTGGAAATATCACATATTCTGTCTGCTCCTCCTTTTTTCCTTGAGTCACCCCCTTGTTGGTTTTGCTGTTTCTTTCTTTCTCTTTCTTTCTTTCTTTCTTTCTTTCTTTCTTTCTTTCTTTTTTTTTCTAATTTAGCATGTAGAAAATGTTTGTTTGGAAGTCATTTGTACCATGCACTTGGATTGTTCCTACAGGCAGGCTGGGAAATTTCCGAAGTTGCTAGGCTAGCAAGCAGGATTTTGGTGTTAGGAAAAACAACATGGGATCTTTTCTTCTTTGTAGCTTCCAAGGAGAAATGGAGGTATGTAGCTGCTTCAAAACTGACCGTTAGAGGGAGTTAAGTCCTGTTGTCCTTCAGAAAGGCTATCCTAAAACCCAAGTGACAGATTACTGAGAAAAAAGAGTATAAGAAAACCGTGAATAAAATGTCTTCCTGCCTAAGAGAGGAAAAGATTGATGTATGAATCTGCTGCCCATGGAAACGGAGGCGTTTCCTGGTTGTCAGAGACAAAGTGCTTTGGGGTCCAAATTGCTGAGACTCATAACCAACGTCCAGCAACCAGAACACTGGAGGCCAGGATCGAGGTGCACATCACCCAAGCCTGAATAGGCCAATTGGAAATGATTTCCAAGCTCTAAAGCCATTTTCAAAGCCACCTGCAGCACACTCACACGCGGCATGAGAAGGATGCTTTCACCTGGATCCCAGTTCTTTGCCAAAAACCTGGCATTCACCAAGTGTCCAGAGCAGCAATAATAGTCACCGGTGAAGCATGAAATAGGAACGACAGGGAAAGTGACACCAGATCCCCAGTTGGGGAAATTGGAAAGCATTAACACGTCTGTGTACCTAACAGAGCACAATTACTACATTTTATTTTGTTTCAACAGTCAGAACTTAAATGAACATCACCATTCAGTTCTGTTCTGGGCAATGATCCAAGCTCATCTTTGGTACAGTTGATTTTGAAGCTTTACAGTCAATCATATCTTCACAATTTGTTCTTCTTTCAGGCTTCAGGCATCCTCCTGATTTCCATTTCTTGTTTGGAAGCCTTGAGTCATCTGTTCTGGCAGCATGACCAACCCAAATCAGTCATTTTCTCCAAATTACATTGAAATAGGGATCCTGCTAGTTTGTTTTCTTCCTCCTTTCTTTCACATAATTTTCCCTTTAAGGATCTCCTAATACAAAGCTGATTGAAGGCATACAATATCCTCTTTCTTCTACTCTTGTCAAATCCAAGTTTCTTACCCACATGCTGTAGCCCTGTAATTAAAACAATGAGGGCGGCACTCAGCTCTGCGTTGTGACTGAGGGTCTTCTACTGCCTGACGGGTCGCACATCCCAGGGCAGAATTCTGGCCCTGACACTACACCTTTAGGGCAATATTCTGACGTCATTTATACTCCACAAGTCTCAGTGGTTCACAGATTCCAAATGAAAGAGTGGAGCTTCACGGCTCTGTTATTGGAATTATGTAGAATCTGCAATCTGAAGTTCACAAAACTGCATGCATCTTGGGGCCATTTTAATGTAGCAAAGGAGAGGGGGGAAAACTATGGGTCCTTTAAAGGAGAGGAAAAACAGCTTAAAAAAAGACAGCTTGCTTTTCAAACCAGCAACTGAACTTCAAGGAAGTGCAACATGACAAAGGTTTTAGCTAACATTGTAGTGGAAAACCAACAAAAGTTTTCCCTGCTTCAACTCCTATCAGGTCTTCAGGCACAAACAACACAGTTATTAGTTTTCATTACTGAGAATTAATTGAATTAAGTTTCTGCATATGGTCCTTGGATATATTTGTTACCCCAAACCATGCCACTTTCATTATATGCTGTATGGAGGAATCCTTTAAAGTTTTCCCGAACACCCGTTTTTAACTGAACTTTTAGTATGATTTTACCACGACAATTAAACTTTGTTGATATGTCTAAAATAAACTACAACTTTGATTTTCTAAGATACAGAAAATTAGCTTAGCTGTCAGTATCATTTAGGAGGTACGTCTATGGCTCGATTCCCTGGAAAGTTGGCTGGGTGCTCGATGCACTAAACATGCTGTACAGCTCAGCCCAAGGAAGGCATTAGCATGATATAAGAACCAGAACCCTGATGGAAAACGCTAAGGAAAAAAAAAAAGAAAAGATATTTGAGAAGTGACTGAAGTAAATAACAGGGGGAGAGTGTGGCGTTAATCACCCCATTAACCTGTAAGTGAAGAGACTTACTTAGAACCGACTATGCAAAAAGTGTATTAATTTTCAGCGACAGCAGATTACCTGGCTTTAAAAGAGGAACACACTTCCATTAGGAAGTAAGAATCATTTAGGGGCAGTCTTTCACTCATGTGGATGGCAACTATGAAGAAAAGGACAATAAATAAACAGACAGACAGACAAAACCCCCAAAACCAACTGAAACAACACTATTTCTTGGACTGGGACTGAAAGCCAGGAAAGAAGTCCTAATTGTGGAGTCAAAAGTTCCTCACCAGCCAGCTCTCTGCTAAACACGGCCCTCTGAGGGAATTTGGGAATTCTTTGCTTCATCCTACTTACCCGCATCCTCTTACCGACCCCATTTTTCTTTTACCTCCTCTGTTTCTAATTTCCGTCCTTCCCATTCACGAAGTAACCATCATTCATTTATTCATTCACTCATTCATTCAATATGCTCTATTCCATGTACTAGGCTAAACACATTATTCTAGAGTCAACTGTTGATACAGTAGTCCCATTGTCCCCAAATCACTTAAGACCTCAATTTTCTTTAAAAAAATTTTTTTTTAAATGTTTATTTATTTTTGAGAGACAGAGAGACAGAGCATGAGTGGGGGAGGGGGAGAGAGAGAGATGGAGACACAGAATCTGAAGCAGGCTCCAGGCTCTGAGCGGTCAGCACAGGGCCGGATGTGGGGCTCGAACCCACGAACCGTGAGATCATGACCTGAGCTGAAGTCGGACACCCAACCGACTGAGCCATCCAGGTGCCCCAAGACCTTAATTTTCTCCAAGAAGTCTTTGAGATGGTAGACAATTGCCTGTTGTTGACCAGGCATGACCAAGATGTTGCCTTTAATATTTCATCATGTGCTTGGCACACAGTAACACTCAGGTAACATACATTGAATATAACTATATCCAAATAAGAACTATATATACTTAAGTATATATATATCTATACACATATATATATATGTGTGTATAGATATATATATATACATGTACTTATGTAGATCTATGTACACAGACAAGACCCAAACATGATCCGTATTAATAGTCTGAATTGCTTGTATACTTTTAAATAAATAGAGTATGCATTATTCACATGATTACCATATTTAGTCCAGGTTATAAATTGCTTGACAATGGCCACTCCTGCTCTTTATCACCACCCTCTGGCATTTAGCATTAATTTGATGCTACCTGTCAGTAAAGCAATATGACATAGTGGGCAGGAGTGTGGGCTCTGGAGCCACACTCTGTGGGTTTGAATTTTGGCTCAACCATGTGTTAGCTGCTTACCCAGCACAAAAATCCATTGGCACAAAAGGTGAGCAAATTAATTCCAAAGCACTACTGCCAGAATAGAGATTTTTTTTTTTTTTAATGTCAGCTCTCTTTACAAGTGCTTATGAAAATGAGTTGGTACCTGGTTGTAATAAGTAGACTGATTTAAGAGCTTGACCGAGCAGGGCTATGTATGACCACAGCTGGGGCAGAAAGCCTCAGAATTCAGAGATGTCCTTCACAAATAGAATCTTACCTAAGTATATGACCCAGTACTTTAGGAATTCACACCCTGATGTGGAATTCTGCTACAATCAATTTATACATGTTTGAGACCAAAGGTGTTGTGCACTAAGTGCGCTGAGCAGGCTACTCCCAGAGCATAAGTCACATTTAGAAATTCATTAACTCATGGCTGCCAGTTATTACAGTAGGCTCCAAAATTAATTTGTTGAGGTGCCCCCTAGTGGTATTGGAGTTAAATGCAACTCAATAAATCTCAACCCTGGAGAACAAAGCCTTGGACCAGAGCATTTGGTAGGTTACAAATTACAGTCTGATTGAACACATCTTCATTTCAATACTCTAGGCTCCAGAGAAATAGTATTATAACAGCTTGGAATTCTAATGGAATTGAGACTACTGAGGGAAATTTTAGAAACAAAAATAGCAATCATTATGCTAAATGCTTTATAATTATTATCTCATTCAATTTTTATATGAAATAGATTCTACTCTTTCCATTTTATAGACAAGGCCATAGAGAGAGACAGTAGCAACTTTCCTACTAGCCAAACAGCTGGTAAGTGGAGGAGTTGGGATAAGAACCCAAGTCTACTTGACTCCTCTGCTTCCGAGCACTATGCTTGACTCCATGTTCTTAGGTTGAGATCCAGAGTGAAGTCCACTGGGAAATGTCATTCTACCTCTGCTCTGGGGCTCCTTTGGTGACTATGTCTTTATTGTGCAGGCCCCAGTCTCTGCTTGGTTTCTGGGAGAGACTAAAATGCTGGTTTTTAAGAGGGGGAAGAGCTGAGCCAGGGTTCGTAGTCCCCTTTGGTGTAGTCCCTTATACCAGTTTTTTTGTTTATTTATTTATTTATTTTGAGGGAGAGAAAGAGACAGAGTGTGTGTGTGTGTGTGTGTGTGTGTACGTGCGTGCATGCATGGGCGCATGGGGGAGGGGCAGGGAGACATGGAGGGAGAGAGAGAATCCCAAGCAGGCTCTGTGCTATGAGTGCAGAGCCCCACATGGGGCTCAATCCCACGAATCGTGAGATCGTAACCTGAGCCAAAATCAAGAGTCAGACGCTTAACCGACTGAGCCATTCAGGTGCCCACCCACTTACACCAGTTTTTTAAGTGCCCGAATTCTTATTTAACTTATGAAAACACAAGTTAAATGCATAGTCACTGAGCTTTCTGCATGTAATAAGTAAAAGTCCATATGTACTTTACGGACTTATGGATGTGCACAGTCTCCCAGTAACTTTGAAAAAATTTTCCTTCATATTACATTATTGCCAGTGAGTCATTAAGAGTTAACTTTTTCCTAACTCCCGCAATCAATGTCCTAGGAAACTAGAGTTGGATAAGTTACACAGAACTCAAGACATTTTCAAAAACAATGCAGAAGACAATCCTAGGACTTAGTTTCTGGACCTTGTCTACCTCTTCCTGGTGATTTCATCCAGTCCTATTCATTTAATTATCACCCCTATGTAGATAACAGTCATACATCTGCATTCATCTAGTCACCTGCTCAACATCTCCACTTGGATATCTAACTGGGATGTCAAAATTAGCACATTCAACATGAATTCCTGATTCTTCCTCACACACTTGCTCCATCCACAATATTCTCCAGATCAGTCAACAATAGCAACTCTTTCCAGTCACTCAGGTCAGAAACTTTGAAAGCCTATACTTGAGTTCTTGCTTACCCTTATTCATCTCTATTTTTCCGGTGCAAGCCCTGATCATATCTCACTCGAACCATAATGATAGCCTCCTAACTAGTTTCCCTATACTCTATTCTCAAAGCAGTAACAGAATAATCCTATTAAAATAGAAGGTAGATCGCATCACTCCTCTGTTCCCAGCTTTCCAATGTCCTTCCATCTCCCTCAGAGCAAAACCAAAGTCCCTTCAAAGGCCCCAGGCAATCTGCTTCTACCATACTGCATTATACATTCCACTTCATCCTTGATTCACTCCCCTCCAGCCCCACTGACCTGCTTTGTTCCTTGGATCAGGCACACTTCTACCACAGGGCCTTTGCAGTTGATGCATCTTGTCTGGATCCTTTCCCCACATATCCCCATGGCTCACTACTCATCTTCTTAAATTCTGTACCAAATTACCTTCTCAGTGAAGCTTGATCTTACTTCTCTTCTCTTTAGAATCACAACAACTTCACTTGAACACTGCCTATCCTTTCTGCCTGCTTTCTTTTTCTTGATAAAGCTATCCCCTTCAAACATGCTTTATGGTTTATCTGCTTGCTTTATTTATTCTCAGTTGCTCTCACTAGGATGTAAGCTTCATGAGGAAAGGGCAGGGGCTTTTGTTTATTTTATTTGCTTACATACCCCTGGGGCTAAATATAGGATCTGACATATAATAGGTGCTCAGTAAATATTTGTTGAACTAAAGAACAAATGCATTGTCTTCCCACTGACTCAGTCTGGCAGTGTTATGAATAGAAGCTTGTATCTGGTATTTTGAACTATTCCAAGATCAATCTCTTTCACTTTCCTACCATATGTCAATTCTTCCTGGTTTCTTTGGAACTGCCTAGACTTTACCAAAATGGCTATCAATGAGGAAAGTTTTGGGCACTTGATCTACAGAACGTGAGCAGAATTTAGGAAATGGCAGCTGAAGAGACCAAGGCTTCATGTGAGTTATTATGCCTCATCAGCTACTAAATCATGGTTGCAAACTTCATTTCTACCTACCCAATAGGCTCCATCATTCTCCATGCTGTCAGAACCTAATTCTAGTGTTCACACCCTTAAGGTCATGTGCTCAGGGAAGTAGAACTCTTCACCAGCCCTGGCACGACTGATTGAATCACCTGGTCTTATTCTCCTAGCCTGTAATTGCATGAGATGTGAGTACGCAACTTAATTCTAACGAATGCAACTTGAGGGGGATTTTGAGAGAGGTATTTTCCCCCTTCCTAAAAAACAGGATCCTGGTGCCTTACCTCCAGACATTTGGATTTGGTAGGTCTGAGTGGATGTTCAATAACATGCATTTTTATTACTACCACTAATTCTCATGCAGAAGGTCCAGGAACTATGCATTGAAAAACAGGGGAAAAAAAACCCCAAACCTTCTTTATCAGGTTAATGACTTAGGGCTGCTCTTACCTAGATGTCTATCTGTTAGGAACCAGGCCAGAGTACTCAGTACCATTTGATTGGGTAATTCTCTAGAAATTTCATAAAATCGTCCTCGCTTTCTTCCATTTTCTAGTCTAGTGTACTCGCTTTTTTTTTTTTCAGTGAAAAACTGCTAATTACAAGTGTGCTCCATGCCTCTGACATGACCGTCTCTGGCCTTTGAGACCAGGAAGCTATACAGATTCTTATAATCAGTTACTGCTGAATAGAATATCAGGTCGCATCCCCCAATACCCACTGGTTGCTCGGCTTGGCCGAAGGCTACTTCTTGGTTTGCTCCTCAGTTTATTTAGGAACAACACTGAGACACAACAGAAACAGATTATTAGCTTGCCCACATCTTTTCAAAAGAAATTAATATTTCATTCCACCTCTGTCTATTAAGACTAGCAGAAATCGTGGTTGGCAGAAAGCACACTTTCACTGTTTAAACACTAGAACAGAATTTAAATGAGGGTACTTTTCTCTCATTCTGCTAACAGTCGTGCACTTTGCAGAACAGGTACAGCAGGAAGCAGCCCCTGCTCTAAAGCAAGCAGAGCAGGACCACACCTACGGCTGTTTGAGCTGCAGAATGTAGGAAAACACTTTCCTTCTGCTCTATGGAATGAACCAAAAAAGCACTCGTGCTTCTCCGGGGTTCTGCAGGTGATCGATTTTTAGAGAAGCAACATTGCACGGGGAGTGTGGTTACAGATTTGGCTTCCAAATTGATTCCTTATTTGAAGAAAAAAGACCTATGAATTACCCACTCATCTTGGTGTTTATACTTCCCACCAACGCTACTCTCTGGGGCTATGTCCCAAGGAGTTTCAAGTCCCTCACATACAGTCTTTATCTTTAGTTACCAATGAGTTACCATTTTCAGGACCATTCACTTATTTATCAGCAAGTATTTATTGAGCACCTATTATATGTCTGGTACTAATTACCAACAATACATGCAATTTGGACATTGAAATAGCAAACATGCTACAATTTTGTTAATTATTACATCTGCAAGCTAGAATGATCCAGCTACAATATTTTATTTTACTTAATTAATTCATTTAAAAAAAGTTTTTGATGTTTACTTATTTTTGAGAGAAAGAGGCAGAATGTGAACGAGGGAAGGATGAAGATGGAGACACAAAGAATCTGAAGCAGGCCCCAGGCCCTGAGCTGTCAGCACAGAGCCCAATGCGGGGATTGAACCCATGAACTATGAGATGACGACCTAAGCCAAAGTTGGACACTCAACTGACTGATCCACCCAGGCCCCCCACCTTTTAAAAAATTTTTTTAATCACAATATTAAAAAAAATATTCTGTTAATTTTTATTTTTGAGAGGCAGAACATGAGCAGGGGAGGGGTGGACAGAAAGGGAGACACAGAATCTGAAGCAGGCTCCAGGATCCAAACTGTCAGCACAGAGCCCGACCCGGGACTTGAACTCACAAACAGTGAGATCGTGACCTGAGCTGAAGTTGGACACTCAACCGACTGAGTCACCCAGGCGCCCCGGGCCACAGTATTTTATGAATCTATGTAGTTTGTCTATGAGGCAGGAAAGGCCCAAGTATATTTTTCTCTCGTTTTCCAAGAACACTAAGTAGTGGAAAGGTTATATTTATTTATTACCCCAGGCAAAAAAAAAAAAAAAAAATTGAATGCCTGAAGATTAATTCAGATTCCATATTTGGACTTTGAATTTTTCTCTCCAGTAAATTCATTCATTCATTCATTCATTCAACAAGTGATTGATGTCTGCTATGTGCCAGTCATGGCTCTCTGGGTTAGAGATAAGACAATGAACAGGTCGGACATATTTCCCCTAGTCACAGAGCCTATATCCTGTTTGGGGAGCCAGACAATGAACAGGCATCAAATAAATGAATAAAATGATGTCAGGTCAGTATTACTCATCATTAGGGAAATGCAAATTAAAAATGCAAATTAAAAATGTGTGAAGTGAAACTACACTTCACACCTATGAGGATGGTTATTATCAAAAAAACCCAATAGCCTAGAGGCGCCTGGGTGGCTCAGTTGGTGATGTATCTGACTCTCGGCTCAGGTCATGATCTCATGGTTTGTGAGATCAAGCCCCATGTGAGGCTCTGTGCTGACAGCATAGAGCCTGGTTGGGATTCTCTCTCTCCCTCTGTCTCTGCCCTTCCCCTACTCATGCACATGTGCACAATCTTGCTCTCTCTCAAAAATAAATGAATAAACTTAAAAAAGAAAACCCAAAGCCAAAACAACAAGTATTAGGGAGGATGTGGAGTAGGTGGAATCCTTGTGCACTGCTGATGGGAATGTAAAATAATGCAGCTTCTATGGAAAACAGTATGGCGGCTCCTCAAAAAACTAAACATAGATCTGCTATATGATCTAGCAATTCCACCTCTGGATATATACCCCAAAGAATTGAAAGCAGATATTGGTACACCAGTGTTCATAGCAGCATTATTCAAAATAGCCCAAAGGAGAAAATAACCCAAATATCTATCAACAGATAAATGGATAAACAAAATGTGGTACATATGCACAAAGAAGTGTTATTCCGTCTTAAAAAGGAAGGAAATTATGACACATGTGACAACATGGATAAATCTTGAAGACATTATTGTGCTAAGTGAAGTAAACCAGGAGCAAAAGGACAAATATTATATGATTCTACTTATATGAGATACTTAGAGTAATAAAATTCATAGAGACAGAAAGTAGAAGGGTGACTGTCAGGGGCTGTGGGAGGGGGCATGGGGAGTTAGTATTTAATGAGTATGGAGTTTCATTTTTGCAACATGGACAGAGTTCCGGAGACGGATGGTGGAGATGATTGCACAACAATGTGAATATACTGAATGCCACTGAATGGTACACTAAAACATGGTTAAAGTGGTGAATTTTATGTTGTGTCTATTTTGCCACAATATAAAAAATTATGCCAAAGAGTGCAAAGTTATAAAGAAACTTAAGCAGAGGGCAACTGGTTGTTATGAGGGATGGGAGGAGGCTACTAATTCTGATTGGATAGCCAGAGAAGGCCTCATCGGAAAGATATGTGCTGAGCCGAGGACTTGTGTTTAAAAGAGGCACAATCTATTGGAATGGGAAAGAAAATTTAGAAATGGAGAGCTTTAGGAAAAAATTACAAGGGAGAATCCAAGGCAGTAGTTGATAAGCTTTAGCTTTGTTCTTTACATAAGGAGGATGGAGAAACCATGATTTCCAAGGTAGTCTCTTGGGATGTTCTAAACACTAATTTTAAAATTAGTTCATGCACTTCAGATTCATTCTTTTTCCTACAGGGAACTTAATGCATAGTAGTTGCTTACTGTATTGAAGATTTAAAACCAAATCATTTGGTAAGACCAACCAGAAGCAAAGCCTATATTAAATATAGAATTATAGATCCACAACATCTTTGGACTAGGAAGGGCCATTTAAGGTCCTTAGTCCTCTCTTCTGAAGCTTGATTTCTCTTTACAATGTCCCTGCCATGACATCACCCTGCTTCTGCTCAGGCGCCTAATATGCTGAGACCGCCCACATCCTTTCTGAGTGCCCCTCTGACTGGATAACTTCGCCGCTGAAGAAAGAGACCCTCCTGCCTTGAGCCTAGTTCTGTTTTCAGGTGACTTTCGTTTGATTCTACTCACTAGGTGTGATGGTTAATTTTATGTGTCAACTTGACTGGGACATGAATTTGGTTAAACATTATTCGGGGTGTTGCTGTGGGGATGTTTTTGGATGATATCAACATTTAAATCAGAAGACCATGTAAAGCACATTACCCTTCATAATGTTTGTGGGCATTGTCCAATCAGTTGCAGGTCTGAATTGAACTAAAGGGTGACCTTCCCCCAGTAGAATTCTCCTGTCTGATGGCCTTTGAATTGGAACATCAGTTCTTCCTGGTTCCAGATTTTGGACCTGAGGTGAGACAGTGGCTCTGCAGATTTTGCATTTGCCAGCCTTCTTAATCTCATGAGCCCATTCTTTATTAGATATGTATGTGTGTATGTATGTATCCTATTCTTTCTGTTTCTCTGGAGAACCAAGCTAATACACCAGGAAGTACAGAATAAGTCTAATTCCAGTCCCCTTTAAGGAACTGAAAAATATTTGAAGATGGTTACTGAGCACCCTGATGACTCTCCTCTATAAGTTAAACACCTCAGCTCTTCATATGACAGGGCCTCAATCTCTCATCATTTGGCCTTGGAGTCCCTGGACCAAATCCACACTTAGTACGTGCTGATTTGGGCACAGTAGAGCAAGACCACTGCCTTTTTCTTCTAAATGTTATACTTCTATTCGTGTGCCTCAAGGCCAATTTAGCTTTATTTCATTTACACTATTCTGTTGTGTGTACGTGTAACACATATGCAACTATATACAACCTGCTGCTGTAAACCTATGACTCTTCTACTTCTTTAAGGCTATGATGGAAGGGATGGGTGGGGGTAAATATGCTCCAAGTACATTACAGGGGAGGGAAAGAAGATTTCATGAGGGTTGCTTAACATACATAATCTTATTTCATCTTTATTTACAGATGTGGGAACAAAGACTCTTAGAGCCTATATAACTTATCCATATCGACATAGTTAAGCAGTAATTGGGATGGGACTGAAGTCCAGTTGTCTCTGATCTTGAAGCTTGTGGTCTATCCACAGCCCCACACCGCATAGCATACACACTGTAGGCATTTAAAATAATTTCCAGAATAATATAAAGTGAGAGAAAGATAATGCCCAAGAGGAAAAAAAGGGAGAAAATGATTATTATAAGGAAAAACCAAATTTAATATCAAAGACATTATTACTTCACCCTCTTGTCTTTTTATGCCTTGCTACAGAATTCAGGAATTCTCATAGAAAAAAAAATTTTACCAGCAATAACAGAATGTGTGGCAAAGAAGGAATAAGTATATGTTTTTCAGGTGTACTAAGGAGTGAGGAAATGGAATTTAAAAAAGAAAACAATACACACTCAGTAATCAGAACTGTTAATTTACATTTAGTCTTAACCCTTGACAACTGTGGTCCAAATCATACCCCCATTTATATTAAATAATAATGAAAGGGGGGAAATCTGTTATTTGACCACAGTTTAGAAAAACTGGACACCAAATGGTTTTCATCCGGCCATAGGTATAGAGGTTCTTTATTCATTGAAGAAAGGTATCACAACAATGTGATACCTAAGAAAAATTTGCATTACCACCCACCGTGAAAGACCAACACAGTATTCACAAAGTGGGCATTTTGCACATAGAACATTCCCATGAACCACTAATGTGTGCACACACATAAGCACACTTGCACACATGGTGGTTCTTCCCCCTCCATCTCTGTCAGTGCCCTGTGGTGGTGGTCATTGATCCCACATGGGTCTTGGCAACATTTATCTGTTCTACAGAGCCACCAGCTGATGTTGCTGGTGATGAGCTCAGAGCTGTCTCTCTCCTCCTCGAGGCTGAGCGGATTCTGTGTAGGGGACTAGCATTTCTACCAGGACTGCAAATGAGAGCCTGGGATTCAGGACTGAAAGTGGATTTCCTGCACAGCTGAGCCAAGTGCTTCCAACCATCCAGCCAGATGTTCCTCTATATGGTCCTGGCAGTCATAGCTTGGGATAGAGCCAGAATTTGGCCTGATTACTATACTGAAAAGCTTGATGGAATGCTGGGGTGGTGCCATCCCATAATAAAAGAGGTGGTCTCTCACATTGGCACACTACTCCCATTTGCCTTGGGAGTCCCTCCAAAGGGAAGAGTAAAAGTAGGTGTGTCCATCCAATCCTTGCCAGGGCTTGGGTGGAGGAGGGGAGGGTGCGGGCCGAGGGAAGGTGGATGGAGAAGAAAGGTTCTGAGTGATTGGAAGCTTGTGCCAGATGGAGCTGGAAGACAGTGCTCTGTGCTTCCCTCTGCACATGTGTGGCCACCAGGGGATTGCCTGGCTATGCACACTGCTTCACATCTGTCAGCTAAATCAAAGTTGCATAATTGAAGATGCAAAGCGAGAAACATTACGTGGTTCACAAGGCTCCCCAGAGGATTTGGGATCTGTAATCCAGTGAGGAGATTTTAATGAGACATGAGCCTAGTACACTCATCTGTGAGAGAGGATCTTATTCCAGCTGCGTTCAAGGATGTGGAAAACTTTTTTTGCAGGATACGAGCAGTCTTTCTCAACTGGTCACTGCCTGCCCATTTCTCTTGGCACCCTTTGGCCTTCCTCCCAAAGAAATGCTTATTTTTGAAGCTTGGGCTATTCTCAGCATGAGGAAGGCACAAGAGGCGCTGTGATTGAGGCTTTAGAACAAATGGGTCAAGGAAGGATATGCTAGCTAAAACCATTAGCCTGGTATAATTTCTTACAACCAAGTTTAAACATTTTCAAATGTTTAATCATAAAAGTAACACATATCCAAGGTAAAAAATTCAAACAATACATAAGGATGGAAAATATGAAGCAAAAGTGTTTATAGGATTCTTTGCTTATGTTCCTAGAATAGTACTTCTCACATGTTCTGTAGTAAAGGAATAATTTTTCCTTATTTTCAATCCTCACGAACTGATACTTTTGTAAAATACCATAAAAATGAATTACCAGAACAATTACAAACAAGGACCAAAGGCATGCAGAATACCAACCCATTAAAAAAAATTTAAGTTCAACAGATCACACACTTGTGGAATATCAAATTGCTATAAATATTTCTAAACACACTCAATTTCTGTACTTACTGTGGCCCACACTTTGACCATTCATTTTCTTCTGGAGATTTTCAAAAATTTCTATACATATCAAACATATGAACATCCAGATAATTTTTTTAAACATAAGAGGAACTGTACTATATGTATTGGTCTATAAGTTTACTTTTAACTTAATATATTTTGACATATTTCATATTAGCCTTTAAAGATCTACATCATGCTTTTTTTGTGTGTGGCTGTCCAGCTTTCCATAGTATGAATGTACTGCATTAAAAAAAAAAACAAAACTGGTCTCAACATTTATGGGTCTGCAGATGGTTTCTAGACTTTACCTATAGTCAAAATTTGATGGCGTGACCTCCATAAGCAGACTGTTATTAATTCTATATGCATTTTGACGCCAAAGTCACAACTAGCACTTGTTAGAATTACGGCTTTGTGAGCAAAAGCAAAATATCTTGCAGCCCAAATGTTCTCGTCCTTCAAACTAGCTTGTTGACCATTCTGAAAGTTGTCAGTGGTGAAGCAATTGGGCTAGGCATTTGTCACCAGACACAGTACAAGGCACACCACCCTCCTCCCATGGAGAAGGCTGGGTGTCCACTGCAAGGTGGTTGGGATGGATACTGTAATGACAGGCTTTGCCTTTCTCAGTAGCACAACAATGGATGCAGGCTGCCTTGGGGGTCCCACACACCACAGCCATTCTACAGTGAGCTCTTATCTTACTGACTCCAACCTTACCAAAGACCTTTCACGAAGGAAAGGTCAGCCTGGTGACTAACCTCAGCTCAGTGCCCAATTCCTCTCTTACAGTATTTTTGAAGAAGTAAATATGGGGCTCTACATGATTATCTGAGTGATTTTTCACATTACTGTTAGGGCCTTAAGTGGCCCATTGTGGAAGCAGTTAGCTTTGTATGTGTAAACTACACTCCCAGTCAGGCAGGTCCAGTCAGGATGAACCTGAGCAATTGGCCCCGGCAGTCTTGCTCCAGGCACAGGGCATGACCCAGGGAGAGGGGCGGAGTATTTCCGATGTTTGTATTTCAGGTGTCTCTAAAGCAGATAATTGTGTCAGGTCTCTGGGCATGTATGGAGATACCAGAAAGGATTCTGTGTTGAAGACAAAATGCTCAAGCAGAAAGACCAGTTTTCCTTTCTACTTGGGTTAGCCAGGCCAAAAGAAGAAGGAGGTTCTAGGTTTGTACTATGAAGTTCATCAACTTGGGTTTGGTTAGCCCAGATGGAGGGAAACCAGCAGTAACTCCGTTCTGTATTTTCAGCTGAGAAGAGAAACAATCTTAGATACCCTTGAAGGCTTATAAGGACCTGAAGATCTCCTGTGGGAGCATTAGTCACATACTGATACCCAGTGAGGGAACCTAATTCTTTGGTCTTGCTAGAACTTCAAGTGCTCCTGAAGAGAGAGCCCTGAGTAGAAGCATCCAGGCTAACAACCAAGCTGGAGTTACATGGAGAGACTGAGCTTCGGCAAAGGTGGATTCAGTTTGGCTTCTGGGATGTGCATTATCCATGTAAAAGGAGGCTCAGCAGAGGTCTGACAAACAACCTGGAGATGAGTTGGCATTTTCATTATCCATCTCATGCTCGGATTGGGCTTTGACATGGTGCCCTGAGTCCCAGGCATGGTCCACACAAGGACAGAACTCGGGGCATGGTATTTCATCAGCGACCTACTAGCCCCTGATGGGCAGCTCCTGCAGGATTTAAACAAAACAAAACAAAAACCTGCAAAGAGTTCTTTCAGAGGAAACCTGCCCCAGCAGGCCTGCCTTACACATCCCTTCAGAAATGTTTTCTTTTTCTTCTGAATATGCTTTTCTGAGTGGGCGCCCTTCCTACTGTCAGACTCTTTTGTGTGAAAGCAAAGTTGCCATCCCAATCTGGGGGAAATTCTTAAATGTTGTGTCTAGTTTCCATTTCAGAAAATCAGGAGACCCTTTCCCTGTAAACATCATCTCTGTTTCAAAGTTCTTGGAGGGACATTTTGTTGGGCTGACACGGAAATGCTTACCCTTGTCCTCAAACTCCCTGATTTTACAAACTGCAGACAGGCTCTAAACGTTTTGTGTTGCTGAGACAATCCCTTGGTTACAGGTGAGCCCTCACAGCCCTCATGTTCTCTCCCTGCTGCTTGGCCTGAAAAGACCTCCCTTATGTCCTACAGAGACAATCATGCCCCCAAAGAGTCAAGACCAGGATCACAGAATAATTCAGTTAATATGGGCAGAAAAAGATTGCCCACTTCCCCTCACAGCACAGAACTCTCATTTCCAGATGATAATGACTAAAGCAGTTACGAAAGTAAACTGCTAAGTCCCTGGGCAATTTTTTTTTCCTCACGTCCTCTGAGTAAGCGATTCAGTGTATGTCTTCCCGCACATGTGTTCTCTCTGGGTGAGTGAGGCGAGGACCTGGCTGTTCTCTGGCCGCCCCTCAATGACTTGCAGACACTACAATTGCAGGGGCAATCGCCTTCCCTGTGACAGAGCATTTGCACTGCTTTGTTCTTCATCATCACAGGCCGTGGCAAAGCCAACCCACATCACATCTTACCAGGCGTGACTAAATAACTATGACATTACTGCCATGTTGATGGCATCGTCTTATGGAGGCAAGGAAAAGCTTGGTCCCTACCAACAGGCCCTCTCAAAGATAGTGGGAGTGAAAAACTGAAATACAAAACAAAGCACCATGCCCTGCCTGTCACAGGGAAGGAACGTCCAGCAGCACCCTGGTACACGCAGAGTCTATCTAAGCACCCAAGACTTTTCTGTGCTTAAGGGAATGGCTTAGTCAGAGATGTCCAAGAACAAAAAAGCTATCTCGTACTTAATTTTTGAGAATGTGTTCACCTCCCTCATTCATTTCCATATCTGCTGATGACCTAGAATGCCAGCGACTCTGTTTAGGAGGATACCCTTCATGAGAATGCCTGGTTCCTTCCTAAAGAGAGAGGAAAACAGGAAGGGAAGAAAGGCGATCGATCACAAGAGACGAGAAGAGAAGAAAGGGAAAGAGCAATGGGGAAAGCAAGGAAAAATAAAAGGAAAGGGGTATCCCGTGGTTTCTGCCTCATTATTTTTTTTCATTCTTGCCAAAGTTGCTGGCAGATTCTTAGAGACTACAAAGCCTATTCCTTGAAAACCAACTGGTTGTCTAGACCAGGCTTAAAGGCATCTCTTTAATTACAGCCACAGAGATGTTCTTCTTTCCTTTCATCTCAGGCCTTGCAGGGCTCAGCTCTGGCCCTCACCATTATCTCCTGAAAGGTTATACGTGCTACATCACCATTCAGTTTGTGCATCCAAACAGAAGCCTTGAAGCGTTTTTTCCTTGCTTAGGTTGGCACGGCCAGCCTGTGGGGGTGTGACTTTGCTACTCTCTCGTCCGTTTTTGTTTTCCTTGAGCACATATCGCATTAGTGTCCTGCTCTGTGCCAGATGTGTTCCTCACTGTAGCCTTCATGTCAGACAACTCCCTTGAACGGGCCGTAACTATGCTCCTCTCTCCCAAAAGATGCAAACCAGGAAAATATTTGCTACTTTCTACAGAGTTGGCTCATTTTAAAGCTGACGCAACCAAGGTGCAGAGCCTGAGAAAGAGCAGTTTTAAATGATTTGCAACAATCACTGGAAGTCAGTTAATCTGGGCAAATTTTCATGGAGGATCATAAACTGCACTTTGTATATAAAATAACAAACCAATAGTCTTAACTGACTTCTCAGAGGCCACACAGCAAGCTGGAAAAGAGCCAATTTAAGAGCTCAGTTTGTGAATCACTATTCTCCTGACATTTAGATACATTTGCATAGGAACAAGTTAAGAATTAACATGGGGTTGGTCTGGATAATAAAAAAACGACACACAAAAATGTGGACCAGTATGGCATTTAGAAAAGTTTGATCAAATTATCAAATCAATTACAAACGTATGTAAAATGATGCAAAATAGATTGAGTGACTTCAACAACATAGTTAACTCTGGTTATTAGGTCGAGTTTTTCACCTTGTATGGGCAATGTTTGAGGTGAATTTTATTTTTGTTCTTTTTTCTCTCCTGCTGCCAGATTTCTGTTTACATTAATGCTTAAGAGTGGGCTATAGACAAGAGAGGAGAAAATGCATAGTTCAAATATGCTCATTTTTATCAAGTCCAATCTTTCAAAATACAGGGAATCATGAGGGATTATAGATTTCAATTGCTATATTTGCATATATAAGAAGGTACCATGCAGCAGTAAACTTAGTGAAGACAATATCACCAATTCTAGATAGACTTCTTTTTTTAATGCTTATTTATTCATTTTTGAGAATGAGAGAGTGAGAGAGAGAGAGAACACGTGCACAAACAGAGGAAGGGCAGAGAGAGAGAGGGAGACAGAGAATCCCAAGCAGGCTCTATGCCATCAGCACAGACCCTGCCATGGGGTTTGAACTCACAAACCGTTAGATCATGACCTGAATGGAGATCAAGAGCCAGATGTTTAACTGACTAAGCTACTGAGGCACCCCTCTAGTTAGGCTGCTTACAGAACTGAGGTGCTCTCTCCTCTAGTGGTCATCCAGAATAGACCTGTCATGTATTCAGAAGACTTTAATTTCAACAGCAAAAATGATCATCACATCAATACCAATCCATATTGGGGAGCTTGTTACATATCCAGCACTGAGTTAGTTATTTTATACATATTATTTCATCTAATTCTGAAAATCCCGAGGTAGATTTTCTTAATTCCATTTTTTCTCACATCAGAAAACTCAGCTCAGTAACAGAGCCAGCAGAAGAGAGAGACAGCTCTGGGTCTTGGTACTGCCTTTCATTGAGATTGCTGGCCTGGCCTACCCCTCAATGGAAGCCAGGTCTGGCTCTTGGGCAAGGCAGCTGGGAGATTTACTCAGAGTCACATAGATAGCAACAATTTGAAACCAAATGTGTAATGCCAGATTTATGGGGGGTATTTATAGAGTTGAGACTTCCCTGAATATTGCGAATTTATCTGAATTTTAAAATATACACTGTAATCAATTCTATACCATGTGGTTATCAAGTATTTAAATCTGGAATTGAATGCTAGTTCAAATCCAGGCTCTGCCACTTAGTGGCTGTGTAACCCTGGGCATGGATCTCTCTAAGCTTTAGATTCTTCACTTGTAAAATGGGATGTTATGCTGGTCCCTTTGATCTGGTATGGAGATTGAGATAATGTTTGTAAAGAGCTTACATCTGTGTCTGGTGCATAGTAAGCCCTCAATAAACGTTAGTATTATCGCATCTCTGTGGCACAATTTAGAACTGATGAATATGCTGTAGAATGAATCCAACACACTTATTCAGATAATTTAGCAAAAAAAAAAAATAGGCCCATTACCTAAATTATATAGACCCTGGTAGTTATGTGGAGGAATGAGTTTATGACTACTGTGAGAAGGTAAACATCAGGTCATGATTATCTTCCCATAGTTCAAAGAACCTGCATTAAAGCATGCAAAGCAAAGAGATTAGGTCTCAGAATTTCAAAAAGTAACACTGCAATATTGTAAAACAAGTGAAACATGCTAATTAAGTTATATTCAATGTAGACTTCCAAACACCCAATAAAAATGGATACACTCAGGGCTCCTGCATAGCTCAGTCCACTGAGCATCTGACTTTTAATTTAGGCTCAGGTCATGATCTCACAGTTCTTGAGACAGAGGTCTAAGTCAGGCTCTGCGCTGACAGCACAGAGCCCGCTTGGGATTCTCTCTCTCCCTCTCTCTCTCTGCCCTCCTCTCCTGCTTGCACTCTCTCTTGGGCTCTCTCTCTCTCTTTCTCAAAAATAAATAAATAAAAAACTAAAAAAAAAAAAATGGATACACTGATTCTGGTATGGGATTGAATAGTACCACAGAGGCCCAGACTTAGGTTTTTCTCTGGAAGGGATTAGGACAGAGAGAACACTCATTTGTTTATTTGCTCATTCACTCAATCACTCTCTTTTGTTCATGTGATAAATATTTATGGAGTGTTGCTAAGCTGTGCTTGGGTGGTGCTGAAGATACTGGGGTGAATCACACAAGTTTTGCCCTGTCCTTACGGAGTTTACAGTCCACTGGGGAGAGAGAGGATATTACACTAATAGAAAACAACTAATGAATGCAAAGGTGATGAATGCTTTCAATGAGAGCTATGTGTCTTTTAGTCACTCTACCACTGGAGATGAGATCAGGAAGAACCTTGAGCTGCTTGGGCTGGAGAAGAAATGCTTGCTGGACTGCCTCAGGTATTTGGGTGGGGATGTTGGGCTTGAAACAGATGTTCACTGCTGGGGTGGGGTCCCTGCTTGATTTGAAGAGGTACTCACATAGGAGCAAGACACATTAGGGCACAGTGAGAAGACCAGAAAAAGCAGTCCTGTCAAATCCATTACCCCAGACACTGGGTAGCCCTCCCAGGACAAAATGCATCCCAAGGGAGGAGCCACCTAGGCACCTTTACTTGTTCTAGTAACGATGCCTCAGCCCTGGGTCAGAGTGCTGTCTTTCATCGAGATTGTTCCTCTGGCCATAGAAACAGGGTCTGAGTCCTGGGAACTCCTGCTAAAAACAGAAACAATGGAGAAAAAAAATAGGTCCAAGAAGAGTGGTTTTCATGTATAATCTCCATGAGACGTTAAAGCACAAGCTGCTTTTGATTGGAGACCAAGATAATGTAACAAAAGGGATTGTAAACTTACACTGTAACACACACATACTCTGGCACAAGACCAGCATGGCTTTGATGGACCTGGAGCTCCAACAGTTCAGGCAGTGACCCTAAATGAAGCACTTACCAGCAGGTGTGGCTGTGACCATAAACAGCTTTTATAGTCATGGAAGATAGTGTTCCTAATGTGTTGTGTTGATGGCAGGCCCCTAGCAGGGTCTGTGACAAGGCTCCCCACGTGGCTTCATGTGTTGCAGGAGCCCTTCTGCACAGGGTACCTGAACCCAGAGGAAGAACGTGGTGAACCACAAATTAACTAGCCATCTTGCTCTTGAGCACATAGGAAACCCTTTGTGCAGACTTCTGGAACTAGTTGAACAGGAGAGTCTGTGTTGCTTCTCTTTAAATCTGAACGGGCTCTATGACTATTTTGACCAATAGAATGGGTAGAAGTAATACTGGGTCAGTTTTTGGGCCCAGACCTTAGGCAACTGCAAGCTTCCATTTCCTGTATTTTGTATTTCGCTCTTGGAGCCCTGAGCTGCCACAAAAGAAGTCTGATTACCTTGGGGTCATCATTTTCTTAGAAGCCCAGGCCCTGGAGGATGAGCTCCTCCTGTATGGAGAGAGCTTAATGCAAACGAGCCCTGAGGCACCAAATGTGTGTGTGAAGAGACCACTTTGGAAATGATCATCTAACTTCAGCTGTCTTTCTTAGCTGACCATGTGGAGCCAAAAGGAAGCAACAGTCCAAGCCCTTCTCATTTTCCTGGCCCACAAAAGGGTGAATGAAATAACATGGTTGTTTTAGTCTCCAATGTTTGGGGGGTAATTTGTTAACAGCAGAAGACGACTAGAACAGAGGTCTTAAGGAAAACTACAAGTACCAATGATGTGGCTGATGGAGGCCATGGAGTAGAAGCCAACACTTTCCAGTCAGCTGTGGCCTGGGAAAACTGAGATTATACTAGAAATGATGAAAAATTTTTAAAAAAGAGAAGAAGGTTAGACACTGCACCGTTTTGGTTTTCCTGTCTGACACTGCACCGTTTTGTGTTTTTGTTTGTTTGTTTGTTTGTTTTGTTTTGTTTTTCTGGCTCCTCCTGTGTATCCTTTTCGTTTGTTACTCCCCAAACATGTGTTCAAAAACATCTGTTCTTGGACTTTCTCTTCTCTCACTTGGACATTATTTAGTCTCTTCAACTTCAACTACTCCTCTATATGGATGGCAGGACATGATACTCTGGCTCCAAAGTCTACCTTGGGATCCATGTTCTTACTCTTGAATGCCTGTTTGATACTTCTCAGAACTGAAGCTTGGCGTGTCCAAAATCAAACTCTCTTCCCCTACGAACCCATTTTCTCCACCCATCTGTCCAACTTCTGTTAATGGTTGTCAGCTTTGGGGTCTCTGGAATTACTAACTCATTCCCCTCTGGAATATCTTTCTTACATTCTCTTTTCATTTCTCAAGTTCTAGTATTGACTTCAGTAGCATATAATTGTTTTCCCCACCTTTCCCAACTATGGTCTAAACCAGTCTTTTGCCTACTGTGGGTTGCAACCTATCAGAGAGTTATGAAAATCAATTACAATCAGGACTATTAAAACAAAAACACAAACAGAACAGAATAGAAAGCATGAGCATTTGCATACAGTAAAGGTATTATCTTGTACAAATTTTGTTTCAATTAGAAATGTACATTTTAGGGGCACCTGGGTGGCTCAGTCAGTTAAGTGTCTGTCTGACTTTGGCTTAGGTCATGATATCGCACTTCATGAGTTCGAGCCCCAGGCCGGGCTCTGTGCTGACATCTTGGAGCCTGGAGCTGCTTCGGATTCCATGTCCCTCTCTCTCTGCGCCCCCCCCCCCCCAACCACTCACACTCTATCTCTCTCTCTTTCAAAAATAAACATTAAAAAAATAAAAAATAAAGAAATGTATGTTTTAAATCTGCATGTACCAAGTTACAATGAAAAATGTATCTCTTGGGGTGCCTGGAAGGCTCAGTCCATTAAGGATCTGACTTTCGATTTCAACTCAGGTCATTATCTCACAGTTTATGGGTTCAAGCTCCGTGTCAGGTTCTTTGCTGGCAGCACAGTCTGCTTGGGATTCTCTTTCCCCCGCCCCACCCTCTCAAATAAATAAACTTAAAAAAAAATGTATCTCTCACTGTGGGTTGTGATCAAAGAAGACTGGCAAAATAGTGGTCTGAGTTGTACATTCCTGCTAGACTAATGTTCCTAAAGTATAGTTCAAGTCATATTGCTCTCTTGTTCAAATGCCTCTGATGGCTAACTATTGTAACCAAAGGAAGTTCCCATTCTCGTTCTGGGTTCCATGACTTACCTGACTTGGCCTAACTTCCTTTCTAGTTTTATCTCCCACTGTCTTTCTCCATAAGCTCCTAACCAGAGTGGGCTGTGATCTATTCCCTGAACATATCCCATGCTTTCTATCCTCTTGGACTTTGCTTACATTGTTCCCTTTGCCTGTCCTGGTTTCTCCCAATACTTCCATATACTGACTCCATTTTAATGCTCAAGAGGCACTGTGGCATGGTGGAAAAGATCAGGCCTTGAAGTCCCACCAACCACAGATTGACTCTAGGCTTTGTCACTTACTCTCTCGACAAGTTATATAATCTTGAGACAGAATTTCTGTATCTCTAAGAAGGGACCTATTGGCATGGAGATTATCTAAGGCAACACACATAATTCATTCAGCATAATATGTGCCAGCCAGTAGGTATCTACGAATGGGAGCCAATGTCTCCAACACACCAATACTGTGTGATGACATTTATGTTCATAACGATGTGGCTACCACTTATACTGTAACAATTATGACATAATATAAACAATTATGACCTAATATCAGGCATGTTGGAGATGCTCAAATGTTAGTTTTTTCTTCTGTCTTACTCTAACCCTTCTAATTTTGTTCTATTTTATATTTACTAATTCCTATGCTTGTTAATTTTTAGTGGACTTAATACTCCTAGGTTAGGGGTATTAAAAAGGATCTGTCTGCTCTCTCTCATAGTGCTTAGAAATATGGCTTTCATATAGGAAGTGATTTTAAAAAATGGAATGGAGTTGGAGGTAGAAATGCTGCCACATTGTAATCTAGCCAGAGGAACGTTCCCATACGTGGGCCCTGAATATACTGAGAGAAAATCCTGACTCTTTATTTTGATTTTGTTCTGGCTTCACAGAATGGTTGCATGTGTACCCCTTAAGGGCTGTGTCCATAAGTACCCCCTCTGAAGAGTTGAAAAGACTGTGGTATGAAGATTTGCCTTAGAGAGAGGTTATCAAGATCAAGTCCATAAATTTTGTGCAGTACCCTGGCAAAATCAGTATAAAAGTAAAAAGTGAGAACCTGAAACGAGTTATTTTAGGGGAGAAAGGAGGCATCAAATCTTGAAAAGTTGGAATGAGTCAAATATACCAAAGATCAAATGTATAAATCCCAGGACTACACTTACTCACTTCTTGTAGTGAATGCTCTTTTCCTCCTAATCCATTATGCTAATACATATGCCACATCTTACGAGGCCAAGGCGAAAACTAATCAGGCTCTATTGTAACTAAGCCTGTTTAGCTGACACATGACACCCAAAAGGATTTCTAGCCCAGCAAATCAAGCCCACTGGTATCTGCTGGGAGGTGATGAATAATGAGGTAATCACAGAGGATTGTCTCACCAGGGCACTTTGTGAGGAGGTGGCAAAACAGGCTTCGGATCTTAGGTTTTAACCCTTTTTTACTGGACATCTGGTGCTGCAAATACTGCTTTGACGAGGCTGTTGTAATCCTGACACACATCTGGGCTGACTCCTGTAGCACTGTTTCACTGAATTTTGCCGTGTGGAAAGGCATGTAGCTGCCTGTGGATCCCTACTCTAAGAATTTTTAGGATTCCAATTGGCTGTTCACATTTCGGTGGCCCTGGAATCACCTATTGGCAACAGCCTTTGTTTAATGGCTTTGTGCATTTGCAATGGGCTTTGGAGAACCAGGAAGCAACAGAGATGTACCAGTGTCAGTGTTGTCAAAATGTCAGTGTCAGTGTCAAAATGAACAAGAGAGAAGCAATTGTGTCACTTTCTATTAGTGTTGACAGCCTTAAAGCACAAGCAGAAAACCCAAACCAGTAAACTGACAATGACTTGGGCTTACCTACCAAGTAATTTGTTTTTGATACTACATCTGTAATCCATTTGGTTAGGACAAAAGCACAGAAATTGCTTGAAGCTAACCGGAAGTTGCTTTCGACAGACCTGGGTCCCGCTATCTCCAGATTCTGTGACAGTGGGAAGGTTACTCAACTGTTCTAAATCTTAGCTTCCATGTCTGTAAAATGAGATAGTAATAGAAGTTGTATTTTAGGGGTATTTAGAAGATAAGATGATTAATGAATGTACAAGGCTAGCACAATGGTAATGCTAATGGTAATAGTAAATACCCAACAAGCAATAGTTACTGTTAACAATTACTCAAGGTGCTAAAACTCCACGTACTAGATTGTCTCTACTGTATACTTCCTTTACAAAGCATTATGATGTCACTTGATGTGATTTCACCTGGTATTGCTGCAGCTGAAGAGATGGGGAACACAGATGATAGGTTGTTACTAAAAGGTCTGCAGTTACACAGATTTATTTGGACATGGAATAGTGAGAGTCTAGATAACAAAATTCAAGTTTCTTTGTCTTTGTTTTCTAGCTTGGTTCTTTTTTTTTTCAGTGTTTATTTATTTTTGAGAGAGAAAGAGACAGAGTGTGGGTGGGGAAGGGACAGAGAGAGAGGGGGACACAGAATCTGAAGCAGGCTCCAGGTTCAGAGCTGTCAGCATGAAGCCTGACATAGGGCTCGAACCCATGAACGAACCATGAGATCACGACCTGAACTGAAGTTGGATACTTAACTGACTGAGCCACCCAGGAGACCCTAGCTTGGTTCTTTTTAGCATTTCTGTCATATTTTTCCAACAATTACAAATTCTTTCTCCCTCTGGGAGTTGTCAGGGCAGACGCGTGCTCTCCCTTTGATATTCTCACAAATGGAAGAGCTTGATTTTGAGGGAGTTTTCTTTCTTCTTTTTTTGAACCACTTTATTGAGGTATGACTGACATGCAGTAAGCTGTACATATTATGTATACAACTTGATGAGTTTGGAAATAAGTACATATCCATGAACCTAACCATCATCACAATCTATCCCTTGAATACACCCATTGCTCCAAAAGTTTTCCTCCTGCCTTCTTTATTTACTATTATTATTGTTATTATTATTATTATCATTATTAGTATCATTTTGAAGGAGTTTTCAATAGCCCTTCAACTATAACTGCTTTTAAAATGGTTATCAGTTTTAGGGAGCCTGGATGGCTCAGTTGGCTGAGCGTCCAACTCTTGATTTTAGCTCAGGTCGTGATCTCATGGTTCGTGGATTTGAGCCTTGCATCAGGCTCTGCAGTGACAGTGAGGAGCCTGCTTGGAATTCTCTCTATCCCCTCTCTGTCTGCCCCTCCCCCCTCACACATGTGCTTTCGTTCTCTCTCTCTCTCAAAATAAACAAATAAAAATATTAACAAAATAAAATGGTATTAGTTTTGACGGTCATTCTCAATTTAGGAATTTTTTTTTTTTAACATTGGAAAAGGATTTTAAGATAAAATACTAGTGATCACAAAACAGCTAGATTTCTACAAATTCCAGGGAGAGTCTACTCTCATTATATTATTTCCATATTATCCAAATGCTTACCAAGGATGGCAATTTATCTTTCGATGGCCTATGTTTACATATTTCTTCTCCCAAGGGTATATGAGGGTTTTAGCTTTCTTAGTTGCTTAAAATTCTTTTTAAAATATGTAGGGCGCCTGGGTGGCGCAGTCGGTTAAGCGTCCGACTTCAGCCAGGTCACGATCTCGCGGTCCGTGAGTTCGAGCCCCGCGTCAGGCTCTGGGCTGATGGCTCGGAGCCTGGAGCCTGTTTCCGATTCTGTGTCTCCCTCTCTCTCTGCCCCTCCCCCGTTCATGCTCTGTCTCTCTCTGTCCCAAAAATGAATAAAAACGTTGAAAAAAAAAATTAAAAAAAATATGTAGACCCGTGTTTTTGCTACAAAGATAGAATCCATGACAAGGAAACTGAAGACATCCCTCAGAATAGGAAACCTCAAATGGCACTGAAATACTTAAATTGTTGTGTCATTTCTATTTTTACATTTGTTTAACAAAGACTTCCTACTTTTATACTTCTAGGATGACCATTGTTTTCTATCTTAATTTAGTGTCACATCCTCACAGGGCCTGGCCTGGAGTCTGGTTTGAAGGACAATCTACATTTCCTGTCAGGTCAGAGACTTGGGCACCTCCGAAGGCAGCGTTCACACGCCTTCAGGGAGCTGTCTAGAATCCATCCCCATCTAAGCCAGTGGGCTCCAGTCTAGACAGAGCTTGTCTCTGAGACCAGGACCTGAAGGACTGCCTTCTTGGTTTATATCTATTTCAGAAAGCATTATACTATGTATACACAGCATTTGCTGTTGATTATTTATGATTTCTGGTGATTTCTAGAAAATGTTAGGCATCATGCTCTTGGTGAGGCATATAATCCCTTATTATAACTGTTTTTATGAGGAAATCAGATTTGACTTATGTCTTTCTTACTTATGTAACCTTTGCTGGGAATGTAGGTAGATTTGGAGGCTGCCTGTATTTCATTTTGCCATATGCAATTATGTTATATGTATAATCAGTCTTAAAAATGTGTTGGCTATATTCTGTTACTCTTGTAACCATCGTGACTTTCTGCATATCTGTCTTATTTAGATGTTGTTTACCTTATATTCTGATGTCCCCCGTATGCTCTCATGTAATTCTAGTCTACTTCTCTTCTCTATCAAGAAGGTCTAATTAAAAGCCCTTCCTGGGGATCAGATCTAAGGTGCTACCTTCTGACTCCACAGCATAGTAACTGATATGTCAACATTCCACTGTGATAAACAACAGGTGAAGATGTAAGTTTTCAAGAATAATCTCTTGTTAGATCAAGTTTTGTTATCTGACAGCCCATCTGGTCTTCAGCCTAACTGCTATATTTAAATCTTTAATATGCTTTAAAAATTATTGCCTAATATTTCTCTTAATTTGTAAATCTCAGCATTCTTTAAGTACCATGCGAGTCTTATAAAAACAGAAACCCTGTAACCAAAGGGAAAAAAAAAGAAAAGATACAAAATCACTGATTCAATCATATTTTTGCAATTCTCATTTTTGGATAATAGCCAAAAATGGATTTTTCTGATGCGGCTTCTGAATGCAAAGTACAACTCCCTCCATTGTTATCAGAACAAAGATCACTTACTTTGAATGGCTCAGTCTATGTAAACACAGCTGGTCCAATAGCTCAAGTGGCAATGAAGCACACTGCCACAGAAGAGCTGGTCTCAGGTGTGACCGGAGGACTCAGATGCACTTGTGCAAAAAGCCCAGAGGCCATACTATGTCTCTTCCTCATAGAGAGCAGTAACTTGTGCTCTCTAGACAAGTTTCTCCCTTGCTAAACTTAGAACCTTAGAACGGGATATAGCCTTTTGCAGTTCCCAGATAAGCAAAGTTTCAAAAACTTTGGGGGGACTTCCATAAAGTTGCCAACTTTTAGTTTCATCAAGTAAGACGTATCAAATGAAAAGTTCCTACCAGCTACCACCACCATCATTTTATTAAAAAGAACATTTTAGCACAAAACATTAACAAGGAATATCTCTTTAAATTGAATACATGTAAGCTTTACAACAACCGCTGTCTTCTTAGTTTGTAGTGTATCAGAGAACACTTTGTCCCACACAGTGTGGTGTCAGGGCCCCCTGGCCTCACCCCTGGCTGATACGTGCTGATTACGGATGCCCAGAGGTCTGAGCTCTCAAGCAGTATCACACAGAGTACCATTTTCCTCAGGGCCAAATGATGGAAGGGCTTGCCAAACCCTAAGATTTCACATTGCCAGAATGTGCCACGTTAAGGCCACAGTTTGGCAACAAGGGACTGCTCACAGGCCATGTGGACTCCTTAAGGAGCAACTCATGCCACTGAGAGCCTTCATAAGAAGTGAAAAGAGAGAACTCTTGTAGCCTGGCACTCAGCAGCCATATTTCAACTGTATCAGAATCAAAGCAAGGGGAATCTTTTAGTAATTCAAAATCTCATCCAGACCCTCTAAACTACATGTTTAGAAATTCTTGATATTTATCCTGAGGATAAATCCTGAGATCTTAAAATCTCCAAATATGTGAATAAGGAGATATATGCATAGGCTCCTCACTTTTTAAATAGTTCTTGTGTTTGTTTTTGAGACACATGTATTTATTCCCAAAACATATTAGCTTCTGAAACCAAGCAAATGTTTTCATTTTTTATTTAAATTTTTTTTTCAACGTTTTTTATTTATTTTTGGGACAGAGAGAGACAGAGCATGAACGGGGGAGGGGCAGAGAGAGAGGGAGACACAGAATCGGAAACAGGCTCCAGGCTCCGAGCCATCAGCCCAGAGCCTGACGCGGGGCTCGAACTCACGGACCGTGAGATCGTGACCTGGCTGAAGTCGGACGCTTAACCGACTGCGCCACCCAGGCGCCCCTGTTTTCATTTTTTAAAATGCTTATTTATTTATTTTGAGAGAGAGGGAGAGAGCACCAGAGGTGGGGGGGGGGGCGGGGTGGAGAGAGACAGGGTTGGGGGAATCCTGAGCAGTCTTCACTATGTCAGCATAGAGCTTGATGTGGGGCTTGAACTCATGAACTGTGAGATCATGACTAGAGCCAAAGTCAAGAGTCAGATACTCAACCAACTGAGCTACCCAGGTGCCCGCAAGCAAATGTTTTTGAAAGATTTAACTTATTTTTCATACAATGACTATTTTTCTTTTTCACAGAAACCAAATTTTTGATCACCCTAAGAATTACTTCCTAGGTCAGGAGTAAGAAATAAAAACAGTTGATCGGAGAGGGATGCTGAGTGTGCCTAGGCTAACCCACTAGCTCCTCAATCATTCCCTAACGTTAGCTTCAAAGTACATGTGATTCAAATTTGAACCTCAGCAAAACTGCCAATTAACACATCACAAACCTTCATGGTCGATTGCAAATATTCAAAACCTAGAGTGTTAAATCTGTGAATACCAAGGGTCTCCTGCATAGTTCTCTGGCAGTTCAGTGTTACATAATTTAGGGTGAGGAACCTGCGCGGCTGTTGAGAATGGTAACAGTCACCAACTACATCTTCCTTTGTTGCAATTCAAAGCACAATAAAATAAAAGCAAAATATATTTTTTAAAATGAAGATATCAATCGCCCACATCAATTTCTCTTGGTGTCACTATGCACTGGCATGGGATATATGGATATTATGAATTAAGAATTTGGGAGATCACTAAACACTGCTCAGGAGAAAAAAGTTGGTTAAAGGTCTCTATTGTTGAACTATTATGCTAAAGAAAAATATCTCACATTTACCAGCATTCTTGAGGATTTGATGTTCTTTCAAAATAAACTTAAAGTACTTTGTCTGGTTGGATACATGATGACAGATTTTGAGAGGGGGGAAAAATCTCCTACCAGTCACTGGGTGGCTAAACAACAATGTGAAATGTTTGTGTCTTCTCAGCTGTGAGTGACGAGTTAGTCCCCCAGACTCTGCTGTGATACAAGTCTCACCATCTAAGGTGCCCATGTCACCAAGAGCCATATCAATTAATGTTCATTTGGAAAGACGCTTAACTGGCATAGATGTGATAAGTCAGGAATAGAACATGTGATGGAAAAATTCTCTGTGCTTGGCTCATCCTCAGTCTCAGAGGGAATTTCACCAGTCTCAGAGGGAATATGTTCAGAAGTTGAAAAGTCAAAGCAACATATATCTAGTAAGTATTTATTCAAAATCTAGAATTCGGGTTTGAGTAAGTTACAAAAGAAGAAAAATAAATGGTCCCTATCCTAAAGGAGCTCAAAATCTCATACTGAAAAGCACAATAAGAACAAATGTAGTAGTAACGTTTACTGAACGCTTCCCTGATGTCTGCCACTCTGCAATTTCATTTAATCCTCATGATAATCCTACGCGTAGAGTTTTGAGGTTGTTAGTAGGTAATAGATGAGAGCACTGAGGCTTAACGAAGTTAAATCACTTACCCCACTAGGTCTCTCTGAGTCCAAAGCACATGCTTTTAACTACTGCGTCATGTATACATACATATGTACATACATATATAAATACATACATACATGACAGTGAGGGGAAATAGAGTCAAAGTGAAGGTTCAATGGTAGTTATTGTTGCTTTAAATAATGAATACACATGAGTTATATTAAAGGTCCATTTGAGGGATATTTGTGGTTGTCTTGTCTACCCCCACTGAGCAGGTGATGGAAATGCCCAGCTATCAGCTCAAATTCCTTCTCTTCTCTGTGGAAGGAACTTCTAGAAGAGCTTTTGTCGTATTCTTCTAAAAGCACATGTCACCTTTTGCCATTTATTGTAGTGATTTATGTAGGTATTATAATTCTCTAATAGACTGTAAGTTCTTGAACCAAGAGAATTTCGTTGCTTTCTCAATGTTGAGCAACTGTTCTATACATAGTAGGAACCTGAACTTTGTAAATTTCAGCTAACAAATGTCTCAGCAGATATAGGGAGTCACTTACTATGTGTTCTTGGTTTTTTTTAAATTTATATTGTTAGTTTCTACAATTGATTTGGCTTGCATGTTAGCAGATATTATTCCTTATGACATTGGGAGAAAATATTTAAAAGGCAGACAAAAATAAAATGTTTTTCTCAGTAGTTTTCCTGAGAATACTGCAGTAATGCCAGTAAGAGGAAAAGAACTGATAGTTTGCTAGATAGATTTTGATAACAATATATTCTGGACTCCAATTTCTAAAATGAACAGAAGGCTCTATATCCATCTTATTAACAGCATTTGAGTCATTTTTAGAGACCATTTTTAAATGAAAAACAAAAAGTTACAGGAAGAACCTCAGATTATCTGTTGGCCTGTGAGGACACCGACTCATTTTAGAAACCTTTCTCTCCTTAGTAATGTAAGTTGTGTCATCAATCCTGTCATTTTATTTAAACAAATTGTTATACATTAAAGGAAAAAGCTGATGTTTCTATTTTAGACATAACCATTATGTAAAATATTTGAATGAAAAAATAATTTAAAATTGATCCCAACGGTACTGATCTCCAAAATTATTTTAATCACTCCTGCAGCATTGTAATGTTGATGAATATACAACATTAATCACATACTTCATTCTTATCATCCATGAGATTTTACCTCCCTCATTCAAGAGCTACATATGGTGCATTCTGTCATTGCTCTTTGCCAAAGAACTGTTTGAGTAGACATTAATTCCCATAGGATTTGTAAGAAGAAGAATGTCAGCTTTAGTGAAAGGAAAATGATTGCCACTCAGGAAACCAACAGCAGAAAAGGGGAAGAGTAGAAACTGAGTCCCATGTTTTAGTTCTCAGAAGACTTAGATCTATCCCAAGGAGCTACACATAAGAACATGTAAAGTAACCAAGGATATGAAGTCTGTGTAGCCATCTAGAAAAGATCTTTTCCCTGCTAATTTATATAATTTTACAAATTGACAAAAATCCTAGTCGCTTCACAAGTCAAAAACAGCCAACCCAGGTTGTGGAAAAAGAGATACTGGTGTGCAGCATGGGGCTGCTGGGAGGGCTGAATACGCTGAACAAGGGGTTCTCCACGGCAGAAGTCACCAGCATAGACACTGAAAGCAAAGTTTGGAAGACTGTATGTGTATAAAACCCACTGAAAGAGAAAAAAACCTTTCACATTCCATAACCAAGCAAGCAATAAAGGACTTTTTCTTGACCATCGCCAAGCAGAGGGGTACTCACGCTGCTCTCTCCCATTGCTCAGATCTGTGATTGACCTTTGTACCAGGAGCCCACATATTGTGAGGATTTAAGTTATTTTGCTTTGCACTCATCAATACCAACCACCATATTCGACAATCTCCCCATTTACACCCAGACATCCTAGCCCAATATTTCCTTGACTTCTTACTTTCAAAATTCTCTACCACCACCTCCATTTAGCATCCTGTTTGCAAGGTGGGGCACTGCATAGCCTGGAATGAGACACTAAATGCCATCAACCCATATTTCTGTCCTTTCCTCACCCCCTCTTAATGCCTTGGTTCAATCATATCTGCCTTTCAACCTCATCTGGACCTGCTTCTTCCATCTCTCCCACTTGTCTCAGTCTATTAGGAATTCTCTTGGATTCTCCTCTTTCCTTATTCTTAGTATATTCCTTTATTTTTTGCAATCACACACAATCCATCAATTCTTAAAAACTTACACCAACTGTTTTCTTTCCATCAACCGCTCCTATCCTAAGGTTTCAGCATCACTCTATGGCATGACCTAATGATTGGTGCCACCCAAATATACAGTGCCCAGTTCCAAATGGGGGCTCACTGTGACTCCTAACAATCCTGTTGTTCCTGGTCTTTTCTCTTTTCTATTACCACGGGTGCTATTTCTTACCTTCACACCACTTTTCTCAAGTTCCTCTTCACTCCCAGCAGATAATCTGGCCTTCTACTTCACAGAGTAAATAGTGGTTATCACAGAGGATATCTGTCAACATCCAGCTCCCCACCTTCACATCTATTTACTTTCACACATCTTGTCTCAGAGAATTAGAGATAACCCTCACGTTAGAGTGTATTTCTCTACTGATATCTTTGGCTCATGCCTCCTTAAAGGTTTTGATCTGTCAATTATCCCTTTTCTCACATAAAACCTAGCTTAAGTACCTCTTATCTTAAAAAAAAACCCCACAAAATTTTACCTCTGTATTGGGTTGAACAGTAGTTCCAAAGAGATATGTCAAAGTCCTAATCCCTGGTACCTATGAATGTGAACTTATTTGGAAATAGGGTCTTTGCCAATGTAATTAACTTAAGGATATTGAGACTTGAGTAGGTCCTAAGTCCAATGACAAGTGTTCTTATAAAAGACAGAAAAGGAGAAGACACGCAGAAGAGAAGGTCATGTGAAGATGGAGGCAGAGACGGGTTATGCTGCTACAAGCCAAGGAATGCCAAGGATTGCCAGCAGCCACCAGGAGCTAAGAGACAGGCATTGAACAGATTTTCCCTCAGAGCCTCCTGAAGGAACCACCTCTGCAGACACCTTGATTTTGAACTTCCAGCTCTCAGACTGTGAGAGAATACGTTTCTGCTGTTTTAAGCCATGCAGTCTGTGGTAATTTGTTACAGCAGGACTAGGAACCAAATATGCCCTCCATTCCACAAACCCTTCTACTTACCAATGATTTCAATCTTTTTATTCCCTTCTGAGAGAAGAATCTACATTCATTATGCTGTCTCTTACTTTGTGTCACTGAAAGTGTGATACTCATAGTCATTATCTTCCAACATCCACCCTTAGGATCTCATTTAGCCTTAATTACCTTCCTGAAGACTACCTATCTCAAATATCATCACATTGGGGGTTAACATAGGGCTTCAACATCTGAATTTAGGGTGGGGGGACACAAATATTCAGTCCATAATAGTATGTAAAAAACTTAACTCAGTTCCTGGCATGAAGTAAGTGCTCAAAAGTATGGCAGGTTCCTCACTGCCATTCATTCATTCATTCATTCATTCATTCAACAGTGTTTTAGTGAGAGTCTGGTAGTTATGTGAAGAGCTTGAATAAAAATGTAAATCTTACAGAGTGTTCACCTTTAAGCCATTCCCAGTCTGGGCAAGGGGCAGATTCATTAATTGATGATGAATGTAATGATTGATGTGTCCATAGAATGGAAAGGTTGGTGAAGAAATGTTGAGGAACAGATAACTCCTCAGCTGAATCTGGACCAAATGGTAGAAACAGTTGGGTGAGAAAAGGAGAAAGAGTTCTCTAGGCAGAGGAAACATCACACATAAAGGGATATGTGAGAGATCATGGCATGTTCTGGGACAGTGAGTGATCTAGTGTGGCCAGGGTACAGGATATGTGTGGGGGAAATCAAAGCTGGAGAGGGAGATAAGGACAGATGATGAAATAGCTCACATTCTAATTCTGAAAGTCCTGGGGAGCCATTGAGGAATTTAAGGCAGAAGAGTGACACATTCAGATTTATTTTCAAACACCACTTCGTGGATTAAAAAAATGGCTCATCACTTACTGTCTCTGGGACTCATAAGAATTACTTAATCTCTTTGTGCCTTATTTTCCCATCTGGTAAATGGAGAAAATAGATAATACTACCTCAGAGGGTTGCTGTGATGTTATTAAACTGTTTGTTATGTGTAAAGAACTCACTGTCTGACACATTTGATATGCTCCATGAACATTATTTATTATCTTTATTTTATTTTATTAATTTTTTTTTACTTTTTTAAATGTTTATTTATTTTTGAGACAGAGAGAGACAGAGCATGAACGGGAGAGAGTCAGAGAGAGAGGGAGACACAGAATCTGAAACAGGCTCCAGGCTCTGAGCTGTCAGCACAGAGCCTGACACGGGGCTCGAACACACGGACCGCGAGATCATGACCTGAGCCGAAGTTGGATGCTTAACCGACTGAGCCACCCAGGCGCCCCATACTTTTTTTAATGTTTATTTATCTTGAGAGAGAGCATGAGTGTGAGAACATATGAGTGGGGGAGGGGCAGAGAGACAGAGAGAGAGAGAATTCCAAGCAGGCTCCTCGCTGTTAGCACAGAGTCCAACATAGGGTTCAATCCCACGAACTGTGAGATCATGACCTGAGCTGAAATCAAGAGTTGGATGGTTAACTGACTGAGCCACTCAGGTGCCCCATTCTCATTATTTTAATAAGAGTACCTTGGCAGCATAGGAAGCATTCAAAGTGGAAAGAGAGTCTCAGAGCAGCTCCCTCAGGAAGCAAATGCACACATCCTGATTCAAGATTGTGACCCTTTCTGTGCACCATGCTCCAGATACAGTGGCCTCCTTTCTATTCTCCACCCCACCGAACTCACTCCTACTTTTTTCCTTTGCACTTGCAGTTCCTACAACCCAGAATGTTCTTTCTCCCAGCTCTTTGCAGGGCTAGCTTCTCATCATTCAGTATTCAGCTCAAATGTAGTCTTTTCAGAGAGATATCCCTTGATCATCATAGCTAAGTTTAGTAAGGTCATTCCCTAATCCATCTGTCTATTTTTTTTCTTATACAAGTTATCACTGTCTGAAATGGTCTTTTGCATTTATGTGTTCATTTTCTTTTCCTTTCACTAGAATGTAAGCTACCTTGTCTGTCTAGTATACCCAGAACAGGCTTGTTCATGGAGTGAATGAATGAGTGAATGACCACTTAAACTAAGGAGATGGAAAGGGAAGGAACTAATATATATTGGGTAGTCACTGTACCCACTGCTTCCCACATGACCCCTCTCCCGGGTTACTGCAAATGATTCCAAACCTGTAGCTCTGCCTTTAACTGTACCCAATCAATCACTTAATTAAAACTCCCTTCAGTTGTTCCATAGCGGGTCAAGTTTGGTTCTCATTAAAAATCCAACAGGACTGAGGGCAGTGGCCACTCCCTAACATGTCTTCTATACCTTCTAACAACAGTAGTGGCTCCAACCTTATGTTTCTCCCTCTTGCCAAGAACTCTCTTGAGAATCTAATGAAGACTATGGACTCCCCCAGAAAAACACATGTAGACACACAAAAAAATGTCTGTTGGCTTCATACCTCTCCAGGTCTATGAACCCTAAGTTTAGATCCCTGTTCTCTGAACATTGATCATGATGCAGGACAGTCAGAAAGTGTGCAAGGGCAGACATCATTTGGCAAAGCTCAGTTAAGGTGGGGCTTGATCTAGGTTTTCAGGTATGAGTAGGCTTGAGTAAACAGATGAGGGAAAAGGGTATTCAAGGTAGGAAAAAAAACCATGAATAAAGGAATGAGTTGGAGGACATCAAGGTGACCCACTTGGAGAGCCTGCTTGAGAGAATCGAGAAGTACTTAGTACTATAAGTTAGTATCAATCCTGCATTGGCACAGAAGGCAATGAGGAGACTGTACACCTTTCTGAGCAGAGGAAGGATGTGATGACAGTGGTGTTCAGACAAGTAGACACACAGAAAAGAAGAGAGAGGGGTACAGGAAGCAGAAAGCCTGGCTAAAGTGGCTATGATGGTAGCATTTAAGAATGGAAAGGCAGAAAAGAACCAGAGAAACATTCCAAAGGAAGAACCAGCATTTGGTGAGGATGGATTAAAAGATCTGGTGTTGGAAAGAGCCTGGGAGATGGGATGACCAATGGAGCAGGGAGCAAAACCATCAGTGTTATCTTCTTCACAGGATGGTGTGCCACGAACCAGACTAAAACCAGCACAGTTGTTCCCTTCACCAACTTAGAGGCTAAACCAGATACCAATGTAGATATTCAACACACGTCCCAGAAAACCTGCAGTGAGTTCTACCAAATTCTAGTAAGTGAAATAAACCCATGAGCAATGTTTCCAGGATGTATATCAAAATGCCCACCCTGAACACCTCAGAGAAGCTCTCTCCTAGCAGATGGTGCCCTGCGTGGAAACTGCTTTTAATGCAACGGCATCTAATCATTAGTCACATTTCCGTTCTGCCACCTAAATCTCTCAACAACAGCAGCATTAATAACACCTACCAGCATTGCTATGGGCTTTGCATAGTTCCACTGCATTTTCTAATGGGGGCATGCCCACGGTTTCTGATGGATCTTGGCATCATGTAAAGGAGGACGCCTGCATCTAAGGATGCTGTTACAGGAGTCACTGGTCATAAGCATTTGCATGGACACAAAAGTGTGTGGTGGCAGCAGCTATAGCAGCATGACTCACCCAGGTTCCCCCACATCAAAACTGTCCACCGGGACCAAGCAGTATACAAGTTGTGCCTGGTAACAGCTGCACAGGTAGAAAGTAAGTGATCAGGTAACAACTTTACTGACTCTGGGATGATGCAAAATATTTCAGTGTGTGAAACATTCTCTATTGTGCTCAATCATTTTAAGTGAAATTGGGCATGAACTTAAATTTGGAGGAGGTGGTGGGTGGGGAGATCAAATCACCCACTCACATCAACTCTCTAATTGGGAGCAATTAGAACAATGAGTTCTAACTGTTCAGAGGAAGGCCAGACTCAACAAAGGCACCTTCAAACTGTGGTGGGAGCTGGAGCTGGAGACAGCCTTAGCATTAGAATGGAAGCCCAAGGGAGTCAGAACTAGCCCTAGGCTGGAGGAGTCAGTGTGACTTAATGCAAATCAGGAACTACATCCTAGGTTCTGTTCCCCACCTCCCACCCCAGAGACTTTACCAGTCACTGAGACACACATCCCAGACTTGTTTTGTTGTTTCTGGGATGAGCAAATTTTTAAAAACTAAAAAAATCAAAATATGAAAGAAAATTTATTTTTAAAAAATTTTTAAATGTTTGGGGTGCATGGGTGGCTCAGTGGGTTAAGCGTTCGACTTTGGCTCAGGTCACGATCTCACAGTTCATGAGTTTGAGCCCCGCACCGGGCTCTGTGCTGACAGCTTGGAGCCTGGAGTCTGCTTCAGATTCTGTGTCTCCCTCTCTCTCTGCCCCTCCCCGGCTTGCACTCATCTCTCTCTCAAAAATTAAAAAAAAAATTTTTTAAAAATTAAAACAAAATAAATTTTTAAATGTTTATTTTTGAGACAGAGTGGGGGAGGGGGAGGGAGACAGAGGGAGACAGAGGATCTGAAGCGGGCTCCGCTTTGTCAGCGCAAAGCCTGAGGAGGGAGGAGGGGGGGCTCCAACCCATGAAATGTGAGATCATGACCTGAGCCGAAGTCAGACACTCAACTGACTGAGCCACCCAGGTGCTCCTGAAAATATGAAAGAAAATTTAAAAACTTGGACATCCTTTTACTTTTTTGTTGTTAAAAGTTTCCTTGCATCATCAAAACTTACTACACAGAAAAAAAAAAAAAGATTACTCAGGTTGTCAGATACTTCGTTGATGAAAGTTACTGGTCTTTAGCAGAGGAGCCCAGGCACCATAGATGAGCTCTTCATGGCAGACGTAAGGAATGTTTAAACCAAGCTGTGGTTTGGGGCATTTTCCAGCACAGCATTCAGTAGACATATTTGATCTCCATGATTATTAGCACAAGAGATAATGTTTTAAATCAGGTGTGTTATGCAAGAAATTCAAAAGTTTCTGATAGAAACTTCCACACTCATGAAGTCTGGACGACCCATGTGCTACCAGAATGTTGGACTGAGTTGTTTGTATTCTCTGGGCTGGAGAGGTCTTGAGAGTTAGCTCATGGTGGCAATGTTCTACGTGAGAATGACTTGAGATTCTCCTCAGCCCCACAATGTCACTTCTGGAGTTACCCTCACCTTTCCCATCAGTTGTAAAGCCAACCATAATGTCAGGGTTTGAAAGAGCTGGACTGAGTTAGTAACCTTAGGTGTCCCCAGGTAAAAGACCATCCCTTCCTTTTAGAAACGGACCTACAAGCTGAGGCTAACCAGACAACTTCTAGAGATAAGAGTGGAAGCAGCAGAAGGGGCCACACTGCATAGGAGGAGCTTTTTGTCTCTCTTCCTTCCACAAGGGTGGAAGAGAGGTGGGAATAGAAACAGTAATTGAGCACTTAACCATGTGCCACTTGCTATCTCACCCCACAAAGCAGTTATCATGATTCCATTTTACAGACAAGGAAACAGAGTTCCAGGGTTCCGTATGCTTAGTGTACAGTTGACATTTGGCAGTTTGCTTCTTAAACATGTTTTATGCAGGGAGTAAAGAGGTACAGCACTGGAACTGATAACTAAAATAAATTCTTGGATGCTCTGTGAACGTCGTCTATCCTTACACTTTCCAATTCCTACATGAAAACATGAAAGCAGAAATCGATTATTCTACTAATTCCTTGGCCTGAGAGGATCTGCATAGGGTGGTTGCCAGGGAAAGATGGACCAACACAGTGACTCAAAGAGTATTATACCATCATGGAGTACAAAACTGGCTCAATAATACGTGGTCAATTCTTGTACAGGAACAGACCAGGGAAATTCATTTCAGACCTGACCATTCCTCTCTGGCATAAAGTAGGTTGCTTGTGAGTGGAGGGGAGTGAACCACGTGCTCTAGGAATCCTTTCATATTTACTGGAATTCTGATTCCATTCGGATCTTGTATTTGGCAACAAAACCGTATCGCACAAAACCAACTAGCAAACAAACACACAAATATATGTTTGGTGGTTTCATCAACGTGCATTTAATAGTCTGACACATCCCTTTGACAGTCTTCTAGAAAGTAACCTTGCTGTGGTTGACTTCCTGCATGTGAAAAGTGGAGATGTATATGTATTTTCCCTATCCACCCCAGAGAGGTGGTGAGAGGATTATTGAGACAATAGCCTTAAAGCTATGTGAGCTTCTTATCAAATGATGCTACTGGAATACAAATTATTATCAGCATCACCATTGTTGAATGGCTTAAAACTACAAAATGAAAAGCAGGGCATATAGATCAGTGTGTCAGCATCCTGTATAATTTATGTTCAATTTGAAGTTGGTTGTCTTTGCATGCTCAGGTTCTATATTAAAGCATTCTTTCGATGAAAGCACTTTCAAGGGGCCAGATGTAGTCACCCTGCAAGAAGAATAATGAAGGTGCAAGAACGGACATGCACAGGTAACACCTGTGGAAAATGGATGTTTGAGCTCTCATTTCTTTAATGCGTGTTTATATTACAAAGTCCCACCATGGTGAAGTTGGGGGAATCTTACAAGTCTTTTATTAAGTGCTTAATGTACAGAGATTATGTGACTTGAGACGAGCTGGAAAGAGATACTGAAATTTTGCTTTGATAAGTGAAGCGTTTTGATAGAAACTAAAAATGTGGTATCAATGAACATTATTTTTGGGGGACGATTGTGATATTTCTAGTCATTTAAGACCCTGCTCATGGGTTTGATTCTTGGGAGGCACCCTGGTGTACAGGCAGGAGCACGGGCTCTGGAATCAGACACGCCTGGATTTATTTATTAGCTGTGGGACCTCGGGCACCTTGGTTTTCACCTATAAAATGGGGACAATAAAATCTACCTCAAAGGTTGTTGTGAAGATCACATAATGTAATGTGTATAAAGAACCCAGAACCAGGGTAGGCACTCGTTAAAAATTATTCCTGTCCCCTGCTGTTTGGCACGTTTCAAGCATCTATATTGTTCTTCAAATACAGTCGATAATGCTGGCATTTAAAAAATACCTAGTTTTGAATACTTGAATGCAAATGCTGGGCAACCCAGAGATTATTTGCTTTTCTGTATAACTCGCTAAAAAAGATACTCTGCAATATTCCTGCAATTAGGACAGGTATTCAGAACAGGCTGTTTAGAAGAGCTCCATTTGAAGACTAATCAGGAGAACTGTCACAAGATGAATCCAGAATATCCCTAAATTGTGTCTAAATTCCCAGGGACATCATTCTGCAGGCAGAGCTTAAATTCTTAGTTTAATCCCTTCAATAGCGTCTCTGTGAAGTTCTCTTTCTCTCAGTCCTGAGATCATTCTAATTCTTTTCTCTAGAACCACAAAGGTCCTGTACCATTTGTGCTCCCTTTAGTCTATTGGGTGGCCCTGTATTTTAAAACTCTTCTTAAGGGCCATCTAGAAAAGAAGGGAAAAAAATAGCATAAAGACGGGGGGTGGGGTGGGGAAACTCTGAAAGTGTTGGGCATATCGCCCTGCACCCCAGACCCCAGCGTCATATAGGAAATGTTCTCGGCCATGCTGGAGCCCCCAAAGAGCTGATGGCAATAATGACTTACTGTCCTCCATAAGTTTTCTTGCCTGAGGGTTGAAGAATCAACACTGAGAGCCTTGATAATTAAAGTTATCGTATCAGGGCAGCCACTGAGGTCATGTTCTTTAACGTTTACTTGGTGGCCCCCTATGAATTGGATTATACAGAACATGAGGCACCTGCTCTTAGCGACTTGAAGGAGTTTTGAATTAGTTGGGAAAAGCAGCAGAAAGAAGAGGGGGAGAGAGGCCATTACCAGAGAGTCAGGGAAATGGCCTTTCAAATATATGCTCCTCAGAATATCCTGAGAAGCTAATGAAAACTATGGTGGGGCAGGAGAGCAGTCATTTATTCTAATCCTAGCCAGGTCCTCATTTGTTACATTATCTCAGGCTTTTGAGATAATATAAATTAATTTCGCTGTTAAGCTTTTCCTTTCTTTACAATGGGGCCAATGGCATTTTAAAAAATTTATTAAAAAAATAGATACAAATTCAAAGGGTTTTAAAACATACTCAGCATGCAAGTTCTATAATTTAATTTCTGGGTGTTTTCAAAAAGTACAAACTTTAAACAAAAAAGAACAAACTTTTGTGAAATTTTTTTTAAAAAAACAAATGCTGAAATTGACATTAATATAGAAAAGTTGAAAAGAGTGAAAGCACAGCCCATTTTATACTAAACTGAATTAATACTGTTCCAAATAATTGTACAATTGTGTTAACAAAACAGATGCAAATATTGTGTACAAAATAGTATTAAGTACAATATCATTTTCTAGACACGTTTTCTTACGGAAATACACCAAAAAGTTAAAAAAAATTATTACTTCTTCCTGTGATGCAGAAACATGTCTAGTTAACATAGGAACTGCTAGGATGAAGAATTGCTTTGGCCTCATGCTATTTTTAACACCTAAATTCCCTGTTTGGATTTTTTTTTTTTTTTTAGGCAGGAACAAATGGTTTCTTTGAATAGTTCTTTGCAAGCATGCCTGTTTTAATCAGAATGCTTGTGCAATGCGTAAACTTAGCTGTATCAAACTGAGGCGACACGCGGTGTAGACACTCAGAGTAATTTGTTTGATGTGGACCCTAAGCAATTGCAAACACTAACTTAAAGCACATTGCTCTCTGTACTTCGAAAGGAAAAAACTAGCATTTCTGGGGCACTCTGCACTTATTTTTCAAGAAATGGAAGAAATAAAGTGGCCACTTTCATAAGTTTGAACATATTTACAGCATTGCTTTATTTTCTTAAAGCATAACGGCATCCATTCATCACTCGAGAGTAACAAAGCAGTAACCTGATCTATGACAAATATTACGAGCTTAATGGCTGATGTCCATTACCGATGGGTCCCGCTCACTCTTTGGAGGAGATTGGCACTGAAGGATTACTGAGCAAACACAGCACCTGAAAAAACTTGCACTCCACAGTCTGTCATCAGGGCTCTGATCGAGGGCATTACCTGAGAACCGAGGTTCTTATCTGAAGCTGCAAACTGTTGCCACTGCCAACACTTCTCAACAAAGAGCGGCAGTTATGGAAGGCTGAGCCATGGAGGTAGGCGGCGGGGGACGCCACCTTTCTGTAGCCCACCCCCTTTCTGGATCACCTGAGCCCAAGCACCACACCACCCTTTAATCCGGATGACCACAGCAACCGAAGACAGGCATCCCACATCTGTATGTGTTGAAAAACAAAAAAAGCTCCAACTGGTCTCTTGTAATACTAGAAAATACTTAGCATTTAAACTGCACCTTTTAATTTCACAACCAACTAAGGAATGTGTCTGTGCATATGGTTAAAATCGTGATGGAAATCTTTGGATTCTATCAATATTGAAAGTACGTGCTTTGCTGTCATCTGTCTTTCTTCTCCTTTCCTAAGAGGACCTCATATCTCTGAGAACTAAACTTGTCACACTGGTTTGACCCTCATGAAAAGTAAGTCACTGCTTTCTCTTTAGTTGTTTTGCTTACCTAGAAAAGATCAGTTTTCCAACCATAGAGTTTATGGCTTAATGGACTTGTCAAATTATAAATTCCAGGTGAGAACAGGATTTTTGTAGATTTGGTTTTACTCATTTACTCATTTTACCAAGTAAAATATGTACAGCCCAGAAAAAGATATTTACCTAATGTTTCCTTGTTGTCATTGTTTCCTTGTTAGATTTTATTTCAATTATACATTAACATTTGACTTATTTGTTAATGTCCACTTAATTTCAGTTATGAGCTGATAAGTATAATACATACAAATATTACCTTTATAACAGAAATAAGAAAAAACTTTACAGGAAGTTGACTTATTTGGAATTAATACTGACAATGCATTACTATGATAATCTCCCGTAAATAAATTCAGTGAAATAAACAGTAAGAATCATTTGATATTAAAGTTCTGCTACTGATAATCGGTTTTGCTTAAAGTATTTCACAGTTGTTTCGGGGCGGGGGGCTTGCGGGTAGAGCAAGCGTCTTCAGGCAAAAAAGAACAAAAGCTGGAGTGAAGAAGGAATATGTTTTTTTCAGAAAACCATTGAGAATTTGATGCCCATCTGCGGTCATTATGCTTTGATTTTGCTAGCGCCGTTCCTCATGAAAAAATTTATTTCTATCAGTCTTCATCAAAGAAACTATCAAATAGTTGATAAAGAAAGTAAATACATGTACAAAGCACTGTTTACTAGCTTTAAAGATGAGATCCATGGCTTCATAGGGTAGCGTTGAGTATCTGTTGGCCTTAGCATCTAGAAGCATTTTTGTTAAACTTTCTGAGGTGTGGTGGCATCTGAGGATAGAAGTATATTTACAGTGGTAATTCTAAGGTAATAAGCATAATAATAATTATTAACTAGCTCAAAAGAAATGTCCAAACCAAAATAAATCAGCATCATCAAAGTTTCAGACCTTTGCAAAAATTTAAATTATTTCTAAACCTAATTTTTAAAGGTTCTGGTGCATTATTCTGTTTAAATCTGTAAATTATCTATCTCTCTCCTTCTGTCTTTGAAGTTCTGCTTCACATCTGCTCTTGCCAGGTAAAATGTTGAATTTATTGTTTTAACTCACAAAAAATGACATCAACAACAACAAAAACCTATGGGTTTGGGCACTGGGAATCCCCAAAAGTATTTTGCACATGAGCTCATACCGGATATTCAAAATGGTTTCTGTTCTGCTCATATTTAAACAGATAGTTCACTCAATTACGAATTATTGAGAATTTTTGTTCTCCAGAAAGCCTGCAACACTTTTGAGGGTGCTAAAATAAGTCCTCTGTTAGAAAAGCCAAAAAATAATGGGATTTGGGAAATCTGGTTTGAGATGAAAGGTTAGCTAGCACACACAATTGCACAGTGATGATTGCCCTCCGTTTTGAAAAATAAACTTTTCAAAGCAGGAATTTGGGAAGGTTGGATTATTATAACACTACATGTATCACAGCATCACAGTACTGGAAAAAGGAGATGGGCATGGTCAAAATCTGTATTACATCTTCCAAAGATAGTATTTCAGTAATAAAAGGAACATGTTATATCAGTTTTTATTTAATAACAGAGCCCAAAATTAAATGCAGCAAGAAATACCATAAAAAGTTTTGTCTTTCCTTTTTTTTAATTTCAAAATAAATAGTCAGAAATTAGCAAACATAAGCAAATGACTACAGTCTTTAAAACTACTGTTTATGCCTATATTAGAATGATTAATCTAGTTGAACCTTAGTATATTTCTAAAAAGATGCTCCCAGAATTATTTAAATCTAAAAAATCTTTAGAGAGAAAATTACACTATAAGTTGCTAACTAATAAGTAAGCATCTTTTCAAACTGAAGTATTCCTATGGACAACACTTCATAAATGCATGCATTACTTTGAATGTAACTTAAAACTATACCACTAAATCACCTTACACAGGGCAATATTCTGCACTTTTACAATAAAATTTTTGTTCATTACTTATTTACTTCCTTCATCCAAACAAAAATACTTTACCTGCCTTTAAAGTCTAGAAATTTCTTTACAAATCTCAGTGAAAGCATCTAGCATTTAGTAACTAATATCTATTGAGAAAAATCTGGCTTAATTATGGTTCCTCTCTCCACCAGCAGCCATTTTAAACAGAAAACTGGTTTAGTTGTGTTGACAATCACATTTTAAACTGATTCTTTCCAGATGAAAAGATACTTTTTCAAACAATGTAATAAAAATGTAAACTCAGCTGTTTCACAGACATAAAAGTGATTTATATCACATGTACTGTGCTCATGGAGTTTTTCTCCTTACACAATGGAAGTTTTATTTTAAGGAAAAGTTAATAATTAACAGCTAGGAAAATCCCACAATGCAAAGAAGTCAGCTATAGGGGTTAACCACCCCCTTTGCTCTCCCACAAAAATCAGCCAATAAACCTGGTGAGAAAACGATGTGATATTTGAAAATTAAAAAGAGTCAACATCAGGATGGTCCTTACCATTGTTGGGGGCCGGGTGCAATATGGAATGGAGGGAGGGACCAGGAGGCTTCTGGGAGCTGAAAATATTCTGGGTTTTGTGTGTGTGTGTGTGTGTGTGTGTGTGTGTGTGTGTGTGTGTTTTATCTGAGTCCTGGATACGTGGGTATCTAGGTTGTGAAAATTCACTGAAACCGTATGCTTAATGTGTACTTTCTGTATGATACTGTACTTCAATGAAACCTTTCAGAAGGAGATTACATGTTGTTTTTTTTAAATGACAGTAAGAAAAAAATTAATGTAACTAAATAAGTACTCATCAATACTCTGGAGTATTGGACCATCCACTATCCCCCATAGAACTCTATTACTGTAGGACCAAAAATTATGATGGAGGCTCATGTGATGAGTCCCATGCTAGTCCTAAAGAAGCAGAAAACAGGGTAATATTTTACATTTTAGGAGAGAGAAATATGTGTGAGAGAGAAAGAGTGTATCTGAGGTCTCATAGCTGCAGTCTCCAGAAAAACATGATCTTTTTGAAGAGACTTTAACAGAGGCCTGTAAAATCCATGTTTCTAGCAGAATTTTTCAATGGCTGTGAATCTGTATTCTGGATATCCGGTTCCCAATTATTCCTATTAATGAGAGGCAGGCCACATGGGTAATTGAAAACCCACTGTCAAGAGCTGGAACAAACCCCTCCTCCATCAGAATGGGGGTCAAGTATTAAATAAATAGAAGAATTGGTCTGTGTTTGAATTGCTAATAAACTGTGAAACGTCCAAAGTGTAGGCAACCACAGGGCAGGCAGAGGACACCATTCAGCCAGCGATCCCCTGAAAAAGATCTAGAACTGGACAGATTAAGTGGGTACCTTTACACAGCGAAAGCTTAATTTGTACAGGTGCTCCGTGAAAAACTTTAAAGTTTAATCCATCAGTACATAAATGTTTACTATTTCCATGTTCTAAATGCAATATTTCTTCTGTCATTATAAAATTAAGAGCAATATGAAGGATAACTTTTTGGTCTGCATTCTGAAATAGTCCTCAGTTGCCCAACAACCTCAGGACCTCTACCAAGGAAAAACTATTCCACCACTATCACAGCTCCTACCACATCTTACACCCCACCTGGCATCTTAAAGGCAGTCGTCACCAGTTCTTTCTTCCTGAAACTCCTCTTTCCGGTTCTTATTTGCCTTTTTGTTGTGACCTTACCCTCTGAAATAGGGTCCCATGCTGGCTTTATTTACTTTTTTTTCAAAGTCTGAGCAAAGTAAAAATATTATCTTAAAGCATACACATATGATCGCGTGTTCATCTCAAACAAAACTGAAAGGTCTGGATATAAACAGACAATATGTAGGCAAAGACACTGTGATTACTTCTCTATACTGTGTGGGGAATGCAAAAGGAGAATTTATCCATAATTTGAAATTTCCTAATCAGCTATATTCTGAGGGAAAACAGAGGTCGAGTGTGGGAGGGAATGGCGATAGAAGAGACAGATAGGCAAAGTCACTGACAGGAAAATCTGAATAAACAAGAGTAAGTAAAGAACCTTGGGTTCACATTTCCAAGCGGCCAGGAGGCTAACAAGCTATTCTGTACCTCACAGTCATCTTGAAGAAGAAACCTCTGCCCATCCCACTTTAACATCTGTCTCCCTCTCCGACTCCAGAAGACACACAAAAATCCTTCAGCACGAATACCACAATGGTCTCACACATCACACGCCATGTTAATTTGCAGTTAGAAGTTAAGGAGAAGCACATAAGTATATGATGAACCCAAAGTTAATGGACCAAATGTTTTCAGAGTTGTGTACATCCCCAGGGTCAAATTCAACCCTCAGAAATCCGCGTGCAGTTTCCATAGAAATAACTATAAATACCGAGCAGGGAAAAATAGCTGTAGTCAGTTTTTTTTCTCTGTATTGACACATGGTCTTTATTCTCTTCTGGCTTTATCTTTTGAATGGCAAGTTTTGGCTTGGTTTTATTTATGCAATGGAACGTCATCAACTCACACACACCTTCAAGAGAACCAGAGTAAAATCCTCATTGTGGGGATCAGTAAAGAAGCAGAAAAAACTTGGCAAGAAGAAGCAAATCAAAGAAGTTCATGAAACACATTTATTTTATTGGGCTATGAAAAAAATACAGACTTGGAAAGCGACTATGATGTAACCTCAAAGGAAAATAAATAGTTAACAGAGATGAAAATGTCAATCAGCAAGCATCAAGGCAAATGAGTAAAGAAAATCCGTGGCCAAGGCTAGTGTAGATAAAATACGACACGGGCAATGAATACATACAATCGGGGCAGGTGCGCGGAGCATTAACAAGGGAGTAGAAATGAGTAGGAAGTTGTTTCCTAGTTAGTGATATGCACTTTTTCATTTCTCTCCAGGAGAGTTTTTATTTCCCCAAAAGAAGAAAAAAGAAAAAAAAAACCCTTACTTTTAATAAAGTTTTAATAACATGAATTGCAATGAGTCTTTTAACAACAATACCAATATGTAATATGCTAGTGTCAGACTGATTAGAAAATATGATTATGTAATGATTTAAAAGTTTAATTGTATATAGACATCCTAGTAAAATAAGACTCTTGTCCAAGTAATAAAAATTAAAAATTTATGTCAATGGCTCTCTGTATAAAATTAAGTAAAAAATCAACAATATAAAAATCTCATAAATTTCAAATAATCCAAATTTTACTTGCAGCATGAATCTATGGATTTACTGCATTTGTTTTTACCATACACCACACTCATATTGTTGGAGGCCACTAGACTTTCTGGTGAAAACTTTATTTATTATGACTTGATGAATCAAGAGGAAAATGAGGGAATTCCCAGGCCACCCTATATGACTGTAGCTTATTATAATCACTCTAGAGATACAACAAAAAATAATCTATTTAAATTGCTTTTTGTTATCGGGGCTTTGAGGGAACAAACAAAATTAGAACACGATTTTAAAAGGCTGCTGATGGTATATAGCTTAGAAAATGATTTTAACTATGTTAGGAAGTCCCAAGGATCATAAATAAGTGATCAGTTTGGTCAATTTAAGTTACATGTAAACCGATTCCGTTCTGAGCAAAATTTTGCTTGGGGCAGAGTTCTGTTGTGTTAAGTGATTCCTTAGGTCAAGTTCTGTGTCCAGCTTCTTGGGGTAAGAGTGCAGGATACCGGTACCACAATTCTGTTCACCTGACAGATCCTAACAAAGGTCCAGGAATCTCAAAGAAAGTCTAAAATGAAATGTGAATCACTTACACTTACCATGTTATTAGAGGTGTTTGGTTTTGGTTTTAAAAGAAGGATGGATTTATAAGAGTTTACTTGTAACCTCTAGATTTCTAGTCGGAGAAAACTGAAGACTGAAAAGAGTTTATTTGTAAAACCAGGGCTGGTGTAGATCTGAGACTGACAGTGTAGACGCATGAAGTGTTTGTGCAGTGTGACTCACATGCCCGAATGAAGCCCTTCTCGGGACAACAGGTAGAAGCCAACTGTTTGCCACTCTGAGATTCCTGTCCGCAACCCAGAGGAGCAACCAGGAGGCAAACTCACAAAGTTAAGTCAGAGAACCATGGCAGTACCATAAACTGTGTCTGAAAACTAGTAGGCAGTTCATGCAGACTGGCCTGGAGGGCATGGGGAGAAGAGCAGAACTCAGCATATGCAACACAGCTTGTACGTAGTACCCTCAGAACAAGAGTAGTCTAAATGCCAAGGGGTTGCTCTGGGGTATTAGAGTCACAGGAAGTGTAATAAAGGATAACAGTGGTGTCTGATCAAGGGAGGAGATGCTTGGGGCACCTCGGTGGCTCAGTCAGTTAAGCATCTGACTTCGGCTCAGGTCATAATCTCACGGTTGGGGGGTTTGAGCCCCGCATCTGGCTCTGTGCTGACAGTGCAGAGCCTGCTTGGGATTCTCTCTCTCTCCCTCTGCCTCTGTTCCTCCCTTGCTCATTCTCTCTCTCTAAGTAAACAAACAAACTTAAAAAAAAACAAACAAACAGACCTTTAAAAAAAAACAGGGAGGAGATGATTTTCCTCCTTTCAAGTGTTAGCACCATGTAAATCAGAAGAAGGGTGCACAGCCTCTAAGTTAGCTCTCAGGAAGAGCTAATAAGTTGATGCCCTAGGAACAAGACAAAAATTCCAGACACAAAAACTGCCAATTTACTAGCAATATCTTCAAGGTAAGACATTATAGCACTTTAAAATGTAGGCAATCATCACCACGGTGGACATAATGCAGGGAGGAATTAAGAATAAATTAACTCTATTGAGGAATAAATTATGTGTTTCACTTGATAAATAAATAGGATGTTATTTTCTTTAAAAAAAAAAAAAAGGACCAAGTCCATTTTTAAACAGTTAAAAATTTTAATCTAGTTTAGCTGAGTTCAACAAAGATTTGTTGAATGCTAAGATTCAAGTACTGTCAGGTCCCAGGGATATCAAGATGGCTATGACAGGATCTTGACCCTTGAATAGCTCACTCCCGCCTGCTGATGACATGCTAATTAGCTTTAGATACAGACTTGGTATAAGATTCGCAGCCGCTGCAAGATTGTGACATCCCGGCATTTCTTCAGTCTGTTTGCATGTATGATATGCAGCACACTTGCACAAAAACACCTGTATCCACAGGGACATTTAGTTCCAGTGATGACACTGAAAACTGAGTTATTTGAATGTTCACATATCATTTTTTCCAGGAGATACACCACTTTTTCAAAGGGAAAGAGCTAGAGTAATTTTATATAACTGCCTCAGGGTGCTGTACTCAGCCAGTAAACCTGGTTTCCATTTCTCGCTGCGCAGCCACTCCTTAGCAAGGAACCTTTAACAAGGTGCCTAATTTTTTTCTCCCATTTATTTTACTCAACATAAAATAGGATCAGGACAGGGTGGGGGTGGGGAAGTGCGGTAAAGAGAGGAGAAACAATAACGACCTTAATGTTGCTAGGATGAGTTAGATGAGCATAAAATTCTTCTTTATTTGTTGGAGGAAAGATGTAGGAAAAGAGGTATTAGTGGTAATCATAGCTAATATCAAGTTTAAGAAATAATGTCAGGTATTGTTAGTCTAACAATAATTTGATGAACTATTTTTAATCTAACAGATTATTTCCAAGCAGGTAATATTTTTCCACGTATAGAAAAAATAGCTTATTTTTTGAAGCCTTTCGAATGTCTCACTTAAAATAGACAAAACTAATGCTGTCGATACTTAGCTACAGGTGAAACTGAAAAACAACTTAACGGTTTAAAACTAGTTTTAAAACAGTTTATAGCAGTTTGTTCCTCTTCCCTACCAACAGCGATGAAAAATAACAACAGCAACAAAAAAGCAAGACCAAAAAAATTTAAAAGCTCTTGTTACATGTGAATTATAGGACACTAGAAAAGACAGTTTATATGATAAGCAATGTGGTTTAAATTTTGCTTCACTGTTATCTAGAAAGTTTGCATGGCCCAGGTAAATTCTATAGCAATGAATCTCTGAACAGTAGCATCTTCCTCTTCAAGGTTTTACTTACTTCAAAACCCCTGTCGTAAAACATAATTCGGGGTAGCAAAGTAGAAGGGAGTGAGCGGTGGCACAAATTAAGAGAAGAGCGTTAAAGAAATCAACCCAAAAAGTTTTTATGTAGTTGATCCCAAACCTTATTTGAAAAGTCTGAATAGGATGAAAGGTTTTCTCTATTCACTAGTTTCACTTAATCCTCAGTCTAAACATTTGCCCCAATAAACATTAGATTATTTTTATGTTAGCTATAAAGCTGTCAGTCCTCAATAAACAGATACACTCCCGGTGGTTTTACCTTTGCTGTCAAAGAATTGTCAATATGCATACTGGCTCTTTAAATTAAAACAAACACACAGGAAGAGAAATGTAAAACAGAATCATGCAGAGTTTAACAGGAGGCTGCAGAAATCCTAAATAAATGATAGTCCAAAGAGATGATGTTGATTAGAAGTTCAGTATACTGTGATATAAAGTCGTCAGTGCGTTGTTAGCGCTGTCTCCTTGTCTCCCTGTCGCTGTTGTTGCTGTCTCCTTAATGGAATGCTGTGATCTCCCCTATCCAGGTAAGCCAGACCCTTACTTTAGTGTGTCTCAATTAAATTTTATGTCTGATGTGTCTATTTGTCATAGAAAAAGAAACAAGCTCAGTGAAAGGGACACTTTGAAGATTTTTATTTCCTATGGGGACAGTTTACTTCTGTCTGGAAAGTGCCTTCATACCTTTCGCAGTTTGTTTCCCTGTGATTGAGAATGGTTATACAAGAGATGCGAAGAGATATGGAGGATTGGAAAATGCAAATCTATTTTCTGGTGGAATCTCCACCAATTTTGCAGTTGCTTTTCAAAGGATTTTTCCACAAAGGCATTTAATAGAACCATGTGACTGAAACAACTATTTTTGCTCATAGAGTTATTTCATTGCAGAATTAAGCTTTTAGAAGGCCAGCGTTGTGTCTTTTAAATGTACTCTCTGTGTTGCTTAACAGAGGGCTGTGCATATATGGGCAGTCACTAAATACTATTTGCTTGCTGGGCTACAAGCGTTCTTTCAAGGTTGGTAAAGAAACAGCATAAATATAGAAAATATACAGAAATCTGTTCTTAGCTAGAATAATATTGTTTGCCCTTCATCTCCTATATCAAAAAGCTATATAAACTTTAGGGAACCGGGTCCAAAACCACAGAGCATTTAAGAGATACTTAATAAAGTGATTGTCCACTATCACAAAAGAGGCTGTTCTTTTAATTTTGTTCACTTTAATTCTGGCTGAAATGAGTAGCTCTTTTTTTTTTTTTCTAGAAAGAAAGGAAACAAACAAGCAAAGAAAGAATGAAAGGGTCTTTTATATTGAAGGGTCCAAAATAAGAGATTAAAATAGGATGCGGGGCACTTAGAAATGTAACCTGGAAGAACAAAGAGTTTGAGGAAAAGAGAGCTGAAGGCAAATATATTGGGAATCTTGAGGTCCTGATGAATACTCCCTTTGTTCTATATAATAAATGTATGATCTTCCTTGCCAAGGCTGAAAGAAATGGATTTCCCAAGGAATGTCCCATCACTGGAGAAGAGATCTGCCATCAAAAGCCATCATGCTCTGAGGAGGTGTAGCAAAAAGATTAAACAGTTAAGACAAATGATGAGGTAAGGGAAGAAATGAAGACAGGGATGTAGAAAAAGTAAAATGTCAGCATCCTGAAAATGAGATCCACAAACATGAAAGGAGGAAATGGAGACTGTCAACTTTAAACCCATGTTTTGTATCTTGTGGCCTTGAGCAATTTGGAGTTCAAGGAGAAAGACGGGACATTCTGTTCATCACGGTATTGTTTCCAATATGTCAAACATACATAACAGAGCCTATGCCAAAATATATCCAGTAATATCCCATTGTCCAGAAGGAACATCTGAATAAATGTATAGGTCACATTACAAGAAGAGTTTAGTGCCCTGGCAGATGTCACCAAGCAATTGGTTTCTCAACTTTCTATTTATTGTCAGAAATTTGCAACTAGCCAGTCAGCCAAAACAGAACAATTTATGTGTCTTAAAAAAAAGTATTTCTTGTAAAGCAATGTAGAGCACATGGGTTCAAATTCCAACAACCCATGAAACATCAGACAAGTTGCATGAACTTTTTGACTTTGGTTGATGCATCAGTAAAATGGGAAGAATGATGGCTCCTCCCCCACAGGTTGTTGTGAGAACATAACTGAGTTAGTGTATATAAGGCACTTAGCAAAGTACCTAGCCCCTGGTAAATTATGATCATTTTATTTGCTTAAAATGAATTAAAAAATGTATGATTCCCCTGCAAAAATGTTATTATTATTATTTCCATACTTATTCAATCAGCTAAGTACAATATGGAGTGACTACTACTGAATGCCAGTAGGATGAAACATGTTCCATCGTATTTAGAATTTATAAAATAATTAATGAATTACATGCTGACAATGTAATATGTGGGTTGAAAACTCACTTACTTAATTCTGATTTTCAGTTACAGAATTTTTCAAGATTTCCATTTAAGTCTTTAAAAAAACAGATTTCATATCTCTGGTGAAATTCCCCATCTTTTCTTTTACTTTTTCTTAAAAAAATTTTTTTAATGTTTGTTTCTGAGAGAGACAGAGACAGAGTGCAAGCAGGGAAGGGGCGGAGAGAGAAACACACACACACAGAATCTGAAGCAGGTTCCAGGCTCTGAGCCATCAGCACAGAGCCTGATGTGGGGCTGGAACTCATGAACTGTGAGATCATGACCTGAGCCAAAGTCAGACACTTAACCGACGGAGCCACCCTAGTGCCCCTCTTTTACTTTTTCAAACGTACTTATTATATATACTTTTAAAAGCTCCTGTTGGTTAAACATAGAATTACCATATGATCCAGAAATTCCATTTCTGAAAATATACTCAAAAAAATTGAAAGCAGGGTTTTGAAGAAATATTTGTCCACTGTTAATAGTAGCCATTGTTCACAATAATCAAAGGGAGCAAACAACCCAACTACCCACTGACACATGACGGATAAACACAGTATGGTATATACATACAATGGAATATTATTCAGCCTTTAAAAGGAAGGAAAGTTGGGGGCACCTGGTTGGCTCAGTCAGTTGAACATCTGACTTCGGCTCAGGTCATGATCTTACAATCCATGAGTTCAAACTCAGACCCTGGAGGCTGCTTCGGATTCTGTGTCTCCCTCTCTCTCTGCCCCTCCCTGCTTGCACTCTGTCTCTGCCTCTCTCCGAAAAATAAATAGACATGAAAAAAAAAGGAAGGAAATTTGGACACATGCTGCAACATGGATGAACCTTGAAGACATTATGCCAGGTGAAATAAGCCAGTTGCAAAACGACCAGTACTGCGTGATTCCCTTTATGTGAAGTACTTACAGTGGTCAAATTCATATATACGGAAAGTAGAGTGATGGCTTCCAGGGGCTGTGGGGCAGGGGAGAAGTAGGGAGTAACTGTTCAATGATAATATAGTGCAATGTGGGAAGATGAAAACATTCTGGAGATGGATGGTGGTCGTGGTTTCATAACAAAGTGTAAGTCCTTAATGCCACTGAACTGTATATTTAACCATGATTAAATGGTAAATTTTATGTTATGGAAATGTTGCCACAGTAAAAATCAAAAATTAAAAAGTCACTGTCTGATAATTCCAAAATTTGAGTCACTTATTGTTTCTGTTTCTCCTGATATTTGGTTCTTTGGTCTTTTTCCCCCTAGACCCTGTGATTGTTTTAATTGAATGTAGGACATTGTGAATAAAAAAAAAAATCAAAGAGCCTCTGGATGCTGGTATTTGAATAAATGTTTTCCTAGCAAACGGATGGAATATAGTAGACCATCTTCATCTAGCTGAGGCTTGGACTTAGGCTTTGTTAGAAACAATGTAATTAGGGGCATCTGAGTGGCTCAGTTGGTTAAGCGTCTGACTCTTGATTTCAGCTCAGGTCATGATCTTCTGGTTGGTGGGATCGAGCCCTGCATCGGGCTCCTCCCTGACAGTGCAGAGCCCACTTGGGGCTCTCTTTTCCTCTCTTTCTGCCCCTCCCTTGCTTGTGTTCTCTCTTCCTCTCTCTCAAAATAAATAAACTTAAAAAAAAAAGAAACAATGTATTTATATTTTGCCTTATTCCTAGGACAGGGCCCTTACTGTTGGGAGTGGACATTCTAAGTCTCAACTAAAAACCTGTTGTGTTTACCAGAACTCTTCACCTGGCTGGGCTTGAACTCGAACCTTTGTCTCCCCAGCATCATGGGACTGCTGAACTCTCTGTTCCTCTCCATAGTCTCTCGGCTTCTGGGACTTTGTTTGTTTGGTTGTTTGTTTGGTTGTTTGGCTGAGTTTGTTGGAGTTTTTTCCTGTTCACTTGCAGTTTAGGAGTTGGCAAATGCCTCAAGGGGAAGTTGCGTATAAACCCAAAGTTCACTTCTCTCTAGTTTCTCTCTTCTGTGGGATTTTTGCTTCTCATGTCCCAGCCATACGATAGCTCTGAACACCAATCTCCAACTTTGGCCTCAAATAAGACTTGGTCTTAACTCCCTTCCCCAGCCTTCCCACAAGGCTTAGCAAAGAATGGAAAAAGACTGAGTAAATGTAGAGTTCACTGAGGTGGGCTTTCTTCCCTCCGATCTTGTAGCGCCTTGCAAGTTCTGCCTGCTTTGATGACTCTCTAATGCCTTCAAAAGCAGTTTTGTGTACTTTGTCCAACGTTTGCAGTTGTTTTCAGCAGAAGGCTTGTTCTGGTACAAACTATTCTGTGGTTGCAAGAACCAAAAGTTAGTTTGCATAGTCTTTTAAGAGTCTAACTCTTTTTTTTAAATTTTTGCTTAATGTTTATTTTTGAGAGAGGACAGAGTGTGAGCAGGGGAAGGGGCAGAGAGAGAGGGAGACACAGAATCTGAAGCAGGCTCCAGGCTCTGAGCTGTCAGCACAGAGCCCGATGTGGGGCTTGAACTCATGAACTGTGAGATCATGACCTAAGCCGGACACTTAATCAACCGAGCCACCCAGGCATTCCAAGAGTCTAACTCTTGATTTGCCTCTAATTCTGTTGTAAATATTCTTTTGCTTTTACTTTAACTCATCTTTTTATTGACCAGAATATTTGGTTTATATTTATACTGTACTGGCTCACTGTGTTTATTAAACCCTAGGCAGGTAAGTGTTATAAGTACAACAGTGAAGATAGAACACATTCTAAGCAAGGTGGGTAGGTTGTTGGCCTTTGCTTGGATCTTCATCAGCCCTTCCCATTTCCCTAACAAAACTTGGCAATGCCACCACCTGGCAACACCTGTCAATAGGGAATCCCCTGAATCCAAAAACTAAATGCCCAAATCCAACTAATATGAAACTAGAAATCATTCAATTAAACTCAGCAAACATAAATTGGATGATGATTACATACAAAGAATTGTATGATACACTTTAGAAGCCCCAAAGAGATTTCATCAGAGCTCTACACATTTAAATAACTGTGAATAGTTTAAATAATTAGCTACAATATAAATTAATTGTAATGAAATCAGTTAAAAATTATTGTGTGCAGACTTAAACATCATCTATTAAACTAAGTGCTGGCAACATAGTAGATACTAGTATTCCATGCAACAAATAAAGAAACAGAAGTACAATGACATTAAGTAATTTGCCAAGGTTCCCAAATTCACATGTGGGGTTCTAATCTAGGTCTCTTACACTCTGAAGAAGGTGCCATAAGAGAGCAGGTAGAGAAAATTATTCCCATTTTGGATAATGAGAGAAGGCATTAAAGAAAAGGTAGCATACCAGCTGGGCACTTATAGATGACCAGAATTACCAGAGCTGGACAAAAGAAAAAAATGCCATTCTGGGCTGATGAACGTGTATGAGGAAAAGCACAGAAAATTGTTTTAGGAGTTATAATTGGTCCAGAAGGGCTTGAACACAGAGGCTTGTGATGACACTAGGTAAGACAAAGCTGGAAGACTCAAAGCAGATATGGAGAGTCCCAAATAAATACCACGTTGAGGGTTTCAGATTTGTTTGTGTATTTTTTTTTATCATCACACAATTTCTGTGGATCAGGCACCTAGGCATGGCTTAGGTATGTGTCCCTGACTCAAGGTCTCTCATGGGACTGTAGTCAAACTATCAGTTGGGCCTGAGGTCTTGTCTGGTTCCCACAGGTGGTTGTGGGTAGGATTCAGTTCCAAGTTGTCGTTAAACAGAGGCCTTCAATTTCTCATTGGTTATTGGCCCGAGCTACCTTAAATTCCTTGCCACACGGGCTCCTCCATAGTGGAGCTTACTTCAAAGCAATAAAAATGTAAGAAACCACAAGAGCAAGAAGAATAAGAAGTGTCTAACTAGATGCAAGCCAGTTTTTTATATACTAATCTCAAAAGTGACATTTCATAATTTCTGCCTTTTTCTCTTCATTACAAGAGAGTCAATAAACCTAATCTCTGCTTAAAAGGAGGGGATTATACAAGGACATAAATACAAGGGGGCAGGGATCAGTAGGGCCATCTTAGTGGCACCCTATCACATGGATCAACAGGAAATCAACAAAGATTTACGAATGTGCAGGTGACATAATTTGGCTATCAGCATTCACACGAAAGACTAGAAAGTCATTCAAAATTTCTCCTTCTCACTCAACACCGCTATCCATCATCAATTCACTCCAAGGAGTTTAGTTGTCAGCATTTTCTCTTTAGAGCGGTACATAAAATGATAGCACATCTTACAATCATCCGTGTCTTAGATCCCACAGAAAAGGACAGGAGTCCTATGGTGACTTCTGAGAGAGCAGTTTGAAAATACAGGTGTAGACAGAAGTCAGACCATGTGAATTAAGGAGTGAACAAGTGGTCAAGAAATATTTTTGGAATCTAACACATATATTTTTTCACACATGAAGCCAGATCTCTAGTAATTGATATGTCCTGTTGTTGAATGGATTACATTGAAATATTCTTTTAATTTTGGTCCCTTTATAAATAGTGCCAACTTCTGGGAATTTTAGTATTTGAGTTTTGAAATGCATGTTGACCTATTCACTGAAAACTGTTAGGATACAAAATGGTAAGGACACCAGACCATGTCCTTTTTCTCATTTTGGTTCTTGATTCTTCTAATTTAGGAAAAGCTTCATGCAAAGCAATCTAAGAACTAATTCATCTAACAGAAAATTACAAACTCTCCTTAGTAGTTTCCAAAACTCATCTCACACTTTATCTCCTTTTTTGTTGCCACTGAGACTGTGTCTACATTAGAATTCCTGGTACCCAGGGCTTTGTTTCCCTACAAGTTCACTGTGGCCAAAGAGCATTATGAACAGTGTTTATCAACAGGAGAACAAGGCCACTGAATATGGCTGGTCATATTCCTTTAGATTTTGGTGACCACATATTTTGACATATATAGCAGTCATAGGTGATTTTCACCCCATCTGATAATTCATCCAAGAAACTTTGATTAAATGCCTTATCTCAGGTTTCATGAGGTTTTCCTGGTTATTATCCAATATTCAAGTTGAGTTAGGCAAAGGTACTAACAAGTCAAATAACTAAGTTCATGCCGTGTGTGTTTTTTTTTTTTAATTTTGATGGTACATTTATTTAACATATCCAAAACATCATTTCCACATGTAATTCTTTTGCATTCTTTTTTATACACAAATTCTTTACATTCCTTTTACACACAAAGTTTTCAAAATCTGGTACGTGTTTTACACTTAAAGCACATCTCAGTTAAGTTCCTTTTGAACAGGGCTCTGTCCAAAGGATTATGGACCTCTATCTTGGTCTCATGGGATGATGGTGGCACACTTCAGAATACATTTTCAGTCCAATTGCATTTGTTCAAGATGTGATTTAAAGAAAAAGCACACCTTTGTTTTCTTTGAGTGCTGATCTTAGGAACCAATCTATTATTCTGGGACTCTCACTAACCTCCTTTCTGCTGAAGTTTGCTGGTTTGCAGAATGTAATCAACCATAGCAGATACTACCTTCTCCTACTTCCCACCCCTCTGGGCGCTATTCAGCAAAGTGATATGAGATATGTGACAATGTTTTGAACCCATAATGGGGACAGCATAAATCTGAGGTGTAGCTTCTGCTATTACTAATACCACTATTAAGTTATTGACAGAATAGGGAGCATGATACAGGATGCAGAAGATCTTGGATGAAAGGTCACCCCAACAAACAGCAGCTATGGGATGCTGGGCAAGTCCCTTATCATTCTTATCAGTTTCCCTACCAGAAAACTAGAGACCATACTCCCCACCTGCCTGTTGCCTTGTTCTTGTGAGCAACAAGTGAGGTAAGACATGTGGACACATTTCACGAACAGTAAAGGGTCAAATGGTAACAATGGTTTTGAATATAATCACTGCTATAGCAAGAGTGTCTGAACCTTTTCCTTTCCTCCAGTTTCAAACCATCTGAAATACTGGGAGGAAAGGTAAAGCTCAAGTCATGAGACTAGACAAAAACTTCACGAACTAGCGACAAGAGCATTGCAATTGGGTGACGAAACAGATTCCCAAGCAGGAACTGAACAGAAACTTAACGTAATTAACATACACTCTCCAGTGGTATCCGAGTCACGGAACTTACAGAGAAAATGTAGCAATCTAAACTATATGCAATTCAACTTAGTTTAAATACATGTATGCGGGCATGTCTGTATGTATCAATATTTTTTAACTTCTTAACAGTGTTCTAAAATATTAAAAGTCCATATAACCTTTTCTTTCCAAGGAAAATAAAATGAGATCAAATTTTCATATGACCAGGGGAGAAGACTTCCTAATAGAAGACAGAAAGATGTAATTCTATGATATCAGAGACACTAGCTGAAATCAATGAGGATGATAAAATATTAACTCCTTTAACCTTGTCATGTCAAGTTATGCCTAAGTTATTTCCTATAATAAGAGAATCAGACAAAGGTAGAAGTTTTAGGAGATTTTCTTTCTTATTCTCATCTGAAAATGTTCAGTTTAACAACCACTAGAAAAAGGATTATGGTTTTGGTAAAGACATTTTCTCCCAAGGTGACTATGCATCTAGTTCATCAGAAATCATCAGAGGAAGTTAAAATAAAGGTTTGAAAAGATTTCCATTTGGACATCTCCCATTGACTATAGAATCCCCTCATCTCCCATTAACACTCTATAAAACATGGGGAATATCTGCTCAGGCTCTGGATTGAGACGCGAATGTTCCCAAAAGACAGCTACTTCCACCCAAACAACTGGTCCTCCTTTTCCTTCTTGTCAGCACCGTGAGCTGGGAGAGGCTGTGTTTGGTCTCTTAATCAGGCCTTGCTGACGAGCTGACATCACTGCAAACGTTTTCACTTATTCTTTGGCAACACTTAAATCCTTGCCAAAGGCCAGGCAGTAAGTCTGAAAGCATTGTTAGCAAGCGGCTGGGGGAGTTGGAGTGTGACTGTCAGCTAGCAATCTATGGTGATGACAGGAGGGAAATCTAGAAGCTGAAACCATTCTAAAGGTCACCCTGTGGGCAGAACAAAAGGCCTCTGACGGAGCTCTGGGACATGGAAGCCCAGGGATGCTGCTATGTGAGCACTCTGGAAATTCATTATCCTCTCCCTGATTGTAAAGACGAATACAGCTCAAACCAGCAACTATCTGCCTTCACAGTGGTGTAAAATAATCTGGTAAAACAGAAATGCCCCATAAGGTACCAATGGCTCAACTTTCTGTGTTTTGCAACATATTCTTCTGTAATATTTTCTCTTTACCCTACATCCTTTCATTTTCAACCTTGAATTGCTAAATAATAAGAGTTTAAAGTTCTGAGCAATGTACATTTTATGACTAAAATTTTATGAGTATAACATACGGAAGCACTGATAAGCCATTTTTAAAAGGAACACAGATAATGCAGGAATAATCAGAATAGGTCCATGCCTGAATCGAGATCATCTCTTTTTTCTCATTCCAAAACTGGGGAAGATTTGGAAGAAGAAAATGGCTTCCATCTACTGGGTGCCATAATCAGGACCTGGGTACTGGGTCATTTGTAAAACCTGCCAGAAAGATTTGCTATAGTTTATTCTCCAAACTCTCACCTACTGTGTTATTTCTTTTCTTATTCTCCCCCCATCTCCCTACCTCGCTAGATGGAAGACACTTGTTGTGCCATCATTAAGAAGCCCAGGCAGGTCAGGGCAGAATCCTGTAGTGTGGAAGCAAGAGCAGCTGGGATTGTCTGCTTTCCTCCTTATCACCACAGAAAAACAAGGGAACAGGGAACCAATGGACAGCATTGGTGACTACAGTTAATAATACTGCACTGCATACTTGAAAGTTGCTAAGAGAGTAGATCATAAATGTTCTCACCAAACACACAAGAATGGTAATTATGTGAGGTGATGGATGTGTTAACTCTCCCTATCGTGGTAATCATTATGCAATGCATACGTATATATCGACTCATCACATATTACACCTTAACCTTCACAATGTTATATGTCAATTATATCTCCGTAAAGCTGAGACAAGGGAAAGCTGAAAGCTGAAAAACAAGGGAGCACTCAGTGGAGGTCCTCTGGGTACTAGGAAGGGTCTCTTCGGTAAGACAGAAAGGAGCAGAGAAGGTACTCGAGACACCAGGAAACTCACACAGAAGGCACAGTGCACATCTGGTACCCACCAAAGAATGAACTCACTATGGTACACCAGGCTTGCAAACTCAGTCAATACCCAATGATCTACTCACAATTGATTTGCACTGCAGATTATGCGCTTAGGGGCCTGGGAAACAGTCTGCAATTATTCATGTGAGTGAAAACTCTGCTCTGGTTAAGTAGCAGTGAGTGTACAGTGACCCGTGACTCACTTGTAATGTGAACTCCTGGGTCTACATATAAGACCCTCAGATAAGAGGAAACAGCCTCAGGATCCAGGGAATAGTGATGTTAAGAACCACCCACTCCAGTCTGGCTTGGCAATACTGGGTAGATGAGCTGGTTTCTGTTGGATGAGAAGTGGGGTAGAGGGGAGAGAGAAAAAGCAGCGGCAACTACGGGGCCTTGTGAAGTTGGAATGTGGCTTAGGTGGTGAGGATGCTGACTGCTCCAATAACTGTGATTCCTGCGAAGAGTTAGCCTCCATTGTCTCTTCAAGTCCAACACTTTCCCACACTTCCATGTGACAGTGAGGGGGTTTCCAGGGGCTACCCAAGAGGTTTTCTCTAGGGGTAAACTTTTCTGTTTAGAGATGGTGTTTGAAAATCACCTGGTTGTGGTACATTAGGCAAATCATGTTTTAAAAAGTAGACCCACTAAGACACCAAATTAAGGTAAAGATCTTGGAGTTAGTCCACCTGTAAAAAGGAAATGTCCAAATCTTGCCAGGTTGTTGTTGATGTTGAATTGCAGACGTCCCCCTTCCTTTGTGTCACAAGCCACTCATTCCCCTTAATGAAAACAAGAGGGAGTGATTATACCTCCTGGGGCTGTGCCATTTATGCCGTCTGAAAGGCCCTTAAACGAGTGGCACATTATCTCACACATCTGGAGTTTACCAAATTAGCCAATTATGCTGGAGCTCATAAAACGAGGCCTTAAATGTCATTTAACTAGAAAATATTATAATCACCAAGTGGTCTGATTGTAAGATGATACTTGGGGCAGCATCAGCGGTTACAGAAAACAAATCGTGAAGCAAAACACAGTTCAAATACCCCCCAAACGCAACCACATATTTTCTACAGTAATACTTTCTGAAGAATACCATATTTCTGAAGGCACCAGCAATCAACATGTTTCTCATTTGAAACTAAGTTTAATCCGACCTAGTTGTTTCCTAGTTATTTGCCTTGGGCAAACCAACGTGCATGAATTTTTCTCAGAAGAAAACTGAGGAACATGCAGGATGAGAGCCGACGGGAAACCATGAACTTATCAGATATGGAGCCGTCTGTGAGGGATGGGACAATAACTGGATTAAGAGTCTTGAGTTATCAGAGGTTTGTGGTGCTGTCTCTGAACTGACAAGATTCAGTTCACTGAGCATATATGGTCTCTCAGAGTTTTTGTACTTTACCTGAAGGAAGAGAGAAAAGCTGCTTTAAATTGCTACGTGATTTTGGGGGTAGGAATACTGAAAGTTGTAGAAGAGTTACTTAAAAATTAGGGGTTTATAGCCACTCATTTCACATTGCCTTCTTTTCATTTAATAAATAACAAAATTTGTATTTAGTAAAAGGTGATGTAAGACAATGGAAAAACCATGACATGCTGCTAGTATCTGTGTGACTTTGGGCAAGTTATTTAACTTCTCTGATCTTCAGGCACCTCATACAAAATACAGACATAATGCTGTCTTGTGTTGAGAATAGTGCTGTGTTCAATATAAGGTTTGAAAAGTCCCTAGCATCGTGTCTGTTACACTGAAGAAACAAATATCAGTTTCACGTCTTTCTTTACCTATGTCACCAGGATATCTTAAGTTCTGTTTAATTCTTTTTCCTCTTTATTTCAGGAAGAATGGCCACTAGGAGCTTACAGAAGAGGAAGAGGGAGAGACAGGCAGTCCTGGTTTTACATTAGCATAATTTATAATCCTCTCGCCCATCTGTGCGCATCTCAATCACTTTCTTTAAAGGAATGACAGGTACAAAAGAGACTAGAAAAGCTTTCAGGAGATACCCTGAAGCAGAAGGAAGTAAGATGTGATGCAAGAACACACGGTAAATGGAGACACCAGCTGCTGTTTGCCAGGAGAATTTATAAAACAAAACTAATTGGTTTTAAAGGCGCCTCATCAGCTAGGCTAACTATGTCTTCTGGGCTCACTATTTCAGGAGATGGACCTATGAGTTTATTTTTGCCAAACCTTAAAAAGAAGAAGAATCATGGTGACGATGGAGGTACTCTCAACAGTGACAAAGTTCTTCCCCGTGAGTTCTTTCTTCTCCATTAGCTAAAACTAAGAAGTTCTTGCCCAGAATTTGGAAGGCCTTTTTTTGGGCAAAGCTGGGTTGAAAAACCATGTGTTTCATTAAAGTACAATATATCTATGTTTTTAGTTCTTAAAAGAATCTTAGAAATGGTAAAGGGATTTGGACCCATGTATTTGAGCCAATGTCTCTTGGAAACATGAATTCTGGGCAGAGAAATAGGGAGCTTCATCTCTAAGAATGGTGATGAGTATCACTTCACTTTCTTACAGCAGAGAGGAAAATGGGAGATCTGTGCAGACATCAAGTATATTATCAGACTTTAATGTTCTTAAACAACAGAAAAGGAATACCTTTCAAAACCTTTAACTTGGAGGATATAGGAAAAACCAGGAGAGATGAACTGTCTTACCTATGCTAATAGTCAAATTGACTTGTGTTGTATCTCTACAGCCACAGACCGAATGGGGCTGTAGGCACCTGAGTGAGAAAAACATCTTTGAAAGCAGAGTGTACTCTAAAAGCTAAATAAGAAAATCAAAAGGAACTGCTTTCACTAGGAAAAAAAAATCAACACAACATGCATTAAAAGGTTTTCTTTTCTTTTTTTAACTTAACTCTATGAAATGTTCTTGCTCTGTATCAAAAATAACAGGCAGGGGGCGCCTGGGTGGCTCAGTCGGTTGAGCGGCTGACTTCGGCTCGGGTCATGATCTCGCGGTCCATGAGTTCGAGCCCCGCGTCGGGCTCTGTGCTGACAGCTCAGAGCCTGGAGCCTGTTTCAGATTCTGTGTCTCCCTCTCTCTGACCCTCCCCCGTTCATGCTCTGTCTCTCTCTGTCTCAAAAATAAATAAACGTTAAAAAAAAAAAATAACAGGCAGCTTTTTCTTTTGTGTTTTAACAAATATTCACATCTCTAAGACGAGAGGTCTCTGGCTTTTGGCTAATAACATGCCTAGATCTAAAGGCATTACAGAAAGTATGTCAATTTGCTCTAGAAACAATTATACATACAGTCTAGGAAAAGGCCAATTTTACTATGCAAGGACCACACATGCTGTATGTTTGTTGTATTACTTGATATCAAAGCAGAAACATCAAATTCTTCCTAACACACATGAAATAAAGAGCCTGGCTAAGGAACTCCCACATCTAATTCAGAGATATCTGTTACAGCTTACAGAACTTGGCAATGCTGCTACTACTCTTTAACTGGGAAGGAACACTGCTATTGACTATATAATACACTATGATTTGTTTAACTTTATGTATATTTTGGGTAAACTGAGCATGAGTTTGATCCCAACTGTCATAAATGCACGTATATTACCAACGCGCAGCACTTAGGTACCACATCACCACAGTAATAATAGCAAGAATTTGCTGCTTCTTTGTCACTAGATCTTCTAAAGATATTTAATCAGGTATCGAGATCTTATCATAACTTCAGAAGGGGTAGTCAATAGCAAGAATTATCATCTCTGTTTCATTTTGCATCATTACGATTTTGATCTGATGACATTTATTCATTTAACATGCACTTACTATCTTTACTCAGTGCTAAACACAGGCACAGGGGATACAAAGCTAAATGAGAAATTGCCCTTAGGGCGAGAGAAAGGAGATAGACAGAAAACAGCCATAATAAATTAGACAGGTGCATGCTATATTTTGTATAGCATATAAGAGTGATTGGTAAAGAAAGCGTGTGGTAGAGAAAAGATGGTCAGAGGGGGAGAAATGTGAGGGCACTCTTGAATGAGGAGGATAGTTTCTTGTGTGGATGAGGGGGTTGGTCCTGCAGGAATAAGATAAAGACTAGCATGCAAAGCTGTGAGAATGTGAGCAGGCTGGCTGTTTTTAGAGCAGATCTGTGAATGGGGAACGAGCCTAGAGAAAAGGAGGGCCATACTAGGCTATGCTAGGGCCATACTAGGAAGGGCTCTGTACCATGATAAGTTTAGACTTTATACTGCAGGGCATATTTTTATATATTAACCAAATACTCCAAAATTAAAATAATTAAAACAGTATAATGCTGGCAGAGAGATAGATAAACTGATGAAACAGAATAAGAAATGGAGAAAGAGAATAGAAAATTTAGATGATGTATACGTGGACGTTTAATACACAAAAAAGATAGCATTTCCAACGAGGGAGTAACAGATGGATTTTTCAACACGTGGTGTTTGGACAATTGACTAGCCATTTGAAAATAAAATTTAATTTCTATATGCCACACAGCACATTAAAAAAACAATTCTCAGACGGATTAATGACTTAAATGTCAAACATACCAGAAGAAAATGTTTATAATCTTGGGGCTAAAATATCCTTTTTTCTAATGTGACAATAGGGTCAGATATCACAAAGAACAAGATAGATATAATCACAAAACCACAATCTTCAAAAATCGCAAAGTTCTGAAAGGTGTAAGACATTGTAGCTCTAAGACAAATGACAAGCTGGGGAAAATATTTGCAATCTATGTCATTGTTAAAGAATTAGTACCTATAATATATACGGAGCTCCTACCAATCAATAAAAACTCTAACTTAAGAGAAATGGACAAGAATATAAATAAGCAATTCATAAAAGAAATGACATTTAATGGTATAAAAGCATGCTCAATCCCAGTTATAATCAAAAGAATGCTTATAGACAATTTATTTTTCACCTATTAGATTCTTTTTTTAAAGTTTACTTATTTCTTTTGTGAGAGAGAGAGAGGAAGCAGGAGAGGGGCAAAGAGAGAGAGAGAGAGAGAGAGGGAGATATTGAGAGAGAGAGAAGCTCAAGCAGGCTCCACACTGTCAATGCAGAGTCCAACACGGGGCTTGAACCCTCAAACTGTGAGATCATGACCTGAGATGAAATCAAGAGTCAGACGCTAAATCGACTGAGCCACCCAGGCATCTATGTAAAAAAAATACTCTTTATCTGATCGTCTAGTAGACAGAATAACAAATGTGACACATCAACTTTTGACACAGTTCTGTTTTGATTGAATATTCATAAGCTGCAATGCAAATAAGGAACACATTTGGGCACTATATTCAAGAATCAAAATAAAGAACTATTACATTTAGATAGGTGCTGTTATGAGAATTTGAAAAAAATCTTAATGGCACAAAATAGAAATTGTCTTCTAGTCAGCAAATTGAATATTAATATCATTTTTGTGGTAGTTCTTATGGTATACATATTTAGTTTTCAATTGTATTATCAGGAAAAACTAAAAAAAATGTGGGAAGGCACCCTTTTAAATATTTTCCCCTAATAACACTAGGAAAATGAAACATTAAAAATGAAAAAAACATGTAGTAATATGTTAAATGTCTATATCAACATAAAGTCCATACATGAAGAACTGTACTTACCCTTCTATTCGGAAAATTGTTCGAAAACTGTCTCCCAAGCTTTTATAACTGTTTGGATCAGTTGCACATCTCTGAATCTGGAACCTAGAAACAAAATCAAACAAAAAATCGAAGTTAAGGAATTGCCAAATGACTTCCCTCATTTTTCAAAGTCTTAGGAAACTCAGCCTTTTCAGGTTAATCTAAAATATTCTGGTTTTTGCTATCGATTTTATTGATTTATTTGCCTCATATAATCCATACCTTATTTTTGTAGCCTTTAAAATTCTATTTCTCTGTATTTTAATAGAAACTATAGAGTTTTTTTTCATCTGTTTCTTAGCCAGGCAGATGCACCCTGAGGCATTTATGCCTTTTTCTTTTGTGAAAAGCATACACAGATGTCATAGATTGTTTAATGTATAATTCAGAAATCTGAAGGTGCATATGAAATAAATAAGTAGCTGTATTTCTTATCTTAATTAGTACCCCCTTGATGGTAATTTAATAAAAAGTTTAAATACAGAGCCGCTAATATGGCCTAACTTGGATCCTGATTGTGAATTTGAAATTCATTCTGGCAGACAGGAACCTGTGCTTAGGGGAAGAGAATGAATTTGTATTGTGATACAGTTTACAATCACTAATTCTACTTCATGATGGAGCAGAGTTAGTCTTTACTTTCAGGCTACCTGAACCCTTCATATATGGTCTGTATATAGTTGGTGCTCGATAAAAATGTATTCCATTTTAGAAAGCTAAATTCTGGTTTTTTCTTCTTTTCGGTTATGATCATGCATCTCAGGACTCTAACCTTCAACCTATGGAAGTTTCCCAGTGTCAGGGTCTTAACTTATTTATTTTGTATGCTACTCTGGGGTTTGTTTTTAAAGAGATTTATGACAAGTACTCTCATTTCTCTATACCCCAGTTCTCCATTTTTGAGTTTCTTTAGTCTGCTCTCACCTGGTGTTTACCTTCCTTGTCCCAATTCTTAGTTAAGGCCTTTCTGCTCTTCCTTCCATAATTTTATCAAAAAATTTTAAAAGAACTTTTCAAAAACACATCTTATATTGTCTACTTTGAGATACTTTTTTGAGATTGTTGGATTTATGATGCTACCTCTAAGAATAATGTATTTTATGGCTCTAGGCCACAGGGAATTAGGCTGAAAACGGATACATATATCACAGAAAAGAGTGAATATTTCACTTTGATTGAAACAGCTGGGCATAGGAAAGGAATGAATCTATTATAAGACTGGAAAGTGAGGCTAGATTACATTTGATTTGGAGAGCGGAGAGTTGCTGAATATAATCATGCGGGAGGGTAGCCATTCTGAGATGGAGGAAGTTGAGTAGTCCAGTAGAGTTCTCCCAGCAGACCACATACAAATACCTACAGAAATATTTACTGCCTGATTGGGTGGATTGGAATGGCAGTATGGAGGGCAGAACAACCATGAAGGCAATAGGATAATCTAGGTGAAGATAATAATGCCAGAATATGAATGGAGGCAACAGAAATGTGAAGAAAGGGGTAAGCTTGTTGAGTAATCCTTTTTCTCTTTAAATAAATGTGTATGTGTGTGTGTGTTTTATGATACATTCGACATGACTCCTTCTTGGTCCTCTTCAACCCATAAAGCAATATTCTACTATTGCCAAAATTCAACAATGTCCTTAATATTCATGATGGTTTTGTTTGTCAAATTTACACCTCTATTAACGTGATCATTTTTAGAAGGTTAAATTTTTTAATTCTTAATTTAAACAAAAATTTTTTTTGAGAGAGAGAGAATGTGTGTGTGAGCAAGGGAGAGAATCTTAAGCAGGTTTCATGCGATCCCATGACCTTGGGATCACGACCTGAGCCAAAATCAAGAGTCGGACGCTCAACTGACTGAGCCATCCAGGCACCCCAAGAAGGTTCGTTTTTAGACAAGAATTATATCTCTAAAATTTGAATTGTATTGAGCTCGTCAGAAACTCATGGATCGATACAGCCAACTCATTTAAACTATTCTGGGTCTAGAGGTACATTTGGTGTGTGCATAACCACTGACCCAGAATGTTCAGTAAGTGGTTCTGTCTATAATCAAGAACATGATTTGATGGTCACGTAGGTGGACCATGTTTGATATTTCTGGACTACTGCACATAGATGAGATAACTTGGTACTCTGGATACAAATGAATTAAACCTAAACACAAAATAGTACAATAAGAAAAATATATGTACACTTACACAACAAATAGCTTTGCATAAAATTTGTTTATACTACAAATACAAATAACATAGAGAGTGATTTCCAAAACACGATGCTGATTCTAGTGTGAAAAAGAATCTCCATCTCTCCATTTGCATTTGTAACCTATATTCATGGCTGAGTATGAAACATTTTCTTAGGTCCTAGTTGGGAAAGCCACTTTTCTTCTCTAACTGTTCTTTAAAGAAAATAATTTAGAATAGTTTTATATATTATAATAGTATTACATGTTCATAGATTTTCTCATACTACCTGTAATAATTTTCATTAAATTCATTTCCCTCTATGAAATTCCCTTCTAGATGCTTTCCCCCCCAAATTACCAAGTATTTTTTAAAATAATTGTCATATGAAATAAGATCTACAAGTTTTATAAAAACTCAGGGCATTATCCTCACTGTAAAGGGCATAATAAATAAATGAAGGAGAAAAATGACTTATAAGATAAAGAAAAATATCCATAATGTCAAATAGCATCTGCACCAAACTGCCCAGGTGTTCATCAGAGGGAGAAAGTACAGCTTTCCGCAGAGGGCAGGAAGGATTTCAGGAAGGAGAAGGGATTTGAGCTGGTCCTATAGGATTCAGAGGCAAAAAGAGTAAGCATGAGAAAGCATTCCAGGTGGGGAAATGAAACAAAGGCCAGTGAGGGAAAGTTGTCCTTTTAAGAGAAGTGAAGGAAGAGATCCCCCACCATGGCAACCTTCCACATTTCCTTCAGGACAGGTGGTACAGGACTCTGCTGGGGCATTCAGTTGCTCAGGGTGGGTGGCGACCTGAGTGTGTTGGGGGAGGAAATTTATGAGATAAAGTCAAAGCCTAATATAGACCATTTGACCTCTTCCTGCTCCTCAGCTGAGTACTTCAGTTAACTCTGCATGGCCATCTCACAGTTATGTGACCCCAGTTCTAGAAGGGACTATAAATGAGTCAGCAGAGGGACCAAAGCAAGTGCATACTAATGACCTTAGCCCCTCTTTCACTGCTGGAGTTAGAGACATTAGCTTTGTCTACGATGTCTGTGTGCTTGGGTAACATCGAAGAAGATCTTCTGTCAGCTTATACCAAGATGAATCCAGAGTGCTGCTATTTCATAATTAACTAGTTATCTAACTTTGCTCTTGGAAATCTAGGCACTTTACTTGCTAGCTGTAACTTCTTCCTTTTCATAGAATCTGAATAGATAATATTTCTTCATAGATAATATTTCTAATCTGCCATTCATGCAGTTAATTAGAGTTTTTGAACACTTCGTATGTATTAGTGTTCCACTATTTGGGGCATTATACAGAAATAAGACACAATCCTTCCCTTTAGAAGCTTATACTTAGGTGAAGGAGCTGTGCAAACATATGATTACAATATGCAAGTAATAACAGTATTTTGGGATATCCAATGTCAGCAAAGGAGTTTTACTGGCATTGAATAAATACTACTACTCTTTTTGGAGGTGATCTCCTGTCTAGCTACAGTCTAGGTGGACTGTAGCTGACAGAAAATAGCACTATGTAGAGACATTGGAGAGAAGAGGGAAAATGGGAAGGCTATCTTTGGGCTAAATATCTGTGATTAAATTTTCCCCACCCACTTTAGAACAGGCAACAAGAACAGTTAGTGGAATCTGTAAGGAGTGTTCCACTTAGAAGCTGACTGATGAGTGACGCTGTGTTAATTACAAACAGGAGCGGTGACATCAAAGTAACATTACACGAGAAGGGTCTACAAGGAGTGTTGTAAGGCAGTGCAAAAGGATGAGCAGGTATGGTAAATACTAATTCCTCAGTAAAGCCACCGCCATTCTTTACTATGCTAAAGGAGCTGGAGTCCCATTAAACAGGCAAGCACGGCTGTCTCTTTTGCTGCACATCTCAAATATGGCGTGTCTACACTTTGCAGAGAAAGTGCATGCAGTATTTAGTTCTACTACACATGACTTATTCGGATCACAGAGTTATCAGTTCTTCTAAGGAATCTGTTTCAAGTTGATACAATTATAGTGCATTTTGGTCAATCATGTAAAACAGCAACTTCCTTCTTCCCCTTTACTGTGTTTCAGCAACTTAAAAGGTTGCTCTCTTGGATTGAAACTTTACATCAGCATTATTCCAAACTGCATTCTGTTCTAACAAATTCTCTCTATGCCCGGGGAGACAATTTTCCAGTTACATAATACAACTCTGTAAAATTACAAAGGCCAAGCCACACTACCCTTGATTGTATTTAGAAGAAAAGGTTGGACCTTTCCATTGTCCTAATAAAAGCAGCCTGGACACATCTGGAATCTCCATCTGAGAAACTTCTCTTATTAGAATGAAAACTTGCTGCCAAACTGGCAAATTGGACAGTGGAGGAACACTTGAGAAGTATTCAGTGCCTAACATCCAGTCAGGATGAAACACGCAGAAAGGCATGTGGCGCAAACCCTACGTATGCCTCATTGTCCAGGAGCCAGCAATCCTATCTGCTGTGGTGCCAGGGAGCACAGTACTTCATAGTCCTACAAATGGAGGGAACAGCCCTGTCATCGACCATGCCATAAACATGAAGTGGGTTTCTGTGGTAACCACCAGCTCAAGGAAGGGCGGCTCAACATTCGAAAACAAATGTACAACATATTTTTAAAAGCTGGAGAATGTTCTCACTCACTAAAATATTTATTTTTCTCTAAACTGGAGAACCATTACTGCAGGATTTCCCACTGGCTTAGTTGTGTGCTTAGCCAGTGATACCAGATTTCAAACTAGCCTGTTGTTGATTCTTAGCACAGTGAGAAATGCCAGTTTAGGCACTCGGCTTGTCTGAGCTCTTCTTAACTTGTGGCCATAAAAAAGATATGTCTGTGAGAAATAAAATGGCTTTGCTCCCTTAAAGGCTGTAGGATCAGATTGTTTGAAAATCTCAAAATCTCAAATCTATGCAGTGCCTTCATCTGCGAATTAATTTTCTATCTATCATCTTAAAAAAATACTGATGCCTGATGGTATCTATACTGGGGTGTGGAGGCTTCAGGACACACACATACAGACACACGTATATGTATATATGTACGTGTATATATGATTTAGAGTGCATTTATATGAAGGCTGGAAGTTGAGTTGCAAAGAGTCAGACTGGGGCAGATGATGACATTTGTCCTGAAGCTATATTTGCATAGCATACACTCTGCTTTTTAGTTCGATCTTGCGATTATTTGTAGTGCTTTAGGATAGGGAGCTGATGGAGATTTGGGAGGGGGTGGAAGCCATTCCAAGCCATCCCTTTGGTACTGCTATTAATCCCAAGCAAAGCTGTCAGAAGGTGAAGTTTAGCTCTTGCATCATCTCCAGGTGATTTTGCAGTTCAATAGAATTCTTGTGCTCTCTCCTACCTTCTTCCCTTCAACTCCACTCTCAGAAAAGCATTCACACCATTTATCCTTAGTGTAGCTTTGAATGTGAGATGTTGTCTCTCAGATCTTGTCCCTTTAAAAAGATTTCAGCTATCCAAGAGGAGGTAGAAAGGTTTGTCTTGTTCCCAGTGGGGATGCAGGGTACCTGCGCCACCAAAGATAGCCCAGGGTGGCACATTTTTCCTGAGTGGAATTAATTGTATGTATGCTACCATTATGCTGTAGGTTACGTAAAAATGACAACTTAGTGTCAAAAGTGAGGACCTTTGGGGAACTGAGCCACAGACCAGGAGCTACCAGTTACAATTTATTGAGTGTAGCCACCAATAAGCAGTGAAAACTAGTGAGGTTTGTAGTTTAGTCCTTCTTTGCCTTTCTCCTCAGCAGTATAATGGGGAGAGCAGACATTAGAGGACTCTTTGATTTTGAAGGGACAGTGACACACAGAGTTATACCTGAGTTTGTTAGCCATAAGAAAGAAGACACATTTCATTTTGTGTAAAGCCCCAATTCCATATTTTATAGAGGTGGGAGACTGCTAATAAAAATTGTACACTGATAATAAGTGGTGATGAATCTAAAGAAACTCGCTGCCAAGATCTTTGCAAATGTGCTATGAACAAAGATTATTAGTAATTACCAGAATGTTACACATGCTTCTTAATAAACACTTAAGAAACCCACTAATGAACCAGAGATTAAAAGACTAAAGGTTTGCAATTACAGAACACATTAAGAGGATAACTGTAGGAAGATTAAATAAAGATTTTAATTCACTGTAATTAGCCTATCTTACAGAAATAAGATGTTTCTCCTATGAAGTATGTTTGCTTTCTCACTGGTTGGTTGAACATGGCCAAAGTCACACCGAACATGCAAAGACATGTCTGAGGCTTTGAAGTATACGTGTACACACCTACCTTACAAACCTTGGGAAAAGGGCCCCAGGAAGCACATCTTTAGAAAAACTGCCACCATGTATATTTGTTTCCTGTACTCTGAAAAATCACCTTCCACTGAGGCTGCCCCAAGAAAAGAAATACCCAGTTTCCACAGAAGACTAAGCACTGAACTGGAGGGGAATGGGGTCTCTGCATTTGTCATCCCTGCAGAAAGACCACATCAGATGGTGGGGAGATGAGGCTACTGATTTGAGAGACGATTCCATCAGTTTTCTTTAACAAGTGCTGGGGAGAAAAGTTTTCTTTGAACATTTCTTGAAAAAATGTTAGCTATGGGTATTCTGTTTTACTTTAGATTAAATATAACAATAATCCTCATAGCACTGTCTTGGCAATGATGAGCTCAAGAGTCCTTTAATCAGTTCGGAAGGGTGTGGTTTACAGTTCCAAACACAGATTTCTGCCTCAACATTTCCTGAGATCCCCATCTGCATGAGAGACACAGAGATGAATAAGCCACAGATCCTGTCCTCTAGAACAGAACAAACAAGTGGAGGGAGGGCAAGATGTTAGTAGTTAGTTATAAAATAAGGCAGACTACAAGTGTTAAAGATTCTGGGAACTAAGTTCGCCTGCAATTTAAAGCACTGCCTTTGCTTGCTGGGTTCACAACCTAGGCCTGGCATCAATTAGCACCCTAAAATAATGCTAACAAATCCACAAGGGTCATGGGTTTGGCTCTGTCTGAGCAGTGACCACCGACCGAAGTTCAAAAGCTGTACCCTTACATATTTGGCTGCTTATCAAATTATTCTAAAAATTCAGGGAAAAGAAAGATATTTTTCCTGAATGTTGCACAGTCATTGCTCTGAGAAAGTCTCCTTAGAAAAGAAATAAAGACAAATGCCTGGTAAAAATTAAGATGTCCTTTGCCTGTTTAAAGTCTGAATGTCTTTAGTAGGTGTAGGTGGGCGGGGCTATGCTTTGGCTTAGTGTTTATGATACTGTAAAGGACACCAATAAATTTCTCTATGTTATTATAAAACAGTTTATAATTTGAAGAAATATGTAACCTGGAGTGCTCAGTCAGGCCTCGATAATTACTACAGATAAGGTAACACATCTTGGCAAGGCCACAAAAGCAAGAGAAATCTTCTGTGCCATGTAATTTTGAACATGCTTTTGAACAGAGCCTCAAAAATATTATCTCTCTGAAATATCAGATCAACCCAGATAGCCTGATTATACTTTAAGTAATTTCCTGTGATCCTAGACACATCTAATTGCAGTCTCCTTTCACAAGCCAGGGAGATTTAAAGTCTGATGTTCTGTGACTGTACATTTTTCAATTCACACTTGAATCACACACTTAAATATCCTATAAAGGTTTCATCATTTTGCCAACCACAAGTTTTGTTACAGTAAACATGTACCTATGTGTCCCTGATTAGTGTGATGAAATAGATCTAGTTTTATGCATCTTACACAATTGTAAGACATATGGTCTTCCTAGCATTTAGAATCCGTGCAAAATTTGACATTGTAAAATGGAATCATGATAAGACAGTTGATTCTACCATCTGGCACATGTTCTTCCAGTTGTTTATATTACTTATGGGATAATAACTAAGAACACTGACAATATAATTCTGAAATTTATTTTCATGACAATATGCTGGTTAACAAGTCAGAGACAAATGATCATTAGAGATTACAGCTTAACTCTAATAATGTAAAACCACAAGCAATAAAACAGGCTAATTGACCTAGCTGTATAATTAAAATGCTCCAAGCATAAACTGGTCTTAATTAAACAAATGCCTGACTAGCATGACTTTCAGTATTTTGCTTTGTAAAATACATGTCATATTATAAAATTATGCTTATAACATCATAATATAGTGCTGTCACTCTTTGAAGATACATATGTGTGTGTATGCACATATTCAATTAAACTTCACATTTAGTGTCAACAAATGACCAGATGCACCTACCTACATTTTCCCAAGTGCACTGATGTAGGTTGGCCATTACAGTGGTTAATTAGCATGAAATCAAATCACACTTGGGAAGTGAGGGAAGGATGGATCACAGGTTGGAAAATAACCCATTAACAAGGTAATGAGAGTAGAGAGGGATACATCAGCTTCAGCAATCAAATACTAAAATTACCAGTCTTGATAAGTATCATTGTTTTTCCATATTCCTCAAATAATTATAGTTTGAAAAAATTAGATTCCTCCCTCCAAAAAAAGTTAGCTATGTTCTTTCTTTCACCAAGCCTCCCCACCTACCTCCTTGGGTAGACAGGTTTTCCTAATGTCCATCACATAGCACCTACTGCCTGGTGACAGAGGACCACATGACGTCATTCTCACCTGTTGAACCTCAGCTCGTTGCTTACGATGAGATGGAAGTTCTTGGTGTCTAGCCACCGTAAAAGATTTCCAGGACAGAGAATTCAAAAGCAGTCAAATCTACCAGAACCTACTTGTCCTGGGAACTGAGCCACTTCACACAAACTTAATTATGCACTAGAGACCATAAGCCAGGGGTCCCAGGGAGGGAGAATGTCAGAGAATATAAAGTCCCTAGAGACCTAATATGCCATTCCATTTTATTTTAACTGATCAAATGTGCCTATTTTATGGTTTATTTAGCACTGATAAGGAAGGATGTCTTTCAATAATGTCAAAGAAAGAACAATTAAGAGAGTGGGTGGTTTCTTTGTATTCATAAGCATAAATGCTTATGCTAGAAAGAAATTTGGGGAATGGAGATAATAAACTTGGCTAGTAAAGAAGAAAACATGCTTATGCTTATCATAGTTGAGGAAAATTTCAAGGGAAGTTTTAACTTTATACCAAGATTGACCTCATATGTTACAAAGATTTGGATCAGTTGTTATTGGTTCCAAATGAGGACAGAGTTTTCAAAAGCATTTTATAGGTGGATAGGACCCCAGAATGACAAAAAAAAAAAGTGGTAATCATACTGCTTACTTGTAAATCACTTTCAACTTTGAGAGCATTTTTATTACTTTTTTATTTTATTGTTTTTTAAAAATTTTTCTTAATGTTTATTTTTGAGAGACAGATAGAAGAGACACAGCGTGAGTGGGGGAGGGACAGAAAAAGAGAAGGAGACACAGAGTCCGAAGCAGGATCCAGACTCTGAGCTGTCAGCACAGAGCCTGACATGGGGCTCGAGGCCACGAACGGTGAGATCACAACCTGAGCAGAAGTCGGATGCCTAACTGACTGAGCCACCCAGGCGCCCCGAGAGCATTTTTGTATATGTGATCTCATTTGAGGGTGCTCCTCAGTTTCACGGTTCCTTACATTTGTAGGGTAAAAAATCACTTGAAAAAGGGTAAAAGAAAAAGTATCAGCTTGGAGGTAGAAAGGCACCAGACTAGAGGGAATAGGTTTCCCTGAAATCTCTCACCGGTTTTGAAAATTTTTGTCTCTAGTTCAGAGAATGCCTGGTAAAATTAGTTCCCTAAACTCAAGCTTTTTTCATTTGTTAAAAAGGGAATAGTTACTTGCATGCCACCCAACTGACTTTGAGGTTTATCTCTAAAACTATTAAAAACTCAGCGCTGAATGAACTGTTTTAGGGAGAGCCAGAACAGTTTCAGAGATGAACTGATTGTGGTAATGTGATTTGATCCCTCATTGTCAGGAGTATAGACTGTGGGTGGAGAGAGATCTCTCATGGGGGAGGTGGGATAGACATCTTTGTGGAAGAATTCAGATGCAGTCTTATTTGAAGAACAAGACATCATGTGATTCCTTTCAGGTCTCTCATTGTAGACAACTCGATTGATATATTCTGGACCAAAAAAAAAAAAAATCTTTCTATACTTATTTAGCATCTATTCTATGAGTTTTTTCCCCCCAAGTGATTAACAGCTTATTGTCTGCCTGGAGAACACTGTCAAGGTCAATATCAACTAACTCTGTAACTTCTCCTATCTCTCTCCACCTAAGCCCCACCCTCTCTCATCTCTCTCTCTAGCTCTCTCTCTTTTGCTCAGCTATATTCCATTGAAAATTCCATTATGACACGAACCCATGCTCAAGAGAGCCCCAGTGGAAGGGTGTGGTTTCATAATTACCATCAAATAACATGTTAAAAATAATTAAAAATCACTTAGAGCACTGGCAGCAGAAGAGATGCCTAAATTATTCCCACCCAAGAGCAGGCCTAAGTTGGCCACAGAACTTGTACAGGAAACGGTGTTTCACCAATTAACCAAATATTTAATAAAAGACAACTAATGTTTTTGGCCAAATTACAGGTGGATAGTTTGGTGGGTAACAAAGCACTTCAAGACAGATCCAGTCATTTAATTTCATATAATGATGATCTTATTCCAACTAGCAGCTTTTGCATAAATGTAACTTTGAATTTTAAAACAATTATCTTAAAAAAAACACCCTAGCTCTCTATGAATTAAGATCCAGATTAATTGGGTATCTTGGCTAATGTAGGTTCCTTAAAATGTTAAAGACTAAACACAAGGCATTCATTTCAAATGAGACCTAAGTGGGAAATCTACACTGAACACATTAAGAGTTAAACCTTCTTCAAACTTTTGCTAGGGTTATTGCTTCTCAGCCTTTTGGCTAAGATCAAGTGCAAACTTTTTCTAGAGTGAGTTCTGGTTGTGTCCAATAAAACTTTACTCACTTGCATTTGTTATCATGAATTCTAAGTATGAAGATTAAATTTAAACATTGGGGCTTTTAGCTCTTTTCTCCACAAGTAAAACCTTATCATTGAGTATAGAAGAGCAAAAAGTGTTCTGGAACGGTGAAATTTACAACAAGAATTCAAGCCACCTAACGTTTATTGAGTGCCTGCTCTGTACTGGACACTTACATGTTAAGACTGGTTAACTCAGACACTGACCCTGTCACAGAAGTTTGCATTCTAATAGGAGACAAACCTGTAGCATTAAAACATAAAATGGGTAAGTCTTCCCAGATTTGTCGTATTCTTGCTTGCATCCTTGAATAGCACTCAGGAAACCTCCCGTAGCATGTTCACAGCGCCTGGTGTCAGAGGGGGCCTTCTGAATGGGAATTATCCTTCTGTGCTGTTACACTGGGATCTGCTCAGGCCTTCCCAGGCTTGAGCAGGCCAGTCCCTACACTAATGACCTCACAGTGCATTTCTGGTTCTTTGTTTTCTCTGTATGGTTTTGTTCTGTCCCTTATTGCTACGCGATGAGCAATCATTGCTTGCACATCACTGTGTCTGCCCCTAAGACGACACTCTTCCTGCTTCCATCTCCTCCACCTCCTTTTCTCTCCTGCATTCCTCCTGTGACCTTTAACTCACCACCTAGGACTAGCAGTGAATGAAGGATGAGATAACCCAGCTTGGTCATGGCTCTTAGTGAGGGCTGCAGGGGTCATACTATGAGTCAAGTTCATGAGCACCAGTGCCTGGCCTTTGTAACATCTATTTTGGCTGTTCAGAGACCATTTTCCGTAAGTGGTTTGTTTCTCAGCTCTGTGCCAGAGTTGAGGTTCTGAGATAAGTGGCCTCTGGCTGAGTTTGAACTTTCCCTGAGAATGGGCTGTCCTGAGAGGAGGGAAGGGGGCAGGCAGCCTCCATTTTCCTCTTTCCTAGGCTCAGTGGTCAGGCCCAGTGGAGCAGCTCGGGCAGGTACAGTCTGTCCCACTCATGGGAAGACAGCCTTGCTGCCATGTGCTCCTATCCCTTCGGGATCCTTCTACTCTGTGCATTTAATAGAGAGTCCTGTCACTCCTGGAAGCTGAACAAGAACTAATTTATAACTGATGACAAGGAAGATGAGGATGACACAAAGCACAGCTGATGCCAGCCATAATTATTCCTTCTTCATTCTGTTCCCTTATTTGTTTTGTGGTTTCTGTTTGTTTCTTCCCCCCAAAATGCCCTTTTTTATTTTTTGGTACATTTTCCATTTTTGCATTATGAACTATGTGGTGTCTGTTATTTAGATTCTCATAAATGCATGTTTAGTTTGAAAATTTGAGGAAAATATCCCTTTAAAAAAACCTATATTTTTCAGAATTCTGACCAAATCACTGTGGTTTTCTGTTGGCTCTGATGGTACTGTACTATACCTTTTGGGGGAGAGAAGAGAAAGGACTATAGAAAGGAAAAGAAAGGGAAAGGGAAAGGGAGAGGGAGAGGGAGAGGGAGAGGGAGAGGGAGAGGGAAAGGGAAAGGGAAAGGGAAAGGGAAAGGGAAAGGGAAGGAAAGGAAAGGAAAGGAAAGGAAAGAAGCAAGGAAGCAAAGAAGACAGAAAGAAAGAGAAAGGACCACTGCAAAGGGTTCTACTTCCCAGTACAAATACTTTTGGAACTGCTAAGCCTACTCTTACTCATGTGTGTTAGGTCAAATTCTGGCAGAAATCACAAGACAGCTGCAATTCCATACTTTGAAATGTCTATTAAAAAAATCTTGATATAATTTATAGAATAGTTGGCAGGTATTCCTGCTTTTTTTTTCATTCCCTTGAATGTAGACAACTTTTGGAATAAAGGAAGGGGAGAAATGAGTATTTTCAATGGTGAAGTCAGTATATTCACAACTTTAAATGTGATGCCAAGAGAACTTTTTGCAAAATGAAGACTGGTTCAAGCGTGTACATATTTTTAGTAATATTACTTGTGTCAGATTCAGTTTCGGCTAACTATCAAGAGAATTACAAAGCTGTACAATGTCTGAACGTTTGTATGACTGAAGACAAAAATTTCCCACAGGTAAACAAATACACAAGTGAAGACATTACACTTTTAGATAGAAATAAGATAAAGACAATTTTCTTAAAAATCTCAAGTTTAAACATTCTAGAAATTTAAAGGTATAAACAGATGACTTTCTTATTATGTTGCAATAACTATCCTAAATGAACATGGCTTCGCCAAGGGCTTTGGTTGCTAGGGGCTGCCATGTCTCAAGGTAACTCACATGAGGGAGGAAGTGGTTATTACAGAGACCATGTGTGACAAGGAAGTATAATGAGGTCTCCTGGGAACTGGGACTGGAACAGGGGAATCCATCAGGGACTGTGGCAGAAGCGATAAGCAGTACACTAAAATCTCCTGCTCCTTTTTTCATTGTGTGAAGTTGATTTGGAGAAATGCCTACACAGTCAGATAGTAAGTACATCCCCAGCCCCCAGTACATCCAGGTGTAGATCATGTAACTAGTTCTTTTTTAGTGGAATCCAAGTGAAGCGATGTGTCACTTCCAGATTGAGATTTTTAAATAATGAGTGGGGTTTCTTCATTCTCTCTCCTGTTTCACCTGCAATGTACTTTGCAAGATACATTTTATATCAACACTAGTTACACATGATATCAAATCTGCATCACCTGCAAGAAGCAAGCAGAGGACTCCAAAGCTTTAGTGGGTGTATAGTCACAAGATGGAAGGAGACTGTATCCCTGTATCACACACTGAGGAACACCTTCTACCATTTGGTAATACTCACATTGAACTATTGTATCAGTATACTTTATTGGGATAAATACTGACATTTAGGGGTTTATTTGTTATTGTACCTAGATTTGCCTTAACTGAGCCAAGGACCAACACTGTACTATGTCTTTGCCTCTCTCTGTAGACCAGTTCTTTCCGGTTATTCATGCTTCCTGCTCCCCTACAGATGCACTGACTTTGATATAGCTACCCAGCCATAGTGTAATACGACACAAACCTAGTGCCCACCAGTAACTCCTTTCTGCCACTATGTGAGCCAAATACCTTTCATTTGCTCCTCCAAACACACTCCCCATCCTTTTCCACCCTGTTTGTTGACCTGAGAGGTGATCTGAATTGATTACATCAAATAAACCCTATGTTCTCTGCCTTCCAGTTGGATTTGGTCAATGAGAAGCCCTGACAGGTGACAGGAGGAAGGGAGGAAGATGAATTTGGGATATTTATTTGTCTGGTTCCTTCCTGTGAGGTTTCTTCAGCCTTGTCTCTGTCAACAGAAGTTCACTGCCCCGCTCAAGAAGCCCTCTCTTCACGACTTTCATCTTTCAAATTTGGGTAACCTTTCCCTTCAGGCATGCCTTTGAGCTTAGAGGTAGTGACAGCTTTACCTCCTGCTGCTGGTAGCCTCAGGATCCTGAACTCTTCCATGTAATTTCTTTATACCCTGCCCACACTTTTGTTGTGAATCCATTTATAAACCCTCTTCAAATTGTCCTAATTTGAGAGAACTACCTCTTTCCTGTTGGTTCTCTCACTGCAAAACCATATCCTAGTTAAAATTCTTGAAGGCGTCAGCTGTCTACCACTGGCTGTCTTAGCCATGTCCACGGGATGGAGTTATTGTGCAAGCATGGCCTCAAGCCCACCCCTTTGAGCCTGTAAGTAATGGCAACTTGCGGAGAAAGAGGAAGTTTTCAGGTATCTCAAAACACATCTACAAATAATACATCTTCAAATCTTCTGGTAAAATATCCCCTTTTTTTTCCCACTCCTATTCAACTATATAATTGCCACCATCTGCTATTGTATTCCCCCCCACCCAGTGGATTACCTTAGAACTGAAAGAGCACATTATTGCTTTCTACAGGATTGTGTATTGTGAACAGCGTGTGTTCCTACTATACCATTTAGAATTCGAGTCTTTAGATTTCAAAATGGAAATGTTCATAAAAACAAAATAGGACAAAAAGTAGAAATAATCACAGATTAGTGCTTTTGCCATGTTATTTTTTAGGGGGAGAAACATCTTTGTACCAACCTGGATATGCCATGGGTATGTCATACAATATTCGCATCCAAAGAACTAATCAATTTTCTCTTTGACTTTTTTTTTTGGGGGGGGGGTATCATTCACATTCTTTTTATTGTCATTAGTATCCGGCAAAAGATGCTACATAAGCACACAATGTAATCAGAAATTATTATATACCAAACATCTCAACACTTCCACTCAATGTGAAAAGTGCCTTACACAAGCAGTTTTGATAAAGTGCCTAACTTAAAGCATTATAAAGATGTTGTGAATATCCACGTACAGAATCCAAACATTCCATTTTAAGGATTTTTTTTCCAAAATTGTATCCTACTATATGAGTAAGTATATTGTAACAGTTTTATCCTTTTTCCCATTTCAGGAAAAGAGGAACTAGAAAGTACTCTCATTCCTCTCCTGGGAGAAGACAAAATGGAAGAAAATATATTCTTTCACTCTTCTTAAAGTTGAATGTTTTATATAAACTGAAAGAAGGTTAATATTGTAGGATAGTTATTTTTCCAACTTAATATATTGCTAAGGAATGTTATTACCATGCCATATACCATAGGAAACCCACACTATCTACTCTTCAATATCCCTCATCATCAATTTCATGATTGGGATATATGCAGAAGCTTAGATTAAGTAGGACTTCGTGATGGGATTCAAAATAGGAGATGGCTATCTGTTTTCTAAAGTCATAGATTGATCATATAGTCACAGCACCCCCACCCCGCACACCTTCCAGCACACACACATGCATAACTAAAATAAGGGGAAAAAGTGCACTTAGAAATCAGTTCAGCACAAAAGCATTTTATTTATGCTGGTTTCTAGTGGACATATCAAAGTAGATTATCTTTATTTTATCATGTTTCTTCTAAATAGGAACTACCTACAAAATGGCCATTAAAATTACACTATAGTTTGAGTAAATTCCACAAAGGCTTAAATTTGCACTGTCCAAAATGGAAATCACTAGTCACATGTGGCTAGGGAGCAGTTGAAATATGCTTAGTGCAACTGAGGAAATGAATTTATTTTATTTTAGTTAATTTAGATTTAAATTTAGAGCTAAAGAAATGTAAAACATTGTGCCATTAAATATAACTTCATTGTTTTTCTAGGACTACACTTTATCTGTTGCATCCCAGAAGATGTATTATAGCAAGCATGTCCTTTTTCTTTCTAATATGTGGGTAAGAGCAAATTTCAAATTATGTTTATGTCTTCCATTCTATTTTTTAATTTTTTTAATGTTTTACTTATTTTTGAGAGAGAGACTAGTGGGGAAGGGGCAGAGAGAGAGGGAGACACAGAATCTGAAGCAGGCTCCAGGCTCTGTGAGCTGTCAGCATAGAGCCCGATGTGGGGCTTGAACTCATGAACCGCGAGATCATGACTTGAGCTGAAGTCAGATGCTTAACTGACTGAGCCACCCAGGTGTCCCACTTCCATTATATTTTGATCAGAAAGTTCAGGCTTAAAAGCTAAGATCTAAAGCTAATACAATATTTTTTTTTGGCATACAGTTTCATTTTGATATATGTAGCATTTGTGGGGAAACATCTCTAGTACACAGAGTAGGTACAAGAGTTAGAAAACTATCCTGAATTTCAAATTCAGTTCCCCTCTTATAAGCTTGGTATCACTTATTGTATAGTCTCTCATTATTTCAATTGTTTATGTAGGTTTAAAATAAAATAAATTTCATCACAAGATAACCTTATTATGCCAGTTTTGAATTGATCAAAGGTGAAAATATCTCTTTGGTGTCCCTTGAACAATCTTTCATAAGATGCATCAGCTTAGAATGAAGCCACAGTGCCTGTAAGGCTGACAAAAATGTTTTCTGAGAAATCCAAAATGGAATCTACTGGATTAAATTCCAAACCAAATTAGGAACATTGAAAAGACTCTTAAATACACAATGTTCTTTTCCTTCAAGCTATTTGAGTTGCAGCTGAAAAAATCAGTGTGATCTTTTCCAAGTATAAAATTTGAGAAAGATCAATACACAGATAGGCTGAAGTCATTTCCATGCCTGTGTCTTTGCTAGTTTGATAAAACTAGCAATTACATAGAATCAACCGAACATAAGGGATCGTCAATATAGTCTTTATTTTTAAGTTTATTTATTTATTTTTTAAAAAGAGAGAGTGAGCACAAGTGGGAGAAGGGGCAGGGAGAGAGGGAGAGAGAATCCCAAGCAGGCTCAGCACTGTCAGCATAGAGCCTGATGTGGGGCTCAGACCCACGAACCGTGAGATCAAGACCTGAGCAGAAATCAAGAGTTGGATGTTGAACCGACTGAGCCACTCAGGCGCTCCATTATAGTCTTAAAAAAAAATCTAATCTCTTACTGGAAAACAGAAACAGCCAGTTTCTCAGGACAGTGTTGTAGAGAGGTTGGAGTGTTTATAGAGAGATAGTGACCTGAAAATCACCAGAGTGTAATGAAAATTAAAAAGTGCTTTTTTCTTCCAAATCAACTTAATGACTCTATAAAATAATACACATATCTTCATTACAATGAGTCATAACAATGATTTGAGACCTTCTAACTTACATGGTATGTCCTTTTGTTTTTCCTTAGACAGGACAAAAGACAAAAACTGGAAAGTTTGGGTCATATGGATCATGGCAGCACTGCTATGTCTGGAATTTTCTTATAAATACCCTATTGCTTTGAGCTTCACAGCCCTGGCTAAAACAGCAGGGACAATCTCATTTGCACTTTTATAGTTGTAGAGGGATTTTCAAGAGTTAAAACAATTTTCTATAATATTCTGTATTAATTAATCTAAAGTGTGATCATTGCACCTTTTCACACTTTTCTGTGAGCTGACAATTGGGAAGTAATTAAAACAAACAAAATTATAAACAATGACAACAGGAAGGCATTCTTGGGTACTCAAAAGAATCTACTTTGCAACAATTTTTTACTGCCTGTTTGGAGCTTTATGCCTTTTTAAGATTATTTTTGTAAACACTATAAATGTTTCTACCCTCGTGAAAATCATCACTTCAAAGGAATGTCTTGTGGTACTGTACAGTAACTAAATAAATCTCAGAAAACAGAGTGGATGGGACCCTTTTTTGTGCTATTAAACATAGAACACTTTATCAGAATCTACTTTGACTTTATTAACATAAATGTTCATTGTTTACCAGAGTTTGAATAATTTCACTTTGCTTAAAATGAGGGAAATACTAGTATTTCACTAAAATGTAAAACTTCCAGATAAGACCATTAAAGTTAACTTTCAAGTCATCTAAAAATCCTACAGCAAACTATCCCAGGCAGGCATAAGGATACTAAAAAATATGACATACAAGGAAGTTTAAAAATCAGAGTCAACGAGAAGGGAATTCAAAGTAAATATACAGTACTATTAAAATAAATTTTACACACACACAGAGAAAATAAATAAACGCTTAAAGGAGATAGGATATACAAATTGGGTTGATGGATTGGAGAATAGATGCAGTTAAATGGAGAAAACTTATTTGAAGCAGTTAAACTGTGATGCCAGGAAGGACAGTTCTGGGGCAGTGAACAGAGTATTTTCATGGGTGGATGGGAAGCTAAACCAGCACAGAAAAGAGCCTTGTTAGAGGGTTTTAAAAGGAAATATGTGTACATCAGTAAGGGCTGATAAAACCTTTTCCTAAGGACTAAACATGATTTTCGAAAGCTTAGGAGGGATGTTCTAGAAGTTAGGAAAAAAGATACATATAAAGTCAAAAAGAAGTAAGTAGTTGAACAACAGGCAGACGTGAAAGTAAATTATTCAATAGATGATTTGAATCTACTTAGGAAAGGGCATTGGCTTCCACTGAACTTGGCTTTGTGAAGGGAAAATTGTGCCAGACCAATTTCATTTCCTCCCACAGGAGAGTGACAGGCAATGTCGACTGACAGGAAGCAGTAGTGAAAAAGGATGTTAAATTAGGCCAGGCATGAGAGAACCAAAATCTGGAACACAAATCTGATAAGGGGTTTGGCAAGGTAAGGATACACATAGGTAGAGAAGGCCCTGGGTTCAAATCCTGCCTATGGCAGTGATCCACTGTGTGAATTAGGGACAGGAAATTTAAACCTTTCTGTTTCTTTATCTGGAAAAGTGATACCTACCTTGCCATTTGAAGTGAGGATTAAATAAGACAATGTGTATAAAACTCTTGGTACATATATTTCTCAGTAAATATTGGCTTCCTTCCACCCCTTCTCAATCCTAACCTCTTCTTCCTTCTCTCCCTCTAACTGCCCATACACCTTGGAAAGAAAGATTCATGAAAAGGCTAAGAATAAAGCCCTGACTTGTGAAACAGGAAAAGGGACACAGCCCCACTTCCTTTTACTCTTAAACCCTTGTTAAAAGTTTCCTGACTCTACAAGGAGCCATTTACACCCATTTGGCATTCTCAAAGCGTTTCCCAGTTTTTCCATGTCAAATGTCAAGGAGCTGAAGGAAACAGCCTCCTTGCCAAGTGATATTTAAAAAAAAAAAATCTTTATCCATATCATATATATAGAGAGAGAGATCAGGTAAAATGCAGTGCAAACATGAGTACGATCACCAGCAAATGGTAACCCACCAGATCAGGTTTACATCTACAACCTTAAGCTAGGAAATCGGTTATTCTATTCTTATAGATTTGTCCAGTTTTCTCAAGTAAACAAAAATCAGTTTCCTAGCATGCTCTGTAACATCTTGATTACAATTTAACACCTATGCATAAAGAAAGAGTCGGGGATTATACAATCACTTAGAATGTATTATTTCTAGACTGAGCAGACATAAGTCTTTGAGGATTAATTTCATGCTGAGGGTTAAATTTCACTTTCATGATAGGCTAACCATTGCCTGGGGCTGCACAGATAATGAACCTGCCAAGGGATTAGCAAGGAAACACTTGTGTTATTATAAAGCGGGTATACTTCCCTTTCTAACCAAGTTCATCGTACATGACATTAACAAATTACTCCCTCTCTCTGCCCACATTTCAATATAATGTGAGCCAACAAGTGACCCTGAACCAATAGGACACAAGATAAGATCTTCTCAGTGCATGGATGGCTATTAAACTAGTCTGTGGGAGCTAGACCTCCTGCAGGGAAACACAAGGCATTTTATCTCCATAGGGCCCCTGCCTCCCCTGCAGAAACCTTTCTTTGGTCATAAAGCTTCTAAATGGACACAATGCCAAGAGGTAGGAATGCCTTAACAAAAATATTTAGCCTACAGAAAAGGCGCTCTCCAGAAAACACAAATGACACAATTCATTTTTGACAAACTCACAAGGTCCTTCTAAATAAAAGGCTTCTAAATAAGACTTTAGTGGCTTAGCATTTGCTGAAGGATGTGTTCAGAGAGATTTCTGATTTTTTCAGATAAAAATATCCTTTTCTCAAGAGAGCTTTTCTTAAATAACAGGTATGTTCAGAGACATCACATCTGTTGGCCTTTGCTCAAACCTCATTCTCAGAAGATGATCTTCTGAGGGGGCTCTCCTGCTGGCGGCTAGAAAGGAGCCCCACTGAATGACACTTACCATTGTCTGTCTCCCTCCAATTGTGGTCTCCAGGCCATGTTTCTCCTACTTGACTGTGAGCTCCCTGAGAGCAGGGAGTTCATCTTAACTTACCTTTGTGTCCCCTCCAGAGTCTGACCAAATATCATCACAGGGTGAATACTCTGCTACTATTGGCAAATAATCAGCCTCTACATTTGACCATATCCTGATTCCATGGCACGATGCTTGGAGCAAAGAAAATCTAACAGATAAACAGAATATGTGGTTCCTGTTATAGATGAAGTTATAATTTAGGAGCGTTTAGTATAAATTAGAAGTGCTTTTGTGAAAAAGCTGATGTTAATGAATGGACCAATTGTTGCCAAAGTGAGACCAGCTACTTCTGTACCTTGCCAGTAAGCAGCAGAAGAAGAAATGCAGAATGGTTAGGATATCCCTTGGTATTTACTACAACCTAGCTTGGTTCAGACCATGAATATTATGGGAAAGCGCAATTTGGTTTTATGATACAGCAAGGCACCTCTGTTCAAAATATTGTCCTGTGTACATTAGGAAATGTTTCTATAAATTCACATTCTTATTTGCCAGATTCAAGGCTTTAGATTTGGGCCCATAATGCAATTGCATTTCATATATATTCTCAGACTAATAGAATATACGACTCTTAAACACAGATGTGTTGAGTGCTTACATGGAAGCATTATGTAAAGAAGATGGAGGGATCTAGTGTCTGAGCTCTGCTAGACTGAAGTACTATATGAGCCCCTGTTTGAGAGGCTGTTTCAGTAGAATGGTGGAGGTGGGCATCACTGCACCTGGGCAAAGAAAGAGCAGGTGGCAGAGAAAATGGATGCAGACAGTAACAGTATTCTTCATCAAAAAGCTAGGTAGTTAAGGGGCACCTGGGTGGCTCAGTGAGTTTATCTGATTTCGGCTCAGGTCATGATCTCACGATTCATGGGTTCAAGCCCCGCATCAGGCTCTATGCTGACAGCTCAGAGCCTGGGGCCTGCTTCAGATTCTGTGTCTCCCTCTCTCTCTTCCCCTTCTTCTGCTCACGCTCTCTGTCTCTCTGTCTCTCTCTCTCTTTCAAAAATAAATAAACATTAAAATGTTTTTTAAAAAGCTAGGTAGTTAAGGAGAGGACAATAAACAAGAGGAACTACTAGGAAGGTTTTTTTTTTTAAAGGATGCGGGAGATGAGCATATTTGTAATTAGAAAAATTAGGTTGGAGGAGAAAACCAAGGAAGCAAAGGAAAGAAGGGAGAGAGTGATTTCTAGAGGAGTAGAATCAGGAGGATCTGATGGCAGAAAAGAGACCAGATACTTCCTCTTTAGCAACAGGAATAAAGAAAGGCAAGAGAAACAATGCGGGTTTAAGCCAGAGTAGGAGAGTTGGGAAGAGAATCATGTCTGGGGTCCCTGGTTTCCTCAGAAGAAAAGGGAGGCAAGTTTGCCTGCAGAAAATGATGGGAAGGGGTGTGACAGGAGGCTTGTGCGGCACAAGGGAGCCCACGGGGACTGCTGCGGGGAGTGAAGCAGGGACTCAGGAAGGAATTCATTAGAAGTACTGCCAAGTTGTAGTGGGACACGGAGCCAGGCTTGCGCGTGGCTGAAATGACTGGTGGCGGGCATCCAGACCGAGAGCCAAGCAAAGTTAGGAGAACTAGGAGAAGAAACAAAAGTGGAGGACTAGGAGGAGAAGGAGTTGAAGGGCAGTGGTTCTGAAAGGGATGAGGAACAGGAGCACACACAGGAGAGGGGCATAGTGAAGAAGCAAGAAAAGAGGGAATTTCATATCTGACATCAGGGAGGTGAGTTTAAAGTCAACCACCCTGCATGGGGACAAAGGCTGGGGCTGGTGCAGGAACCATAGGGACAAGAGGTTAAATGGTTGGTCACACTGAGGTTGAAAGGCTGATAATGCCATCAGGTGCAGGCTCTAGAGTGCTGGAGGGTTGTGGGGTCATGTCTGGGCAGTTGGTAAATGGCCAAGGGATGAAAGAGAAAGCTGTGGAGTGGGGGTCAGAAACAGTGGCCAAGGCAGGTAAGGAACATGCCGGTCTCTTGTGTGAAAAGAGAAGAGGAAAAGCAGCAGCCTCCTCTGGAGGCTTGTGAGGAGTATCACAGAAATTCATGCAAAGGGGTAGAAGGAGAAGATGAGGAGATGTGAGATGCAGATGTGGACAGGGCTGGTGAGTACAGGCAAGCAAGTTTAGGGAGACCTTGGGCTGACCTAGTCTGGGGTCAGAGAGGGGCAGCAGTAGACAACCCCCTGACTTTGCAGTTCCTTGGTTTTCTCGGCTGCAGTGGCCTCTGTCCCCACTACACTCCCATGACTCACCAATATAGCTAAAGCTTGACCATGTCACACTGGAAGGCTTTCTGCTACCATGATCTCAAAATGTGACTTGTTGCTGTCTTGTCCCTTTGGTTCTTCTGGTGAATGAGCGCTTCAGTCCTGTGACCCAGTATCCATTGTTATCTCCAGCACCCAGTCTCAGGGCAACAGGGCCTGGGGATGGGCCCCAGGTCTGCATTAGCAATGAGCACTGGGAACCAAGTCATCATCCCAGAGTCAATGCAAGAGATTATAGATTGAGGTGTGCCACAGCTTTCCCCATGGAAGGATGATGTAGGCTGGTGGTTTTATGGTCACGGTCCTTAAACTAAACTAGTAGTTTAGGAATGGAAAGAAGTAAGGCAGAGTCAAGAGGTGGACTGTGAAGAAATGGAGATAGCCAGAGGTGGGCAAAGTGCTCTCACTTTGGTGAGATGTGGGCTGCCAGGGCTCTCACTCTGCTTTTTCCTCCTGGGTGAGAACTTGGGTGTGCTGACGTAGAGTTCAGATGGAAAGTCAAGGAGTCCTGATGCTTGTAAAGATTTCTTACCTTCTTCTGGAAGAGTGAAATAAAAGCAAATTATGAAAGAGCTATAGCACAGCATATAGTACCTTCTCAAACACCAGTATTGGTACCTGCACAGCCCTCTTGGGGTCTCTGGGCTCTTCATGAAGCCACAATGGGACATACTGCCTGCACCTACACCTCCTCTGGGTGGCCACCTAGCTTCTACTAAGACCGTGTAGCTTTTGCTAGATAAATCAGGACCGTACTACAGATGTACAGAGCATGAGTGTGTGGTCTCTTCCTGCCAAACTCGAGCCTACCTGAGGTAAAGTAGGTGGGGTACAAAGAACAGGATGTGATATCATAAGCCTGACACCACAGAAAAATGGTCTAGTCTGCTGAAAATCAATTTTAGGGATAGGAAAAAGTAAACTTCAGGGATGCTGTAAGATGGGAAAAGATCACTGTTAGAAGCAATTTACATTACTTTGGTATTCTAGGCTACAGGATCAGGGAGATATTATTTGGCATATTAGCCAGCATTCCTGTTCATGGTAGCATGAAGCAGTGATTCTTATCTCTAGAGTTGAGTGGGAAGTCTTATTTATTTGTTAGTAGTAGTAGCTTCCAGAAGAAACACACCTTTCTCTTTTAATAAGCAATTTTAGTTGGTTACCTTTAGTACATTATACCAGTACATCTACTAGTCTCTTAATGGAGAGTTCAAGTTATTACAGGTTAGTACCTCTTTCAACCTCTCACTTGCCATGGAGTGTGTATTCTATAATCTGCCAAAAAGCATTCAGCTGAATGAAGTTCTTTAATCTACATAATTACTATATAAAATATATTTACAATATTTTTATTTGATGTTTCCTTTAAAAGAGTCACTGGAGTTTATCCAAGATCACTTATAATAATTTTCCATTTCCCATATGAAGGTTATTAAATCTTAATTAAAGTGCATTTACAGTCAACCAGAAGAGACTCTCATTCAAATTATATTGACAAATTTTATTATAAATCCCCACAGTCTTAACACATTAACTCATCTTTCAAGCCAAATTTCAGAAACAGATAGGATTTGCGTTTGGGTATATGGGGGAGGGGGGGATATAATAAATATTCAGTGGGTATTTACTATTGATGGGTATTTTTCCCAGGGGCACAGAACCGGGAATGCAAAGAACCCGTTTTATTTACATAATGACTATTTTGGTGGGTAAATCATTTCCACAGCTTAAGGGAACTGGCGAAAGGGAACTAAGTTAACTTTCCTATGGTTCAATTTCGTAAAAGGCCACACTGTAACACTAAGTGACACCCTTTCACTCTGAAAAGTTAATCTGGCTTTTGAAAAAAATTCCCTGTCTGCCCCTGAATCCAGTCAAACGATGACAAAAATAACTGGGACAAAAAGCTCCAATGCAAAAGAAACATATTCTGGAGATTCAGAGACTCTAGTTCACTTCTGGGAGATGGTTCAAATGAACTGTGACTTGAGGGGCAAGAGATGACTCAAGCCCCAACTGCCCACAGCAGCACCACAGAGCTGACCCTCCAGAGGGATGCTGAGGTTCACAGAATTAACTCCACAAGAACATCCTCTATTAGGCTTCCCTGTGACAAGTCAGAGTAGAACTGAATTTGTCGCCAAAAATTAAAACAAGAGTTTTTAAAGAAAAACTCTTATCCAAGAACTCACTGGGGAAAATCTATGAGAGTCAATCTTCTGTGATTAGAGGTAAGAAACTTCTCTGATGGATAACAAAAGGAAGAGTTTATTTCAACCACAAATATATTTGTTTGTGTTTATCTTTTGAATTTCTGAAGCAAAATAACTGTTATGCTATCCCTTCTGGGAATTATCTTTTATCTAACAAATATTTGTGTTCTCCACATCATTAAAGAAAAAAATAGTTCTCCAAGTGGGTAACCTGAGCAAATTCCTTACTAGCTTCACTAACGAGAACAGAAGAATCAGTTTGTTTTGGACAGACTTGATTCATATAAACTTTCTTGAAAAGTATTGTCCTTCAAATGGTTTGATAACATCAATTTCCTTAGATTAGGCTCTAAACAACCCAATGCTGCTCTCCAACAGTTTTCCCACTTACTATTACAAAATAGAATTATGTGATACATGAGATTCTCAAAGTCTTTCTAAGTTTCAATAAGCTGTGACTTCCGGGGTGCCTGGAAGGCTCAGTCGGTTAAGTGTCCGACTTCGGCATTTGTCATGATCTCACTGTCTGTGAGTTCGAGCCCCATGTTGGGCTCTGTGCTGACAGCTCAGAGCCTGGAGCTTGCTTCAGATTCTGTCTCCCTCTCTCTCTGCCCCTCCCCCATTCATGCTCTGTCTCTGTCTCTCAAAAATATTGAAAAAAAAAATTAAAAAAAATAAGCTGTGATTTCCAAAAATGAGAGATGAATAGTTTTTCAATAGATCTGGTATCTGATGAGCCAGAGAGAAGGGAGGAAGAACTAAGAAGATGAAAGAGCGGCAGTTTTTACATTGGTAGTGAATGCTGGTTCCACCATGCAGCTGCATAGCCGAGCACAGCACTTACCTGCTCTAAGCCTAAGAATAAGAGTACTGGAGGATGAAATAAAATTATGTATGCCACTAAATTAAATGTTTATTATTTTATCTTTTAATTTATTATCATTATGGCACTAATTGTTCATTATTTTCCTTTTAGGAACTTTGATTAAATGAGATTTTCTTTTCTCTTTTTCTAAGAATTAATATAGTAAGCCTTGAATTTCTTGAGTACAATCAAAGTATCAACATGTCCTTAGTTTCTCTACTATATGTAGTACATAAAACCTTCAAAAAAAATCAGCTATCCCTTTCTATGAAGACATTATCCTTTTTACAAACAAAACAAAATGAAACCAATACCCAAACTACTGGGTACGTTCTAACTGGAAAATACCAATGGATGGACATAAAGCATAGTTCAGGTCTCAATTAACTTGGTAGAAATAATTTTGGGGCTTTCAATTCTATAAGAATTACTTAGTGACTTTTGTTATATCTCTTCTATCCACTCTGTACAGTCCTTCCTCAAAGTCTTCCAGAATTCACAAGTATCCCCTTTGGCCAAAGGCTCCACTAGTCTCCGGGCCAGAAACCTCAGAATCGGCCTATATTCATTTCTTTTCCTTTCATTCCCTAAACATCGTACTCCCTCAATTTTCCTTTCAAACATCTTTCAGCATTGTCTTTTCCTCTCCATTTCCTCTGATTTCTTTTTTTTTTTAATTTTTTTTAACATTTGTTTATTTTTGAGACAGAGAGAGCATGAACAGGGGAGGGTCAGAGAAAGAGGGAGACACAGAATCTGAAACAGGCTCCAGGCTCTGAGCTGTCAGCACAGAGACTGATGCGGGGCTTGAACCCACAGACCGCGAGATCATGACCTGAGCCGAAGTCGGATGCTCAACCGACTGAGCCACCCAGGCACCCCCATTTCCTCTGATTTCTTGACACATGTTTATATTAACTCACAACTGTACTCATTTACTAACTCCAACCTCTTTACTTTTATTTGCAACTAGCAGTCTTCCTAAAATACCCTGTTCACCTAATTAATGCAGTGCTCAAGAACCTACAATGGCTCCCTATTGCCTAGTCCATCAGGACAAAACACAGGGGTCTTGGGTTCAATATCCTCTATAATCCATCCTCATTCTACCTGTGTTTTTAGTTTCCTTTCCTTTTATTCAAACCATTTCCTCTGTCCAGGTGAGGCCAAGGCCCTGACCCCTGACTACTTGCTCATTTCTTCCCCCAGGGTTTACCTGTGCTCTTTCTTCTCTAGAAAATTCTCTTACCATATCGCTCATCTAAATCTTATGCAAGGCCCAACACCTTGCCTGAAGACTTAAATTATGTTTTTTTCTCTGAGTTCCATTTAGATTAGCACCAAATTTCTTCTAATATTCCCAAACATTTGCCTCCTTAAATAAACTGTAAGCTCGTAGGGGATTAGGTGGCATAGGAGACATGTCCTATTTTTTTAATGCATTCCCCCTCATACCAGAGTTTATAGATTCAAATGTATGAGCCAAAGATATACAACACTGTATGTTGTTAGCTGGTGTTCTCTCTCCTCTTCTTCCTAATAAATTCCCTGATACATTTGGAGCAACAAAGCGCTCAGGGGAAAGACTACATTTGTCAACTTTCCGTGCTGCTTGGTGAGGTGCTGGCAGAAATTATTAGGTGAGTCTCCCAGGAGACTACTTTCATGTGACTGACTCAGCTGGGAAGCATGCTCTTTTTGCCTGGAAGCTGGATGGAGAGGTGGAGTTCTGGTAGCCATTCTACATACTTCACAGAAGTGACTGTCAAAGGATGGGAGGCACAGACAAGGAATAGAGAAATCAGAAGACAGAAAGAGCTTAGGTCACAGATAGGACTATCCTCCTGACTTATTTGGGAAAGAGGACTCACTATTATATTTAGATTGGCACCAAAAAAGGAGAAAGAAGCATCTGTGGTAAGGTGGCATAAAATGAGGAGCAAAATCACAATCCTTGGTATAAACAGGAAAAGAATAAAGTAGGTAAGGTTTGAAAACAGGGTAGAAAAGCATGGCTTCTCAAGGGGTGCATCCACACAGCCCTCCCATCCTGATGCTGCAGAAACAGAAACCTGGGCTAGGGGAGGGAGGAAGATGTGGGGCTAGGAGACTAAGGCACCTGGGTCCATTATTCCCTGGGAGCCAGCCCTGGATATTATGAGGAAAGACATTGTTAGGGGACATGTTTGATACTATACGGGTTGGATCCTGGATAATATTATAAAGAAATCCTTGGTTAAAAAAATTCATACATCAAGGAATGACATTCACGATAGCTGTCAATTCAGGGTGAGAAGCCTAATCAGCTAGGCTATTCCAGGATGGAAACTCCATGGCTGCCCTTGGGAAGGTGAGGCTCTCGACTTTACTGTTACCCCGAGTAACAGCAGCAACAGAGAACATTCATTGCTAATCAGTGTGCTCTTCACTTTGCCTATGCAATTTTTATTTAGTTATTAAAACAGTACAACAAGGTAAATAATTATAAATCTCATTTGTAGAACTCATCTAGAGTCATCAGTTTTTAACATCTTGCCACACGTTTTTCCTCCCCCCTGACTCTGTGTGTGTGTGTGTGTGTGTGTCAACAGATACAAAACATTGCTATTTTGCTGAGTCACTTGATATTAAGTTGAAGACATAATGGCACTTCATTCCTAAATATTTCAGAATATCTCCTAAGAACAAAGGCATTCTTAACAAAGTGCCATCAATTCACTCACAAAATTTAGCATCAGTAACATAATATTATCTACTGTTCAGCTCACATTCATATTTCTCTAACTGTTACAATAACATTCCTTGTCATTTGTCTGTTGCAAACACTACCACATATTATACTCAATTGTCACATCTCTTCAGTATCCCTTAATCTAAGAGAGTTCCCTGAATTTTGATTTGTTCTTTCAAGACACTTGACCTCTTTGAAGTACACAGACACAGTTGTTTGTAGAATGTCCCACAATTTGAATTTGACTGATTGAGGTTCCTTACAGTTTTTTTAGGTTAAACATGAACACTTTTGATAAAAATACCACATAGGAGATGTTGTTACCTTTTCATGTGTCACATCAGGAGACATACAATGTCAGTTTATCTCATTACAGGTGGGCAAGACTACAGATTTTGATGCTTTACATTTACTAAAGAAGTCTAGTTATTTCAAAAGCATCTCCTTTATTAGCATGCCGACCCAGCATTAAACAGATTAGTAACAATTCACCCAGCGTTCATTTTCTTTTCCCGCCTTAGGAACACATCTCCCATTTATAACTCCCCTTCCAGTAGAGAAATAAAAGTGTTTTCTTCCTTCTGACAAGTTTTCTGCCCAGGAGACTTGCTCCTGCTCCAGATAGTATGCGGGCACAGCATGTCTCACTGTTCCCTTCCATGCACCCTCGCTAGAAGCTGGGTACAGGTGGGTACCAGCAATGCCAGCAGCGTACAAGGCATGAACCAGCAAACAAATCACGTTAAACTGTGTTGCCCAGAGAAGGTGTTTGGAAGACACAAAGCCAAATCTGAAATATGATCCCTGAGTACTCAATCATTTCCATTTTATTTTACCTAATGAGGCAAGAGTTAAAACATTGACCTGATCAGAGTCAGATGGAAGCCTTACAGGAGCAGGACCCCCACTGCCCTTCTGTCCCGACACCCTTTGTTACCTCCAAGTGAGCTGAGACCAGGCTGTGAACCATGTAAATAGAAGGCTTCCAGGTTAATGAAAAGCTTCAGCACCATTCAAAAATCTGGACACAGGGTCATGCCACCTCCTAATCCAAAGAAACTTCATGCAGCTCAGTAATAAAGTTTAATGAATGCTGGTCATTTTGAATCATGAGCCTGTGAGACTGGCCAACGGCTAATAGTTTCCTTACAGAATCTCCTCTTTAGCTGGGACACAGCAAGTACTCAAAGGCTGCATGGGAAGCCAGAGTTGCACATGAAATGTAATATTCCATATGCCCAAATCCAAGGGGAAGTTTTTGAAAAGGGCAGTAAACATTTCTCACAAGCTGATGTTTTTATTAGGTGATGGCATGCTTTGTGCTGCATTTCATTCATTATCTGCCAAAGGAACTTTCTTTCAACGCCATGTCAGATTTGACCTATTGCAATCACGTAACATTGCAGAAAGCCAGCCTGCAAAGTACCTTCTCCACCTTCCTAGGGGCATATGCATGTAAGGCAGGCTAACAATGTAACTAAAACTGACCCTGGAAAAATCTACATCTCCCAGAGAATCAAGCATGGATTTGTTTTTATTAATTTTAAAATATGCCCATCCTTGATTGCTTTGAGTAGCAACACAGAGATGGATGGCTTTCTGAAAAAAACTATGTATCATTGTCAGAATGTATGAAAAAACCACATAGAAAAATGCAAAGATCAAACGCTACTTTCATGAGCAGAGATACACACCTTATATCCTTGAGATTCATTTTAAAATATAGTAGAGATTATATTCCAGTTACCTACTACATGGACTCAGATATGCCATAAGTCAAACCATAGTCTAAAAATGTTCTAGCTTGCACACAGCAGAAGTCTAAAAGGTGCCAAGCCATATATGAGGCACTGGGATTTTCAGGAATGCGGAGAACTTTTCCGCATTTAAAAGAGCCTCACACTGAATTATTTTAAATAAAACCTCAATAGAAGAATATAATCCAATTGGTGGCCAAATTATCTTATTTGCCTCCAACTCCTCTTTCAGTAAATAAGGTTTTCACTTATTCTTGTAAAACAATTAGCTGCGATTTTAGACATTCTCTTGACAGGCAAGTCTGGGAATTCAATGTAAATATGGATTTGAAGATTTATGGGGCGGAATATTGTGATCACACGCCGGCGCTTCTCCAGTTTTCCAGAGATCATAATTCCTGCCTCTGTTTATTATTCAGTTTATGGTTGGAGCATAACAGATGATTCATTTTTAATGTGATAAATGTTTGGGGGTTTGTTTGAGGGAAATAAAAGTTTATAGTTCAGCACGGGACATGGATAGTAAACTGGAGTATAAGGCAATATATTTCTAAAACATGGTGATTAGAATATTTATTTGCTCCTTTATACCCAGGGCTCCAGTGAAGAGTGACTGATCGTGTTTACTTTTAAACCCTTAAACCACATTACTCTGCTTTGCAATGTTCTAGAAGGAATTTAAATTTTCTCAAAAAATGCAAACTACTACTTTCTAGTTGTGAAAGGAATTTATAATTCCTTTTATGCAGACAGCACTAACTCTATACAAAGCATCAGAGAGCACAACATGATCAAAACAAAGTACCCTGACCCATAAGAACTTAGAGTCTATGAAAAAAAATAATGCTTAGAAACACGTAATAGTCTCTGTTATTCAGATTATCTCCACAGCAAGCCAAACTTTTGTTTAATTCATGTATCCATCTATCCATCCATTCGCTCACTCAACAAAGGTTATTGAGTACATCCTAAATGTCAGACGCAGTTCTAATGCTAGCGATACAGGAGTGAGCAGGAGAAAGTCTGTGGCTCCAGTGAGTTTACATTGTAGGGAGAGAGATTAACAATAAACAAATAGGCTAATGCATTTACAGGCCCTAATCCCTTTCCGCAGTTCCCAAATCCAAATGCTCGAAACATCCCCAAACCACGATTTTCCCCTAAGTTTGTGGCAAACTCATTTGATGGCAAAGTCTTCCCTGAAAAGAATGAAGTTATCTGTAGTTTTCATTATATTTAGTGTGAATGTGCATGTGCTTAGTTGCAGAAGTATTACATTTGATTATGGAACGCTGTTCCAGACCCTACTGGGGTGTTTGTCATACACATGGTGCACCATATTATAAAATATAATATTATAAAAAATATTATAAAATGAATTTTGGAACACCTGTCTTCAGGAGCTTTTTAAAAAACAATTTTATTGAGGTATAATTGATATACAAAGAGCTGTATATATTTAATGTGTACAATTTGATGAGTTTGGACATATGTAAAACCCATGACACCATCAGCACAAGCAAAGTAACAGACAAATCTCAACACTTTCTAGAGTTTCCTTGTGTCCTTTTGTTTTTGTTTTTAGGTAAGAACACCAAATCTGAAATTTACCCACTTAACAATTTTTGAAATGCACAATACCATACTGTTAACTATAGGCACAATGTTATATAGCAGCTCTCCAGCTCTAATTCATCTAGAGCTTTACGTCCATTGATAACGGAAGCTTTATGTCCATTGAACAAAAACTCCCATTTCTTCCAGCCCCTAGCCCTTGGCAACCACTATTATAGTCTCTGCTTCTATGAATTTGATGGTTTTAGCTATTTTAGATACTTCCTATAAATGGAATCATGCAGTATTTATTCTTTTGTGACTGGCTTATTTCACTTAGCATATCGTTCAGGTTCATCCATGTTGTAGTAAATGGCAGGATTGCCTTCTTTTTATATTTATATTATATGTAATATTATTTATATTATTTATATTACTAAATATGTACTTATATGTTACATAATATAAATAGTAATTTATATATCTTATATAATATAAATAATAATAAATAATATAATATAAATACATATATTAATATGTTTATATTATATATAATATATTATATATATGTTTATATTATATATTACATATAACATATTTATTTATATATTACATATAATATATTATATTGTATATATAATTGTAGTATATGTAATATATAATATAAATATTTATATTATTTATATATATGTATGTATATATACATATACATGCATGTATATATACATACATATATATGTAAAACATATTTATATTATTTATATATATGTATGTATATATATATACATACATATATATGTAAAACACATTTTATTTATCCATTCATCTGTCTGTGGTCATTTGGGTTGTTTCCGTATCTTGGCTATTGCGAATAGTGTTGCAATGAACATGGGAGTGCTGATATCTCTTTGAGATCCTGATTTCAATTCTTTTGAATATATAAAAGGGATTGGTAGATCATATGGTAGTTCTTTTTTTATTTTTTTGAGGAGCCCCATACTGTTTTCCATAGTGGCTTTACCATTTTACCATTCCTACCAACAGTGCACAAGAATTTTGGTTAAGGAATTTAGATTTGTATACCCTAACATTAGGAAGTGAATGAATGAATAGATGCATGGATGAATACATTGATGTTTAGAATTTTTTTAGGTGAATCTGATAATTCCATCAAAACATCCAGCCATCAGTAGATTACTACATTTTTTACAATGTCTGCAACCTAAACCCAGGTTATTTGGTAGTTATTGGCCCTAGCATTCATTTGTTCATTTATTGGTACCTACTTTGTCTACTGAAAAGACTAAAATGAATAGGACTTAGTCCCTATCTTTGTAAATTAAAATCTAGTAGGCGAAATAGATATGAAAACAGAAGAACGTCACACATTGTGATAAATGCCACTATTACCTGACTCTGCCTGGGAGAACTGGGCATAGGAAGTGACATTTCAAAAGCATTGAAAGATGAGTAGATGTTTGCCAGGCAAAGAAGGTAAGAGAGGACCCTCCAGGAGGTGGATTTCTCTGTTCAAAGGCTCACAGAATTTGAGAAGAGCATGGGATGTTTGAAGAAAAGGTGAGAAGGTTACTGTGGTGGTAGCAGAGGGTACGCAGGGGTAAACTTCTGTGAGGTGGAAAAGACTGGAGCCAAAAGAAGACCTGTCTGTGGCTTTGCAAAGGAGGTTAGATGATTTTTATAGGACATTTTCAGACGTGGAGGTGAGTGAAACACCTACATTTTTGCTTTGTTTCATTTATTGTTTCAGGAAGATAACGCTGGGAGCAGTAGACACTTAGGTTTGAATAGGGACCAAGAATGGAAGGCAGGCCCTTGGGAATTGGTGATAAAGGCTGAATTAGGGCAAGGGCAGTGGGGGGCAGGAAAACAGATTTAAGAGACATTTCCAAGGCAGACACAAAAGGGTATGATGATCATTGGCTATGTGCAGTAAGAGAGAGGGAATAGTCAGGGTGTCTAATTTGATGACTAGGTAGAGAAAACTAGGTGGACAAATACACCATGAATTGAAATAATCACATAGTATTGCTAAATACTACCCATCAACTCCCAGATGTTCCCCTTTTTAAGTTATCACCTCACCTCAAAGGGTCAATAATATTCTGTTTTACACAACTGTGGACCCTATTCATAAGGCACAATAAGATTAGAATTTTTTCCCCTGTATTTAGGGATTTTCCAGTGGGACAAGCAAAGGAATTAGGCATTAAGTATATTCACCATACTGTCAAGGCCCAGATTCGTTTCCACTGTCATAAATCATCATAATTAACAACCTTTCAACCAAATGGATCCCAAAGCACTTTCCAAATTATGCAACTCTGGAGGTGAATTGCCTTGGCTGTCCAACAGCTGTCAGCAGCACTCTGCATCGGGGACAGAACGAGAGGGAGGATGCAGAGTCTCCAGGGAACTCCTAGCAGTATTTAGGTTTATGGAATGCAATTCCCCAAAGCAGAACTTGGCCCAGAACAGGGTCTCATCTACTCTTGGTAGAAATGCAGTAAAGCCATTCTTATTTCCAAATAGTCAACAGATTTCTCTTTCTTATAAAAGATACCTGTGAATGGAATCAATATCAGTCCTTTGCTCAAGAAATCAGTGATATATTTCAAATTACATTTCTTATTTTGGTAATGACTTCCTTAATGGTTGATCAGGGTATGGTTGGTTCAAGTGAAATCTCATTTCATTTTCACATATTAAGAGACCAATAAACAGTTGTGAAATTGAGTTGAATCAGGCTGTCTGGAATCTCATGTGCTCAAATCCACTCTGGTTTCTGTTTAAGTTTGGGTTTTGAGGGGCCTCTTTGTAATCTGATCGAATTCTGACTTTTTGTCTCTCTCACTGTTAGTTCAGGCCTAGAATATTCTCTTAATTTTGTGCTTTTCCAACTAAGAAAGGCAGGGGATTTTCAAAGTTGTAAAATTAACATGGTGAATAATCTTGGAGCTTCTAATTTATTCTAAGATTTGGGATAAATACAAAAATTGATATAGCATGACATGTAATTAAGATTAAAACAATTTTTTAAAAAAATAAAATAAAATAAAATAAATTTCAAAGATCAAGTATGAGAATTTGAGTTTGCTTTGGACTACTCAGGTACATCCCCAGATAGTTCTCATTCCTTCCCTGTCTTCATCTGCTCATATGTATTTGTTCCCCTTTCATTTGATATGGAGAGGACCATGCGGAATACATTTATGAGACACTGACATAATGAATCCTTTCATTTTTAAAGCATGGCTCTTTTGGACAGCGGGGGGATGAATTACACATTTTTGAAATGTGTAATTCAAATGTGACACCTTGATTCAAGAAATTGGATATTAAGGAAATAGTGATGAAAAGGGCTTATATATTTACCTTTCATTATAAGCAAAAACTATCACTACTAGTCTGAGAATAATTCAAAATAATCAGTCCAGTTGACATAAATTATTTTACCAATACCATTCCTTTTTTTTTTTTTTTTTACTTTTTAAATGTTTATTTATTTTTGAGTGAGTGAGTGAGGGAGAGAGAGAGAAGTGGGAGTGGGGAAGGAGCAGAGAGAGAGGGAAACACAGAATCTGAAGCAAGCTCCAGGCTCTGAGCTGTCAGCACAGAGCCCGACATGGGGGTCAAATTCATGGACCGTGAGATCATGACCTGAGCCGAAGTCAGACACTTAACCGACTGAGCCACCCAGGCGCCCCCTACCAAATACCATTCTAAAACGAGAAGTAAGAACTTGGTTCTTTTCATATAAGTCCAGTGAAATAAAGTCTCTGGATTGCCTATCATATTCAAAAACTCATTTAATAACTCTAAGTGATGCAAAGTAAAATAAGGTAGAAATGGCATTTCCAAAGCTTTGGGCTATGCTACCTTTTGAGAGAATCTTTATCTCTGGTGGATCTTGAAAGTCAGTTATCCAGAGCTTATTTCCTGCTAAAATGCATGCCAGACATGTTAGGATCTATTATCATGTTCAGTTAATATTTTAGAATCAAAGGCTTAGACTTTTTAAAAAGTTGAACTTATTTTACTTACTTTCAGTTACTTGTTACTTCACTGTTTAATTAAACTACCAATTAATTAGTCCGAATCTTTATTGTTCTCTAGCTATGTGCCAGTCTTTGGGGGTCAAGTGAATGACAAATGGCTCTTATAGCCACAGAAGTTTCAGTCTCGTGTGGGTACAGGTAAGTAAACAGGTAATTAGCAATACTTTATGCAAGAAGTGCTGTGATCAGGGAAAGTTAGTGGATGGTGCACAGTAGCAGGTGGGTACCTGACCCTAACATAGGAAGGGGAGAAGGCCTTCCAGGGGAAGTGATGGATAAACAAATACCTAAAGGATAAGGTGTTAGCCCAGGGGAAGAGGAGAAGGAATGAGGTGGAGAGAGACTATTCCAGACAGAAGAACCAGCATGGGCAAAGGCAGAAGGAAACAAGAGAGTGGTGTTTGCGGCACAGAGTTCAGGAGGAAGAATGATAGAAGAGGAGGAAGATAAAGCATGCAGGGGGCCAGATGTGACAGCCCTGTGAGAGCTGAAGACTGTGGGCTTTATCCTGAGAGCCCCAAAGATGGGAAAGAGGCCTAAACTTAATCCAAACAGACGTTATCCTGACTCTGTGGCTCAGAAAGAAAACAAGATATTCATGAGTGCTTCTAATCACACCAACCCATATTTGCAAAGAATTAGTGATTGCTACCAAGGGCTGACTCCTTGCCAGAAATATCATGGCATTTTACGTATATGATAGTTAATACAACTGTCCCATTAGTTGGGTATCACGACCTCTATTTTACAGATTAGAAAAATATGGATGAGTTAAGTAATTGGTCAAGTCACGCTGTTACTAAGTCATACAGTCAAGATTCAAACCCAGGCCTGTCTTGCTCAAAAACTGAAATTCTTTCCACACGTTAGCTTGCTGGCTCCAGAAAGCAGTAGAAAAATTTGAAAGAAAAGTGCTGCCTGCAGTCCCTGTTAAGAAAAAAGCTTATAATCACAGAGAGCTACTCAGTCAGAACTCAGATTTGACCACCTTTTTCCTCCCAATCCTTCAGAAATGATGTTCACCATGGTACCTCCTAACCATCCTGGAAAATTGACTGATAGTGCATTGCTTTGTTATAACATATTATTTTCTCCATATGACCTGCACTCTCCAGGCATCTAATAGAGCTATAGTATAGGGCACAAAAGCCTACCAGCATCTCTGAATGGATTTTAGCACCATTCAGCCAAAAAAGAGAGCAGGGATTCTGCATCTATTTAGGAAGCAATATTTTGGTCTTGATTATACTCCATGGGACTCCTTCATTCACTACTAGAAATTCAGACTTAATGCATAATACAGGGACCATGGCAGGTGTCAGAGAATCCTGTTTTCTACCTATCCTTTCCCCCTACTAAAAATGTTAGTGGTGGAAACAGTGATTAAAGATTATGGCATTCTACATTCCTCTTCAAATAAGAGATACAATATGCATATGCTCTGTGCAGGGATTGCTTGGTGTCTCTATTTAAAGGAAAATATTCTGATTGTGAACAAGCTAACAGATGTTGGAGTCATTAATAGTTTATTAAACTTAGTCTTTTCTATGCACAAAATAAAGTATGTAAGATAACCTGGGAGCCATATGTGTCACATGATTTGTTACGGCCCAATCACACCTAATTTCAGTGGCTGAAGAAAAAGAGGCAAGCAATTAAGGGAGAGTTTGGTCAGCTTCTGTTCAACCAAGGACGGAAACCCGCACAGCTGGAGACAATTCTGAACAAACTTGATCAGAATTCCTTTTACCTTAACTAGAGCCTGACTAACAAGTTGATACCCATGAGTTTCTATAGTCAAGCAGCAAAAATTTTAGAATGCAGAAAGGAAAGTTACCTTGGAATATTCGATAGCTCTAAACCATGTCTTTTTAAGGAGCAGGGACACCTGTTAGCTTGGGATAAGGAAGGCTATTTTTTACGAAAAGTATAACTTTCTGGGTAACAAAATGCTGTACCTGGGTGTCAGGAGAATCAATCAGTTGAACGTGGCTGATTATAAAATAAACTGACAAACTAGAAAAAAAATAGGGACTAGAAAAACTATGGAAATTATTACTCTCAATGGCACAATATCTTGTATTCAAAATGTTGTGTTTCCTATAAAAAAAAAAAAAAGAGACTTACATTTTAACGTGTGTTCTCCAAATAAGCAGCTAAGAGTCTTCTCTGAGTTGTTAATCCCCGAAACCTTACGAAGGGTTGCTTTATATATACTCGTTTGCTTGCCTGCTTGCCAAGCTGGTGACCACGTCCAAAAACAAAGTCTTTTCCTGGGATAGATCAGCTACTTTAAGGAGGTTTTCCTAATTCCCAAATAATGAACCCGGTACTCTGGAAGGATACCAAGCATATTAAACATTTGGAAGAGTTAGTGAAAACAGTTACATATTTTTTAGATAATAAAATGGATCTACCTCCCTCAAAACATGATTATTTTTGCAGTTGCAGACCTTAAGTCAAAGCCAAAAAGTATTGGAAACACAGTCACTGCTATCCAAATGAGCATGCTATGTATCCTTTCACGCACTGCAGGAGAAGGAAGGACCTACCAACCAAAATCACCTACGGCCCAGAACAACAATAAAAACAATGATGAAGTCCAATCTGTTTCTACCAGCTAGCAAAAGTGAACCTGGTTAGTCTGCATCAGCTTTGAAACACTCTTTCTAGATTCTACACCTTTTCTTAACTATACCATTGGTATTTCAGAAAAAAAAGGAAAAAAAAGAAACAAAAAAACCTACCCCTAACAATTAGACACACCTGCTTCAAGTGCCCTGTGCTCTGTTCACACTTCATGGTGTATCTTAAAGTGACAGCATATTAAAATGTCAATGTAATTCCTGTGCATTATGTAGCTATAACAGCTGAAAGTACAATTAGAGTTCCTAGCATTATGTAGCTGAACTGGACTCACTTAGAGGGCTAAAAATTCATATATTACATGAAAAATGTAATTTTCACAAGAGTATAAGAACTTACACAAATGGAAGCATACCTTCACAGAAACTTACAAATTCCTATGGCTTTTTGGTTTGTGTGTTTACAGTATGATCACAGTATTCTTTAGGAGTATACCATTATGTGTTAGCATAATACATGAAATTCTGGATAAGAAAATTGTCGCTCTAATATTTCCAAGACAAACACACAGCTAACCATACTCAGCTTTAAATATATATATTAAAAAACCATACAGGAAACACTGCTAAAATTTTACATGGAAACCAAACATACTGAATTTAAATATAATGAATATCATAAACATGAAATAGGATCAAATTGCCTCCATGCACCGAAAAAGGAAAATTGTAAATCTGTTAGAACATATATCCCTGATAATAAATTGTGACATTCTTATTGTGAAACCGGGAGTGCAGCAAAGTACTTATACTGTAAGATCGTCTTGGTAGCCAAAATAAAATAGAATATTACAAAAGAATTTGGCACTACAACCAAAACAACAATTGTTCAAGGGGAAATCATATAATTAAATTATTCCTTTGAAAACTATAATGATAAGATACAAATCACAGTCCAGATAAATGTTTTGGCAGGGTTCTGCTTCCATTAAAATCTCCCAAGGACAATGCTAAAGTTGCAAAATCTGCAAAGCTGTCTGAGTCAATGTTGTACTCCAATAAAGCATTTTTTAATGTTTATTTATTTTGAGAGAGAGAGAGAGAGAGGATTCAAAGCAGTCTCTGTGCGCTGACCTTGCAGAGTCAGATGCGGGGCTCAAACTCACAAACTGTGAGATCATGACCTGAGCCGAACTGTGAGAACGTGATCTGAGCCCAAGTCGAAGTTGGATGCTTAACCAAATGAACCACCCAGGCGCCCTCAAATAAAGCACTTCACAGCAGATTGAAGCCTTCTCAGCACAGAAGTGCCATCTTGCTCCCAAGAAGCCCCTCCTTCACTCATCGGACATGCAAACACACGCTTACTCCACTGAATAATTGGTTATAGGGGGAAATGCACTCTGATGGCTGCGGTTCCTCCAGCGTGGCTACCCTTGGTTCTGCTGGACCAGTGACAAATGCCACAGCTTTTTAATGGTCTGATCCCTGGGACTTTCATCAGCCAACACCCTATTTTTCAGAGGCCTTAGGTGTCCTCTGAGACCCTCCAACAAACACTGCTGTATTATGCATCTAGTGCTTTTGTTCCACTTGGATTAGAGAGCACAGTCCATATATTGTCTTTTCTTTCTTTCTTTTTTTTTTTTTTTACAAAAGTAGGAAGGGTGAAAATCTTTTAAATTATAGAAACCAGAAGTATATGTTGAAGTGTTCATTTCAACTCAGGTTTGACAACTGGTAGACTGATGTGGCCTGTGTATGTTTAAAGCAATATTTAAAGTTGGGATATATTAGTCCTTTATTTACTTATTCTTTCAGTTAACACTTAGATAATATCTCTTTGGTACCAGGCATCGTGCTATATGCTCTGAGTACAAATACAAATGTGAGATGATCTCATGTTTTGACAGAGAAGACTATAAAAATCTAACGATATTATTATTTGAAACACATATCATACACATTATAGACACACACATGCGTGTGACGCATGCACATGCTTGCACACACACATGCACAATTTCATCCAGTGTCTTTCCATCTACAGATGTAGAAAAGTATTCACAGAAGAAGTTATGTTTGAGTTGAGTCTTGAAAGAGAGTCCCGCCAATGAGAAGCTGGGGGAGAGTAATCATTACAAATATAAATAGTGTCTACAGTGCCTAACACATAAAATTAAAGATGGAAGAAATCAGGGTTAATTAACACAATTTAGCTTTCTCATCTATAGCTAACCCTTTACTGGTAGGTCAAGTACCAATCCAGACAGGTCCCATGTGAAGAGTCAGACTGCCTGGGTTCAAATCCTGGCTCGCTCCTTAACTCCTTTCTTGCCCTAAGTTCCAAGTTCTTTATCTGTAAAATGGGGATAATAGTGTTTCTATTGTGGGATTTTGAAAGATTAAAACAGACAGCATGGTCAAGAATTATACACAACACACAGTAAATGTTGATAAGATAGTTGTTAATAATTTTTATTACTATTATCACTATTAGGCGTAGTTACAGGTCATGTTTGGGAAATAATAATCTGGCACAGATAGAATGTATTTGCATCAAAGTCAGCAGATACAGCAGATTCTGAAAAAGGTAGGTTGGGGTCCTCTGAGAAAGACTTCTTACATTGGTGCAAAGGAACCTGGACTTAACCTCATCCACAAAGTGGAGCCACAGATGGTCACAGAATTCAGTTAAGCACTTCCTAAGATACCTACATTGTACAGAAAACTGCAATGTAGGAGAATAATTGATGTCTTTTCTTGGGCATGGTGCAAGGAGGGGAAATTCTGCCATCTCTGGAAACTACCACGGGGCAGTAATGGTAGCAGTTTGCCCAAGGTGCAGACAATAGGGGGGTGCATTGTCCGTACAGAACTTTTTAAAAATAATAAGCTTTGACATAATTTTTATTATCACCATGCCCCGGCAACTATGAACAATGTCAGTGATCAAATATGTTCTTCCCTGCTGAGCAAGCCACCTCTTCGGTATGCCACAGTTTGGTAGTTTGCTTTGTGAAACCTGAGGAGGATTAACAAGCACCCAGAAGTTGGGTGCCCATTAGTATTTCCTGACATTTAGGCATGAGTTAATTCAGGAGCAGGAAATGAACCCGAGGAGCAAACGCCAGACAGAAAATTCTAGTGGTGCCAAGTAGTTGGGAAAAGTTTGGAACATTTTCCAAGGAGAACAAAGGAGGACACGCCCTCAAGGAGGTCCTGGGAAAAAGAGGCCAAATGACACTGGGCAGTGGGTGATGAAGAGGAAGATACAGACACAGAGAAGGCTTAAAACAATACAGCTTCCTCATCTGTGATTACCTCACCACTGGTAGGTCAAGTGCCAATCCAGAAAAGTCCAGCCCAGCGGTTTTCAGGAACCACTGCAGGAATCAGCATCACCTTGTCAGAAATGTCAATTATTAGCTCACAGCCAGACTGGCCGAATCAGGAACTCTGGGGTGAGGCCTAGCCATCTGTGTTTTAACCAGCCCTCCAGGTGATTCTGACACATACAGAAGTTTGAGAATCACAGATCTCGCCATCTGCGCAGCAGCTCCCTGAACACAGTACTATGTCTCTGGTGTCTCACTGGTATATGTGAGATTTGCATATGACACTGGTATATGTGACATTACATGTGACATATCAATATTTATGTCTATTAGACATGAGACCAATGGATTTGCTCTTTTGTTTAACCCAGTGGTTCTCAACGGGAGTGGAGAGTGATTTTGTCCCCCAAAGAATATTGGGTGATGTCTGAAGACATTTTGGGTTGTCACACTGGGAGGAAGATGCTCCTGGCATCTTGTGAATAGAGGCTATTGGCTACTAAACATTCTATAATGCTTAGGAGAGACCCCCCACAACAAGGAATTAACCAACCCAAAGCGTCAACAGAGCCAACGTTGAGAACCCCTGGCTAACCTTACAAAGAAAGCTGTTTCTTTAGGATCCCTATTAAGTTGGGGGAAGGAAAAGGCAGGGTGGGGAAATCGCCATCCAATCTGCTGTCTTTGAACACAAATCTTCCCTCGTGTGGTGAGGAATGTTTACTGATTGGTGACTGACTCTGTTTATTGTTGGTCTGTAAAGGAAGTAGGAGCTTTATGACCCTAACCAGGAACTGCCGTCTTTGTTTGCTCTCCCTCTCTTGAGCTGTCCTTCTGTATATTGTTTCTACCCTGACTTCACTCTTTGATTCTAAAGCAGTCAGGCCAGTCCTGATCTGGATCTCAAGTGAAGGCTTGAGTCCTGGTTGTTCAGACATGGTTTGTAGGAAATGGGGGTGGGGCAGATTTTGGAGATTGCTAATTCTGGTAGTGGGCACTGGCGGGGACAACTTCGCTGAAATGCCAAAACCAAGGTACCACCCCCCTCCTTCAATTGGGAGAGGCCAGCGACGAGAGGGGCACTGGCACCGCTCTGAAGAGATCTGCAGCTAGGTAGGGCTGTGCTAGATGGGCATAGAGAGTGAACGACATGTGGAATCCCCGGGATCCCCACACCCTGGCACATTGCTGATACCACAGAGGTGGGCACACAGAGATGTTCATTGAGTGAATTCAGCTAGAATCTGAAGGAGGCAGGAATTGGGGTTAATTGTGAGGTAGAGGGACAGGAAGGGGACGGATCTATGGAGATTAGAAGCTGGGCACACAGAAAATATGAACTCAGATGGAAAGAACAAATGAGAGTCACAAATATTTGGCTTACTTCTATGTGTGTGTGTAATTTGGAGTAGGCTTGTCCACTGTGCTGTCCAAGAAAGCTTGCTGCCGGTGCAAAAGGACATTTAATTCCTATGAACAACTCCTGGCATCTTTTCACACGATGATTTTTACAGCCCTCATGTTTCCACGGGATCTTGCTGAATGTACCACTGTTTGATAACTCTATAGTGCACTCCAATAGCCAAATGGAATACCATTCTATTTTAATTTTGGAAGGAAATTCTTTGTATTTGAAGTCTAAAGCGTGCTTTGTCTTATGCCTGGAGTCTGGATCTGCCTGGGGCTGGGTCTCCAGATTTCTTATCATTAGCTGTAGTAGAGATGAGCAATAGGGAGACTCTTCTGGACAGCCAACGCTGCACCAGCACTGGAAGCTCACTTCCTAAAGACACTGAGCTAGCCAGAGGCCCTCAGATGGAAACACCTTTCAGGCAGCACCACGGGAGTCTCTATTTAAACAGGTGACCTTGCAGACAGAGGCTCCAGATCCCATTACCGACTGCCCGGCTGAGAGGCAGATTTGTTTTTATGAGCTCTCAAGGCACACATTGGGGGCCCGGCGTAAATATGGAGAAAACTCGCTGAGACCTTGCTCCTTTTTACACATATTATAATGAAAAGAAAATTATGCGCAGGCTTTTTGAGCATAACTGCTTAACAGCAAATGGCCAGTGAGCAAAGTGGTCATCATTCGATTAAATATATTTTATCTAGGGGGATAAAAAAAAAGAGTATCAGATATTTCAGCCCTCCAGCTTCCTTCAGGGAATGGAGGAAAGAGGAAAACAGCTGCTTGTATATGAAGCCATTTAAGGGTCAAATATTGCTCTGCCCAGCGGTGCTGACATCACTTAACTCTCCCCAGGAGAGGGGCACTGGCGTCATTTGCTCGGCTGGCCGGAGCGGGCCTGAAGATGGGCTGGCCACAGCTCCCATTTTGTTTCTCCTCGAGCACCTACGGGGTCAACAACTGCAAGTGAGCATTGCAATTAAGACTCTAAAACTTTGTTTTTATTGGCTTTTTCAGGAAATTTTTTTTCACAATTTATGAAAACACAATGTAGCCAGTAAGTTAAGATGTAAATGTGAGTTTCAAACTTTGCATAGTCATTAGGCTGATCATTAGTCATTTGTGGTTGACAAGGAGGGTTATAATTTGACACCTGGCAAAAATCAAGCACATTTCAGAGAATTTGGAACAGGGAAATGAGATGGAAAAAACACCCTCTTTTCCCTAGGAGGTCCCATGAAGTAACATTTGCAAACCGCTTTTCTCTCCACAGAAGTGAACTGCTGTGATTCAGGGCTGTGATGTCTCTCCATCTCTGACTGCTGGACACCACCCCCCCTCCCGAGCCTTGTAAGAACTGGCCAAAGAATCCAGCTTAGAAGGTTCCCAGAAGTGAACCTCTGGGAGTTAAGAGAAAAGAGATAAATAACTCCTCAATGTGATGCTTAAGCAACAAGAGACCACCGGAAAGTTTCAGTGTCAATTCACAAAATATTTTCTGAAACATCATAGAGTCATGGGAGAAAGGAGTTTTAGAATGATAGAACCCTTAGTTCCTAACTTCTCCACAAAATTCCAGATTTTCTTCTGTCCACTATCAATGACCATTTTCTTTTGTGTAATGTGATCAAAATATCGAACCCTGCATTTGTATTTTCTGACCCCCGACCTCTCACAGGTGTTCTGGCTCATTTCCTGAGAGTTATGTTTGATTTGGGAATGCTTCTCTCTTTTCTTCCATTCCCTTGTTACAGTTTGAAACCTGGAACACCCGCATACAAGACCCTGACTATCTCCCTGTGCTACCCAAAAAACACTCTTAAATGTTCTCTCAGAACTTGGCAAGCATCTGAACAGGGACAGTTTTCTCACACTCTGGGAAATCAAAATGTACAGGAAGCGTTCTTTATACTGATTCTTTAACCTGAGGATAAATCTCAGGGTCATTTCTTTTTCTTTTTAAGTTAAACTTAATAGTTTCCCTTTTTTAGTACAGGAAATCAATAAATAATCAAAAGGAAATCAAAGAAATAATCTACTTAAGTTTTCAGTATATAACAAGGAAATACAAATGCTAATTTGAAATTCTTTAGGACTAAACATGAGCAAAAATCCAAAAATTATCCCCAAATCATTGCTTCAGAAGCAGAAATGAACATCTTCTTAATAAAATCTCTTTCTTCCAGAAGAGACTAGAAAATATTACTTTTGTAAGCCATGCATTATTTTTGTTTTGAAAAGAAGTCAGAGCCCTACTTGACTCTACTATTCTATTAATCCTGCTTGTCTCTGAAAGACATAAAGCTTAAGATCCATAATAAATCTTGATAAGAAAGAGATTTCTATGCCTTTTATTTCATTAAGAGGCCAATTAGTGAACTAACCAAAAGAGCTACCTTGAGGAATTCAACAGGCTCTGCTTACTCCAACTGGCATTATTCATTAAACGCACACACTCACACACACACACACACACACACACACACACACTCACACACACACACACACACACACACACACACACACACACACACACCAACGCCCGCCCCTCTCCCCTGCTCCTGCAAAGTAGCCCATTAAGTTGTGTAGGTAAAAATAAGGTTGTATGCACTAAAAACATTTCCTTAAGGAGTGTCCAGGCTGTCTTCATGCAACCCACCTGTCACCAGCATCATGCCCACCAATCCACAGGTCACCCAGGAGAGTGAGTTCTATTTCTAGCCTAGTAGTGGGGATCATCCATGTGCTGGACTGGAAGAAAGATTGGTTAAGCTTTGGCAGAGGAGAATGGACAGGACTGAGAGAGGTTCAACTATCCTGAATCCAGATGACAACTTCTCCATGGCAGGATTACTAAAGGAGCAGCTGGTACAGAGGTCCTGGAAAATTCACTGGCACTGAATGAATATATGAATATAATTTCTTTTTTTTTTTTTTTTTTAATTTTTTTTTTTAACGTTTTTTATTTATTTTTGGGACAGAGAGAGACAGAGCATGAACGGGGGAGGGGCAGAGAGAGAGGGAGACACAGAATCGGAAACAGGCTCCAGGCTCCGAGCCATCAGCCCAGAGCCTGACGCGGGGCTCGAACTCACGGACCGCGAGATCGTGACCTGGCTGAAGTCGGACGCTTAACCGACTGCGCCACCCAGGCGCCCCTATGAATATAATTTCTAATTCTCTGTGGCAGAAAACAATAAACCACAAGTTAAGCATTGAAGAAAGAACAGCTTAGGCTATATAAAATGCCCAGATTATGTAGCCAAAGAAATATGTGAATTCCATAAAGTATGTGAACTGCTCTTGTGTGTAGTCTGGCTCAAAAGTCAGTCTTAGTGTTTTTGTTTGTTTTATTTTTCCAAACACAAAATTTTAAAAATATATATGTAGTGTCAACTCTTAAACTATAATCATTCACTAAGTATTTATTGAGCACCTACTTTATGCCAACACTGTTCCAGACATTGCATACATGGATCAGTGAACAGAGAAAGAAGGTGCTTTGCTTTTAGAAGCCTACATTCCAGTAGAGGTGAACAAACAGTTAATGAGTACACAAGCAAATCAAATTGATGACTAGTTGCAACATAAGACTAGTGCAAAGATAAATAGGGTAATGAGAAATAGAGAAACACCAGAGGCCATGCTAGATGAGGCAGCCAGGGAAGATTCTAAGATGACAGCTGAACCTAGGGATGAAGGTTGAAGAGAAGCTAGTTATTCCAGGAAGAAGGGATATCAGGTACACAGGTCCTGAGACAGGAAGAGAGCTTGGCATGTTCAAGGAGTAGAGAAATCCCACTGCTGGATATGTACTATGATCATATTAACATTTTTAATGTTTATTTACTTTTGAGAGAGAGAGAGAGAGAGAGAGAGCAAGGAAGGGGCAGAGACAGAAGGAGACACAGAATCTGAAGCAGGCTCCAGACTCAGAGCTGTCAGCACAGAGCCTGCCATGAGGCTTGAGCTCACAAACCATGAGATCATGACCTGAGCCGAAGTCGGACACTTAACTGAGCCACTCGGGAGCCTCCTAAAATCACATTTTTAAGCACTGACAACATGCCTTTGAAAACATAAAACATCTTATTGGAAGAAGCCTTGTGATCTCTTTGAGGTATACCCTTAATTTCCAGGTAAGAAATCAAGACCCATAGCAGTTTCATTGACTCACTCATCTGGGGCCAACAGCATTGAACTGGAACACCGGTCTCCTGTCTTTATCTTCTCTGAGTTGATATGTGTTACTACATTCTCCCTTGACAGTGTCCACAAAGCCTGGAAAGCCTGTGCACAAAAAGGGATCATCTCTGCTAGCCTGTCCTTTCAGAATGAAAATGGGTCAGAATTGCAACCAGCTCCCACTATAGAACATCTAAAGAAAGAAAATCAGTACTTTCTTCTTACATATATTTACTTTTCAGAATTTAAAAGGGCACAGATAGATAACTTACATTCTAAAGCCTGTTTTCCTTTGAATATTTAGCAGCACTGAATTAGATCTGCAAATGAGACTTGTACCATGATGTGTTGCATCTTTACATAAAAAAGAGAAATGGATATCCCAGATAGATTTTGATTACCTCAAATTGAGGATATTCAGTTTACTTTTCAATGGTTTTTGCTACAAAAGGAAAGTATGTAACCTTTTAAGTACACAAAAAAATTTTACTGGAGAAAATATTCAATCACCCCCAAATGGGAAAATTTTATTCTGAAGGAACTTGGCGCAGAGTATTCAATGCTGCATCCAGAGAATATACGGCTCTATTTATCATCTTGCAAACTTCTTCATTATGTCAAAACTAAATCTCAGCTGTGCCCTGACTGCAAAGCAAAAGCAGTACAGGCTATTTTAACCATCCCAACAAGAATATTTTGAGAATGAATAGATTTTCCAGGAATATTAAACAATTTTACCAATTTTTGGTCAAGGCTCTCAGGTAAGATACTTACTACATTATCAGTCTTGAATTTATGTTTGTGTAAGGAAATTTATGATTTTTATTCTTGCTTCACAAAAAGGAAAAACAATCTTCTAGAATATCCATAACCGTAGTTTTCAGCTGTGCTACAATCCCAACAATTTAGATTTCATTAGGCTTGATTCCCACTGTATGCTCAACTCAAAAGCAGCTTTCCCATGGGCATGGCTTGAGGTTCTAAGGTTCAGCTCACAGTTAGAGCTTTCACTTCTCAAGCAGCTTCTTTCTCAACACTTTCAAGTTTTCTCACGCTACAGGAAGAGCTTCCCCCATTGTACATGTCATGTAGGGAATATTCCAGTCCTTTTGAGATAAGCACCTGCTCTTTTTAAAAAATATTTTTAAAATATTTATTAATTTTTGAGAGAGAGAGAGAGAGTGAGCAGAGGGCAGAGAGAGAGGGAGACACAGAATCCGAAGCAGGCTCCAGGCTCTGAGCTGTCAGCACAGAGCCCGACATGGGGCTTGAACTCACAAACTGCAAGATCATGACCTGAGCCAAAGTCAAACGCTTAACCGATTGAGCCACCTAGGTGCCCCAGGACCTGCTCTTTTTAATAGATGCAGATGAGAAGAAACACCCTTGATAAGACGATTTTATTTTCACTGGTGGCAGACTACTTAGAGCTCAGCTAAAAATCATTTAAAATAATCATGGAAATCTACACCCAAAACCGAGAGCACACTGTATACACTGTATGTTAGGTAACTTGACAATAAATTATATTTAAAAAAAAATAGTAAAAATAAAAAAATAAGTATGATAGCCAAATAAAAAAATAAGTATGAGAGCCAAATAAAAAGCAAACATTTCGAACTTTTGCTTTACTTCTTGAATTTAGAGCAAGGCCTTATCTCAAAAAGCCTTGAATAGCCACTGAAAATAGACATGATATGAGTTCCAAATTCTCTACCCCCTCAAAATGTGTACTTAAAATAGAAGATTATCTGAGCAAACTTTATGATTGTATAAAAATGCTTAGAAAAACATCCCATTTGTTTTTAACTCAAAATAATCCAAAATCAGTTTATTTCCTTCTCATATATTATAGTCTTACTACAGACTAACAGCCCAAAATTGGAATTTAAGTCACAGTTAAGACAAAATACGTCATTATAGGGAAACATGTGATGGTCATTGGCTAAATAAGTAGATTCATGAAGCTGTTGAAAATTTACAAACAATTGGATAAAACTCTGGATGGGGCCTGGGGTGGGGGGTGGGGAGAAACAGAGGAAATAGTTTTCATGCTGATGCTCATTTTAGAAGTAATTCACTTTCCCATGACAAAGATAAGAAAGCCATTTAAGAGTTATTTACCTTTCAGCTTAAAAAAAAAAGATGTCTGGAGAAGCCCACTGACAGGCATGAAGAATGTATAGGCTCTTTTCCTTCTCATCCTTCAGGCTGGGATCACACAGAAGGAGAAGCTTTTGCAGTTAAGCAGGAGGAAGAGAGAGGTATCAAAACGGAACACACGTTATGTTATTGCCTAAGGGAGAATCTTCTAAGCCCATTTAATTAGTTGGAGAATAATAGCTACTGTACTTTAAACAAACACCAAATCTTTATTTTAAAAATTTAGACAAAAACACAAACGAAGGAAAGATTAAACACTTTACAGAGGTTCCACATTGTGAGTCATAAAAATAGCATGCTCCTCTAGGGAGTGATTTAAAAAAAGAATTCTGTTTACAAATAAAAAAGAAACGAAAAAAGAAAAAAATCAGAATTAAGAGTTCAAGATTATAAAGTGAGTTACAGTTGATTTAACAAAATTGAGAGTTTTGTTATTTTATGTGGGAGGAACTGACTGGATTTTTTAAAAGGATTTTCTCCTTATTAATGAATCTGAAAAATAATTTTAGCAGATGGTAGCAAGAATATTCTGCCTAAGATCTTTGGGACCAAGTTTCCTCCCAATGTCTCAGAGCAACAGGTCTTTAGGTGTCTCACATTCTATCTCCTCCTCATCCTTGGGCCACTGGAGAAAAGATTAAAGCTACTTAGTAGCAGCAAAGACTGACATGCACCAAGTACTCTGGGTAAGGAAACTATCGTAACCAACCCAGCCTAGGGCCTGGCTTTATGTCCAATGGAAGGACCACCAAATGATGTGAGGGAGGGGAAGACCTTCTACTATCAACCCTTGTGGGTTTTCCACAATTCTGATACAACACTTGTTATCCCAAAGAGAGGCAGGACCATTGTCCACGTAAATATGCCAGCAATAATATTAAAGAAATCTCTTCACTGGGTCACGGCCTAATATCTCTAAACTCTCTGCCTTTCTCCAGAAGGGCACACCAATCTAGAATATAGACATGCTGCATTCTAAACAGGGCACAAAATAGGATTATTTTTTCTAGTTTTAAGGTCATGCTTAGATTCTACACGTCTTTTTAATTAAATCACTATACAAATGTGGGACCCTTTAAAGTTTGTCATGTGCTCATTGGCAATGACACATTTGATCTGTAATAAAGTACTTAGGTGGGAGCAAATGGCATTTTAAAGCATACATGGATTCACTTATGCATTCACAGCAATCCTACGAGGTAACAATGAGCATAGTCAATTTTCACCTATATTATCCATCTTGTGCACTGTTCTGATTTGATTACGCTAATAAATAAATCTTTAGTGATGACTGCAGGGAAAAGCATGACAATCAACACAGAGTTGCAGCGTGGTCACCACCTAGTCCTTCCTTGCTTTCGATAACTACAAAAAGACACTGCAGTTAAGTAAAACACATGCAAGAAACCCTAATGTGGTCATGCAACTGCAAAAGGGAAAGTGGAGTTATATTCACAGGTATTTGGGGATACTGTGACCATTTCATACCATTATATGTTGCCATTGATTGATTTAGCTACAGTGACAAAGTCCCAATAAAAACATAGTCTATAAAAATGTGCTTCTACTCCTTGCTTGCTTTACTTCAGACACATTCTCTCCATGGTTAGAAATAAGCCATGACAGTGGTCTAGCCCCGAATTTCTACGGATGATGAGAAATCAGGCATAACCATGGTCTAACCCTGAATGTGATCTTAATGTTTTATACCACGGACAAATCGTTAACATATGGAAATAACCCTCTCAGCGGCTCTGTTACTTTTATTGAATCCTATAGACTCTACTGCCTCCCCTCTCTACTCCAGCCTAACTTTCCCTGCTGCTCTATTCCCATTTTGAAAGGATTCTTTTCTTCTTCTTCTTCTTCTTCTTTCTTTTTTAAAGGATCTACTGGGGGAAAACATTCTTCGTTCCTTGTTTCCTCCCTGCTGTTCTGTGGGCCCCAATGCTGCTCAATGTCCCCACTCCAGTCTCTTAAATTAAGTGTTCATTTTCAAGTTCATGGCTGTTCCCTCTCTACTGCCATAAAGGGAGGCTGTGGATGCACCCCAGCTCTTTGCTCCTCACTCTCTTCTGGGCTCCCCACAAAGTAGCCTGTCTCCACAGCAGTCCTCAGATTTCTCTTTTTAATAAAGTTTGTGGCAGGCTAACGCCTCTAAATCATTTTTACCCATCACAGCCATTTACCTTCTCTCTGTGACAACCAACGCTCATTCCTCTCCCATCCTCTGGCATTGATTTTTGCTTCTGTAACCTCACTCAGTAGGACAATAGATGTTTTTTTTCTGGCTGTAGATAATACTTTCCCATATCATTCTCACAAACCACAGAATGAGCTCTGCAGGGAACTTCTGTCCTTCCACTTTTATTCATTACGAACAAAAGCAGTTTACATAAATGAAACCAAGGAGAACCACAGGTAAATGAGATGTTTAACACACATCCACACATGCACAGAGGGGTGGGGGGAAGGAACTCTTTACATGAAAACTTTTTACAGAACTGCCTATAAGGGTATTCAGCAACATTTCCCAAAGGTTGACCCAGTGACTAGTCTGGGCTCCCTGCTTAAGATTCACCCAAGAGGGTGTTAAATATATTGGTACGTCCCACCCCTAGAGTTTTGGCTTCAGCAGGTCTGGGGTATGGGAGCCACCAACAGAGTGTAAATCAATCTCAACAACTTGAGTAAAAGCCCCATAAGCACATATAACAATGTATGGATGCCAAGTTTTCAACCCATGTGAGTCTTTAGAATTCACACAGTGATTAATATGTTTTGAGAGAAGTATGATAAGACTTTTCAGTGCAAGTTAAGTCCTGGTGGGAGGAAGGATGGAAGCCAAGGTATGTACCGGCCGATCC